>NW_012105464.1:2853505-2922746 GCF_000951045.1 Mandrillus leucophaeus
TTAATGGGTGCAGCACACCAACATGGCACATGTATACATATGTAACAAACCTGCACATTGTGCACATGTACCCTAGAACTTAAAGAATAATAATAAATAAATAAATAAATAAATAAACAAAAGAAAATCTCCTGGAACTAATAAGTGATAATAGTAAGGTTACAGGATACAAGGTTAATAAATAAAAGTCAATTCTTTTCCTATATATCAGTGATGAGCAAGATCTCCACTGGGAAAACCACAAAACTCTGGTGAAAAAAATCAAGACTAAATAAATGGAAAGATATCCCATGTTCATGGATAGGAAGACTCAGTAGTCTCAAGATATCAGCTCTTTCCAACTTGATCTACAAATTCAGTGCAACCCCAATCAAAATCCCAGCAAGTGATTTTGTGAATTTTTTTAAAAAACAACTGATTGTAAAGTTTATATGGAGAGGCAGCAGATACAGAATAGCCAAGACAATATTGCAGAACAACAAAGTTGGTGGACTGACACTACCTAATTTCAATAATTACTTAAACTACAGTAATAAAGACAGTGCCAAAGAATGGACAAACAGATAAATGTAACAGAATAGAGAGATATATCCACATCGTCAACTGATCTTTGACAAAGGAGCGAAGGCAAAACAATGAAGACAGACTTTTCAACAAATGATGCTGGAACAACTGGACATCCACATACAAAAAAAAAATGAATCTAGATGTGGCCTTACACCATTCATAAAAAATCTCAAAATGGATCATAGGCCTAAATGTAAAATACAAAACTATAAAACTCCCAGAACATAGGAAAAAATCTACATGACCTCTGATATGGTAATGAGTTTTTAGTTATAACACCAAAAGTATGATTCATGAAAGGATGGGTAAGCTTGATTTAATATTATAAACTTCTACTCAGCAAAATACACTGTCAAGAATATGAGAAGTCAAGCCACAGACTGTGAGAAAATACTTGCAGAAGACATAACATATAAAGTACTATTATCCAAAATATACAAACAATTCTTAAAACTTAGCAATGAGAAACAAAAAAAAAAACCTGATTTGAAAATGGACTAAATATGTGGACACCTCACCAAAGAAGATATACAGATGGATACAGATGGCAAATAAACATATGGAAAGCCCAACATCATATGTCATTAGGGAACTGCAAGTTAAAACAACAATGAGCTGGCACTACACATCTATTAAAATGGCCAGAATACAGAACACTGACAACACCAAATGCTGGCAAGGATGTGGAGCAACAGAAACTCATCCATTGCTGATGGGATTAAAAGTGGTAAGTTACTTTGGAAGACACTTCGTCAATTTCTTGCAAAACTAAACATAAAAGTAGTCCTCCTTTAACCATGGGGAATACATTCCAAGACCCCAAAGGATGCCTGAAATCTTGGATAGTACCAACTCCTATATACGCTATGTTTTTTTGATCTGACAACCTAGATGGCTACTTAGTGACTAATGGGCGAAAGGCATATACGGCATGGATACACTGGATAAAGGGATGATTCATGTCTTAGGCAGAATGTGGTAGGCTAGTGCGAGATTTCATCATGTAAAAATGGCACAAAATTTAAAACTTATGACATTTATTTCTGGAATTCTCCATTTAACATTTTCAGACCATAGTTGACCTTTGGTAACTGGAAATGTAGAAAGTGAAACCATGGATGGGGAGGGGGACTACTATATTCTCACCATATGATCCAGCAATTGAGCTCCTTTGTATTCAAATGAATTGAAAATCTATGTCCACATAAAATACTGCACACAGATATTTAAAATAGCTTTATTTATAATTACTGCAACTTGGAAGCAACCAAGATATTTCTTAGTAGGTGAATGAATAAACTGTAGTACATCCAATGGAGTATCATTAAGCACTAAAAAGAAATAAGCTATTAAACCATGAAAAAACATGCAGGAAGCTTACAAGAACGTTACTAGGTGAAAGAAACCAATATGAAAAAGCTGCATATTTTATAATTCCAACTATATGACATTTTGAAAAAGGAAAAACTATGGAGACAGTAGAAGGATCAGTGGCTTCCAGGGGCTGGAAGGAAGGGCAGTTGAAAAGGCAGAACACAGAGAATTTGGGGGGTAGTGAAACTATATCATATCATAATATTAATACAATAGTGGATATGTTATACATTCGTCCAAATCCATAAAATGTACAATACCAAGAGTGAGCCATAATATAGACAATTAGCTTTAGGTGATTATGATATGTCAATGGAGGTTCATGAACTGCAACAAATGTTACCACTGTGGTACAGGATGTCCTGACAGTGCAGGAGGTTGTGTATGTGAGGAGGGGACATGTGAGAACTCTCTGTACTTTCCTTGTAATTTTTCCATGAACCTAACACTGCTCTAAAAACTAAAGTTTTTAAATTTAAAAACAAAGCAAAGGAATGACCCCTTCTCTTCCCTTAAAATGTTATGATTCATTCCTAGAGTTTTCTGTTTGCCCATACCTATCCCATGAGTTCTACCTGGAGTATCAAATAATCATCTCAAACTCAACACAGCCAGTACGTAGTTCCTGATCTTCCCACTCAGAAATTTCTCCTCTTGCAATCTTTCCACCATTCCCACAATCCTTCTTGCTTATCTGACTCTATGCCTTATTATTCACCCCTTCTCATTCATGCTACTCCAGCCGCAAAAACTATTTTGCTATTTTTAGCTAAAAGGTCTCAAAAAGAACCCACCTCCAGACTTTTACAATTGTTGTTCCCTGTGCTTAGGAAGCTCTTCCTCCAAATAAATGGTTTTCTTATCTTCTACAAGTCTTTGCTGACAGTGAAGTCTTCCCTGATTACCTCCCTCCAACATGCTCTATTCACTTATAGATGAATACCTATGGGTCCCCCCATTCACCTTCCCTGCTTTGTATTTCTCCAAAGAATGCAGCACCATGTCACTTAACATATATATATATTTATGTGTATATGTATACAAAATTATATATATCTCACATTTCTTATATTTTACTCATTTACTTTATTATCTGCCTCCCTCAAATACGATGCAAGCGCCTCAAAGGCAGAAATTTCTAATAAAATACAACTGTTTTATATACTGCTATATCCTCAGTGTTTAGAAGAATGTATGGTCATTGACAATCATACAAATACTTGTTGAATAACTGAATGAAAATCATATGAAACTTATGGTATGGCAGTCTTACGGCAAGGGCTAGGGCAATAACATTACAACACAGCATGTCTAGACTTAATTTCAAAAAAATAATTATTCGAGCTAAGTTGAAGAAAAATACACTTGTAGCCATTAGTGGTAGCTGGAACAGTTGAAATTATTGATTTATTTGCTAGCATTATTAAACTTGAAAAAATCCATTTTACTTAAGAGTTCAAGACTACTTAAGTTCCACTGAAGAACAGTAGTGTGCAAACAAACCTTCCTTAAAGAGAGTTCTTTCAGCTTCTCCCACTTCCAGCTTTAAATTTGCTTTTTTTCACTCTTTTCTCCTCTCTTTTTATGGTACCCACTAATTCCATTCTCTCCTGCTCCAGTACCGTATTCCATCAATTATATGTTCATAACATTACACACTCAATCGCTCCTTGACTCCAGCAGGCTTTTCACCTCTTTTTTATATACTCCCATTTTCTTGAACTCTAAAAATCTTCAAACTCCAGTCTTTTTCTTCTATTCTCCTTTCACCAACAATTTACCAATAAAACTTTTATTTTCAGTGCTTCCATATTCTGCCCACCATTGCTGAAGACATGACTCTTAACCAGGGAATTTTTTCATGCCTAGATCCCACACCCTGAAATCCAGATTTTATGAGTCAATACTGTGGGGAGGGGCACTAAACTTAAGTGTATTGTTTGAGACAGCTCCCTACGACAGTCTGATGCACACACCAGATTAAGAACCATTACCTCTATGTCTGAGTATGGTGGCTCACGCCTGTAATCGCACCGCTTTGGGAGGCTGAGGTGGTAAGATCACTTGAGCCCAGGTTTGAGACCAGCCTGGGCAATATAGTAAGACCTCATCTCAAAAAAAATTTTTTAATTTAAAAATTAGCTGGGCATAGTGGCACACACTTGTTGTCTCAGCTACTCAGGAAGCTGAGGTGGGAGGATTGCTTGAGCCCAGGAGGTTGAGGCTTCAGTGAGCCGTGTTTGTGCCACTACACTCCGGTCTGGGCATGAGAAAGGCCCTGTCTCAAAAAACAAACAAACAAACAAATACCTGTGATATGTTCTCCTGGTCATAACAATGATAATATAATACTAACTGAGAAGTATAATTAAACCAACAATCTGCACCTGAAACACACCAAAAACAAAAGAAAACCTTGTGGTCATGAAATCCAAGCATCTTCCGTCAGTCTTATCCTCTCCACATTTTAGAGGACACTCTAAACTCCAGTCTTAAAAGCACTACCGGCCGGGTGTGGTAGCTCACGCCTGTAATCCCAGCACTTTGGGAGGCCGGGCAGGCGGATCACGAGGTCAGGAGATCGAGACCACATGGCTAACATGGTGAAACCCCGTCTCTACTAAAAATACAAAAAAAATTAGCTGGGCATGGTGGTGGGCACCTGTAGTCCCGGCTACTTGGGAGGCTGAGGCAGGAGAATGGCGTGAACCCGGGAGGCGGAGTTTGCAGTGAGCCGAGATAGCGCCACTGCACTCTAGCCTGGGCAACAGAGCGAGACTCCATCTCAATTTAAACAAACAAACAAAAAAAAAGCACTACCAGCTTCAAGTGCACTCTGTTCTTAATTTTTATAAATTTTTGGTCTTTTGGTCTCCTCTCCCTTCCTCTCCACCAACTTGTCTGAATGCCATATAGATAAATGCCACCCAATGTTTTCCCAGGGACAGTAGAATCACCATCATTTATGAACTTATCAGAAATGGAAATTCTTAGATTCTATCCTAGACATCACAAACTTTGGGTACAGGGTCCAGAAATCTATGCATCTTGTGATTATTGTACATGCTGAAGTTTGAGAACCACTGTGCTAAGCAACCTGTTGGAAATACATGGGAGTTATCTACAAATACAGAACTGGAGCTCAAACAGGGTGGGAAATATCAATACATCCACATTCTGAAGTTAATTGCTACTGAAATAATGGGAGCTCACAAGAAACAGCAGACAAGCAGACATAAATAACAACAGCTAACATTTTAAGAGTACTTCTATGTGCTACACATTATACGCTGTTAGCAGTCATGCATCACTTAACAACTGGGATATGATCTGAAAAATGCCTCTTTAGGTGATTTCGTCGTCGTATCAACATCACAGAGTGTACTTACACATATCTGCATGGTATAGCTTACTATATACCTAAACAATATGGTATACCCTATTATTCCTAGGCTACAATCCTGTACAGCATGTTACTGTACTGAATAGGCAATTATAACACAATGATGTCTGTGTATCTAAACACAGAAAATATATAGTAAAAATAGGTATAAACGATAAAAAATGGTACACCTGTATAGGGCACTTACCATGAATAGAGCCTGCAGGACCGAAAGCTGCTCTGGGTAAGTCAGTGCGTGAGTGGTAAGTGGATGTGAAGGCCTAGGGCGTTTACTGTACACTACTGTAGTCTTTATAAACACTCTCCACATAGGCTACATCAAACATATAAAAAATGTAATTCTTTCTTCAATAATAAATTAACTTTAACTTACTATAACTTTTTTACTACATAAAATTTTTAATATTGTAAACTTTTTGACTCTTTTGTAATAATACTGAACTTAAAACACACACTGGATAGTTGTACAAAAACATTTTCTTTCTTTATATCCTCATTCTATAAGCTTTTATCTATTTAATTTTTTTAACTTTTTAAACATTTTTATTAAAAACTAAGACACAAACATACACATTAGCCTAGACCTACACAGGGTCAGGATCATCAATATCACTCTTCCACTTTCACATCTTGTTCCACTGGAAGGTTTTCAGGGGCAATAACATGCGTAGAGACATCATCCCCTATGATAACAATGCCTTCTTCTTGCCTTCCTGAAGGACCTATCTGAGGCTGTTTTACAGTTAACTTTATATAAGTAGAAGGAGTATACTCTAAAATAATAATTAAAAAGTATAGTATGGTAAATAAACCATTAGCATAGTTATTTAATATTATTATCAAGTGCTATATACTGTAATGCACTGCACTGTGATATTACAAAGGCTACAAAGTCACCAGGTTTTTCAGCTCCATTATAATCTTATGGAAACCATCATCATGCATGTTGTCCATAGTTGACCAAAATGTAATTATGCTTCACATCACTATATACCTGATATTAATTATCAGGTATTATAATTATCATTTTCACAAGTGAGAAAACTAATGCTCAGAAAGAAGAGTGTAAATTCTTGTCTTGCCTCCAATTTTCGATTCCTCCAATTTCCATGCCCTTGACTATTGTACATACAGTGAGAAAAAGAGTTTTGAACAGAACCCTAGGAAGACTGTGGAGGTGACTGAGGTTAACTGGTCAAAGAATTAGAGGAAAAAATCAGAAATATGAGGAGGAAGTCTAAGTGAGGAACGTTTTAAGAAGGAAGGCATAATCACAATGGTTGGTTTCAAATATTTTTTCATTCAGTAGGTCCACAGATGATGCAGAACTTTAAAAAAAGTTTTATGGATGCTACTCTTCCTCCTCGAGTTTTGAGTTTTAGTCAAAAAAACAGGGACGCCTGTAATCCCAGCACTTTGGGAGGCGGAGGCGGGCAGATCACAAGGTCAGGAGATCGAGACCATCCTGGCTAGCTAACACGGTGAAACCCCGTCTCTACCAAAAATACAAAAAATTAGCCGGGTGTGGTGGCGGGCGCCTGTAGTCCCAGCTACTCAGGAGGCTGAGGCAGGAGAATGGCGTGAACCCGGGAGGCGGAGCTTGCAGTGAGCCGAGATTGCGCCACTGCACTCCAGCCTGGGCGAAAGAGAGAGACTCTGTCTCAAAAAAAATAAAAAATAAAAAATAAAACAGGGACTAACTTGAAGTGTGTTGAGAACAATGACTAATGTTATTTTTAAAAGTGAAATTTTTAAAAAGTGCTTTTGCATTTAGATGAATAAGGGAAAAATGAAGAAAAATAAGGGTTACTAATGGTCATAGTTCTCTGTCTGCTTTGCATGCACAGAAGGCTAGACTAAGCAGGTAGCCAATCCTGACTTATTTTTAAACTAAAGAACCAATTCCATTCTTTTATAAAGTAAGTGATCATCTGCTCACGGTATTTTCTCAATTACATAAATCCATTCAGGAGAAGAAGGCTGGAGGTGAGGAGCGGGGGAAGATAATTCCTGTTAGGAGCCAGAGGTAACCGGAAGGCCAGTGATCCTGGCGGAGTTAAGAGAGATGTCAAATGCAGGTTGACAGAAATGGTTAGACCAAGCCTATCAGGGAACTGTAACAGGAAGAGACCCATTAGCCAAAGGCTGAAAATACTTTAAGATTTAAAAGGAGTATAATACAACTGGTTAGGTCACAGCTTGTTTTAGTTATATCATCCTTCAGAGAATACCATCTGGCAACTTGATTCATTTGCAGTACTTCCTAAATTCCAGCAGCAACCTATTTGTGTCTTTCTACAAATAGTTAACTTCACTAGTTTTAGTATCAGAAATTGGCCTTTTTAAAAACTTCACCTTTTTCTGATCCCTATTTTCCCTTTATCTGTAGAGTTTTTGCACCTCTTTTTAGAAGGATAAACTATGACTAATACATGAGAACATATTTCCACACTCAGTGCTTATCCATATTCCAAATAATGCTGCTCAAATATTAAATATAATTTCAGAATTCTGAATTTCTTGTATTATCCCATGAACTTTATGCAATATGAATTACTATCTTTCTTTTCTTTTCTTTGTTTTTCTGAGACGGAGTCTCGTTCTGTTGCCCAGGCTGGAGTGCAGTGGCGCCATCTCGGCTCACTGCAAGCTCCACCGCTCCACCTCCCGGGTTCACACCATTCTCCTGCCTCAGCCTCAGAGTAGCTGGGACTACAGACGTCCACCACCACGCCCGGCTAATTTTTTTGTATTCTTAGTAGAGACGCAGTTTCACCGTATTAGCCAGGATGGTCTCGATCTCCTGGCCTCGTGATCTGCCCGCCTCTGCCTCCCAAAGTGCTGGGATTACAGGAGTGAGCCACTGCGCCCAGCCTATGAATTACTACCTTTCTAACAGCATTTATTAATATATATCTGTAAGTGAGTGTATTAGGTGCTTACCACATGCCAGGCAGCTCTAGGTGTAAGTGTAACATAGAAGACTGAGGGTCTAGTAGTAATGGAGAAAAAAGGCAAGTGATATAAATTTAACAGAAAAAGGTGTGATTAATTCACTCTGGAGTAGATGGCAAAATTTTTCGAGAAGTGAATTAGGCTAAGTCTAGAAGGATGAATAGGAGTTCATCAGGCACTAGAAAAGAGAAAAGGCATCCCTAACACTCCCCGTCCCCCACCTGCCCCAAATTTGGGAAAATAGAAAAAGAAAGAATAACATAACAAAACCAGAAGAAATCCTGTTCACCTCATGCCTGGGGTTGGTGCAGGGGTAGGGGTTAGGGGGGTAATTGTGTTTTTAAGTATACTTCAGAAAGTAAACGTTTATAAAACAGGATTTACAATCAAGGGAAAGGGGTGGAGGAGGAGGAAGTTCAGTTTATTTTGTTATATTAACTTAAAACAAATGAGGAAAAATATCAACATCTATGCTTGGGAACACATATACTATCTTTCATAAAAGTCCCTAAGTTTGAAAATGAAAGCATATGGAGCTTTATCCAATATTACAATATTTGCCCTAGTGTTTTGTATCCTTAATATTATTTTCAAAGGTTCTAAAATGAGTCGGCCCAAGATCTTGACAGCACATCCACACACATGCCCAATAATCCACTCTTGATTGAAACAATCAACAGTAGCCTAACCAACTTTTTACTTACCCTGACTTGGACACCTTCGTATCCTTCAAAGTCTGGCTTTATAGTATGACCATCAACAGACAAATAATTAAGCTCTAAGTTTTGTTACTCCACCTCTCCATCCTTTCATTCAATTATTTCCTCTCAAATCCCATTAGCTTCGCTTTTCTCCTAAAGGGACTCGTAGAAAATACATGCACAGCACAATCACAAAAACCAGTGGCTGGAGCCAGAGTCCAAACGCGCACACACTAATTTCCAGTCGTATCCCTCTTGGGGCTGTTCCTACCAGTGATCAAATTCAGCGGACCAGGAAGAAGGAAAAAGCTGAAGCAGGAAGACTCTTCTCTTCCTTCCACTTCCCCCGACGCCGCCTCCCCCTCCCCCCGCTCTCCCGTCCCCCAGGGCCGCACCGCCACCGACCTCGCACGCACCCCCTCCCACTGTCACCCGCCACTGCCTACAAAACAGTCATAGCCTTTGTTAAAATGTCCACGGGCACAATGGACCAGAAGAGGGACACATTCCCGGGGGTGGGTAAAGGAAAGTCACACGAACGCCACGCCCTCCTTGGGACTAGCCCGGGCCGACAGCCCACCGCCTCCAAATCCTTTCCCCTCCGACGGGGAAGGTTTCTAGCAACTCGGCACCAGAGAAAGCAGCGCTGGAGGAGGGGGCCTGGGACGTCCCTCAGAGGCACCAAGCAGGGGACTGAACTTGAAGCTGGGACACCCTCCAGCACCGTTGGCAAGCCTCGCGGTCCTGCCCAGCCTGTGTGCGGACTTCCAGCCTCTGAACCCTATTCCTTCAATTTTTTTCTCGTCATACCCACCCTCACCCACTCCCGCTACCATGCACTCCGCTCCCCACGCGGCCCTGGCCGGACGCCCACAGGCAGCGTCGCTACCAACGCTACCGCACATCTGACGGGTTTCTCCTCGCAGAACAGAAGTCACCCCCACACACCCCAATCCTTCCTGGGGCGCTTCGCCCCGATCACGTTTCCCCAGCTAGGAACCCAGCGCGGCCACCACACTCACAGCGGGTCCGGCTCCGCTACTCGCCGTTCTGCGATCCACACGTCGCGCCTGCGCGCTCCTATTTCTGCCGAGCCTTGCCGGAGCCAGGAACCGGGAGCGGACTGGAAGGGAGGTGGAAAGAGGCGGGGGCTGGGCTGGGGCGGGGTTAGGAGAGAAGGGGCGGGAACGAGCTGGGGCGGAGGGTGGGAAACGAGGGGCGGATCCTCCACCGCTTCTGCTGGGAAGAAGCAGCGCTCAGGGCATCCTGCTGGAGCTTTCCACTCTTGGGGTTTATTTATAGCACATATAGAAAAGCCGTCGAGACCCGTCTGTGCACTCCCACACGCACTATGGAGAAAGCCTGGCTCGGCGCGGGCCCAAGTAGTCAGCCCTCGGGCCGCCACGTCTCTCCTTCTGGCTACCGCGGGTCCCCGCCAGCCTTTTTCTCTTTCGCATACATACCTCACCACACATTATTCCTTTTCCTAGTCGTTTCTCCTCATCGGGTACTCTTCAGCCCTGGTGAAGTGAGGGGCATAAGGATTTCTCATCCACAGACCGCCTGCGTAGGGCATCCTAGTTAATATACCTCTTTGCTATGTGTGAGCCCAGATCGTGGTTGGTGACTATTCGACCATTGCCCACTGTTAAAGCTCAGAGAATTGCCCTTTCCTTGAGAAATAATTCCCTTACCACTGTTTCCGAACAACTCTTGGTGACAAGTATCTGCTTTTTCTTAAAAAAAAAAAAAAAAAAAAAGTCTTGTACAAACTTACCCAAATATCTTGAGAAGAAAACCCATCTTTGATCTCGTTTTTTAGGTAGAGCTAGAGCTATCTTAGAACTTGAATCTTAGAATTCTACAGGCCCCTCTAAGAAACAGAATAAAAGGCTTTTGCTGTTGTGTAAACTTTGACCTAATGCTTGGAGGTTTTCTGGCATTTTGCATCATAAGGAGCCTAGCTTGATTATTATTCCATGCTGCATGCGTGCTTGGTTTTAAGTTGTATGCTTTTCTGTTTACAGTCTGCTCAGCTGCGGCATCTCACATGCCTTCAGATCAGCTATTAAAATAAACACACACCTGAGTGAATCCAAAGTGAATTGGGCTGTGGGCCTGAAGTGATTTATTCCAAACTAACTTCCCCTTCTTTTTACTTTAATTGTGATGGAATTAAGAAACATTTGGCTTATTAAGAATAAACGAATTGCCACACGACCACACCAATAGTCTCTCCCAGCAAGTATTTTAACTGTGATGGGGACATTTTATGGGAGAATTTGGTAATTGCCCTTAAAGATCTGAATATCCCGAAATTCTTCCATTTAACCTTTCTTGTCTTCCATTGATATATTTTACAAATCAGATTTTCTAGAACTCATTTCTACCTTGCACTTGTCAAATAAGCCTAGGGGGGATGTAGAGAAATCTATTGCCAAAAGGTATATTGGTAATGTAGACACAAATTTTGCACGATTAATAGATCTGTAAGTACCTGGAAGCAGGACTTTGTCCTATTCATTTCACTAGTAAAATATTTCACATACAAGTTCTTAAAAAAAAAAAAAATGCTGGGTTAATAAAAGTAAGATTTGCATCCTTAATAGATGTGTATATGTGTTGTTGTTGTTTTTAAACTTTTCACTTGATTATTATTTTTTTCTTTTTTGTCTAAATTTTTCAGGATATTTTGGTTGAAATGACAAGAACTAGATTGAAGTAGATTGGGCAAAAAGAGGAAGTTATTGTGTAACCCAAGTTGTGAAAGGGTAGTTCTATGATTGGCCATAGGATTGAATGGAACCAGCAACAGGAATGCTTCAAATTCCAGCTCAGGCTCTCAGTCCAGACAGGGTCATTCTAACAGAACATCTCAAAGTCATATTCTGCTGGTTTGGCACCATAGCCTCTTACAAGTTGCTCACACCTACCAAGTTGCTACCAGACAGAAAGTATTTCTCTTCTCTCACTTCCAGTTTTTAAAGCAACAGTTAAAGCATCTGATTGGGTAGGATTGAGTACCATAACCACTCCTGAAAAGAAAATGCATATGTGACACAAGAATGGGACCCAAGTATAACCACATGGTTAAAGAAAAAAAAAATAAAGAGAAAAATTCCTAAATGAAAACAAACAGTAAGAGGGAGATGCCATTTTCAGAAGAGACAGGCACTGGACAGACAAAAAAAAAAAAAAAAGTCCACTATAGAACATCTGTATTTAAGGAATACAGCCTTGGAATTATCTTTGACCCCTCTTTCTCTCCCTCTCCCTACCTCCCCAAATATTCAAGTATTAACAAAGCTGGTTAACGGTGTCTATGTATTAGTTTTCTGTGGCTACTCTACAAAAATTACCACAAACTTCATGGCTTAAAACAACACAAATTTATCATATGGTCCTGGAAGAAGTCTGACAAGAGTCACACTGGACTAAAATCAAGGTGTTAGCAGAGTTGAGTTCCTTTATGGAAACTTTTTGGGAGAATCTTTTTTCTTGCCTTTTCCACATTCTAGAGACTTCCCACATTCCTTCATTCCCGGCTCTATTCCATTTTCAAAGCCAACAATAATATTACTTCGACACACTGACACTTCTGCCTACCTCTTCCACACGTAAGCAACTTTCTGATTATATTGGGCACATTAAGATAATCCGAAACAGTCTCCCTATCTGAAGGTCAAATGATTAGCAGCCTTAATTATATCTGTAACTTTAATTCCCTTTTGCCATGTAACATATTTTCACAGGTTCTGGGTATTGGCACATGGATATCTTTTGGGGCACATTAATATCCCTACTACAGTCTTTCTTTTCATAAAAGTAACAAAGCCTAAGCCACTGGTTTTCAAACTGAAACACTTGTAAAAAAAACTACTGATATCTGGATCCTACCCCCAGATATTATTATTTAATTGACCTGGAGACCCTTGGCCCCTCTAAACGCACACAGAATTAGTTGGATCAGGGTGGAGCATCTCTGACCCATTCTGGGCCAGAGAACTTCCCTGGGGATTTAGAATAGTGGCAGGGAATTGGTAACACTGGGTGTCTGAAGCTGTAATGTGTCAATTTAGGAACTATAACATAAGGAGAATCTTAGGAAAACAAATCTGGATTGGATGGAAGAGGAGAGAGACAGAAAGAGGTAGACACAGTGGAGCTGAGCCTGGATCCTCAATGGTTGTCTGCCTCATAGTTACAATGGCATTCTTTTTTTTTTTTTTTTTTTTTGAGATGGAGTCTGGCTTTGTCACCCAGGCTGGAGTGCAGTGGCCGGATCTCAGCTCACTGCAAGCTCTGCCTCCCGGGTTTACGCCATTCTCCTGCCTCAGCCTCCCGAGTAGCTGGGACTACAGGCGCCTGCCACCTCGCCCGCCAAGTTTTTTGTATTTTTTAGTAGAGATGGGGTTTCACCATGTTAGCCAGGATGGTCTCGATCTCCTGACCTCGTGGTCCGCCCATCTCGGCCTCCCAAAGTGCTGGGATTACAGGCTTGAGCCACCGTGCCCGGCCTACAATGGCATTCTTATCATTCGCTTCTGTGAGGAACCACTGAATCCTCATAAGAAGGTATCTTATTTTGCTGAAGCTAGCTCAAGTTAGTTTCTCTTGCATACACTGTAAAATATTCTAATTAATATAGGATGAGAGCTTAACTTTCCTCCAATTACTTTTTTTCTGATACGTTTTTGTTAAATAAATAAGGCAGGCTTAAGAACCAGACTTTAGAGTTGGTATTCCAGGTCTTCTGTCTACTTCACCAGCATCCATCTCCCAGTTACCCCATATTATTCCACTCCTCCTTTCACTTTATAGTTACTCAAAAGCCCAGAAGAGGCCTCATAAATTATCTCAGCCTCATCTCCATCCAATAGTCCAAGTCTCCCTTAGACACACCAGTTAGGTGTAAATCCAGTTCTCTTCTTGACTGATGTCAAGTCAATATTAATGACTTGCAAATCAAATCTCTAGCCCTAATCCTTCTCCTGATTTTCAGATCTCTAGTTTCCTGGCTAATGGATTATTCCTCCTCAAGGTATAAGAAATGAAACTCAATTTCTCTTCCAAAATCTGCCTTCCTTCTTGCATTTTATTTTCTTCATAATGAAAATACTATGCACCCCGTCAAACACATTGGAAGTGGTAAATCACTCATGACCAGTTTTTCTCTATCCTCAGTTTTCTCTTCATTCTACCTCCTACATGTTTCACATATTAATTCATCTTTCCTGCCTCACTTCAGATGTATCACCAATCACCTGAGCTACCACATGGTCTCCCAGCTGGTTTCCCTGTCTTTAGTTTCTCCCAAATCCAATCCACCCTTCCCAGTTCTGCCAGATAGCTTTATACACACAAATGTGATCAAGCCACTGTACTACTTAAAGACATTTCATGACTCCTGTCCACTTTACCATAAAATACAAACTTTTTCAGCACAGTCAAATCTTGTTATCTGGCTGCATTGCACCTTTGCAAACTCATTCCCCTACCCATCATATGCACCCTAAGCTGCTAGCTATATTTGCCTTATACTTTTGTGCTGTGAGGACTTTCCTGTTTTCTCTCTCTGGCGGACACGTTCTTACAGATCCAGCTCAAAGAGAGCCACTACATAAATTCTTCCTGGTGCCATTCAAGGCAAAGTAAATCAGCTATTGATACTCTGCTTGCTATCTCTGTACTTGCATCCCCCTTCTTAAGGCTTATGCCTTAATATATTTATGCCTACATCTTCCTCTTCACTGAGAGATCTCTGCGTGGAGAGACAGACAGTGTAGCTCTAGCGTTAATCACAAAGCATGACATATACTGGGTTGGAAAAAAATCTTGTGAAAAAAGAACAAAAGGAAGGAAGAAGAAGACTCCATGTTGTCTTCTGCTCATGATTTGCCAATGCTTTTTAAAATCCCTTGTGTTACTAATCATTTCACCAACTTCCAATTCAATAGTTTATGCCAAACACCCATTTCAAGACTCAGGTCTAAAAATATTGGAGGGGTGTATACTCTGAATGATCCCCTACTTTGATAAATCTTTTCTTTTCAGACTTTTAATCACTTATGTATTCAATTCATACTAATGATGTAATTTTAGCCCTTCCTGAATGTCATATTCTTTGGCACTTTTACATTTTTAACTCCCATGTGGTTGGTTACCTGCAGGAAAGCAGGGTTTAATTTTTGTTTTTCTTTTGTATCTTCTCAAAAATTCTTAGTAAACATTCATGTAGTAAGACATATTATATGATAAAACCAGGGTAATAAATTTAAAAAGATTGAAATAAAAAGCATGTACTCTAACTACAATGAAATTAAATTAGAAATGTGTAACAGTATCATACCTAGAAAAATTTCCTATATTTGGAAACTAAATAATGTAAAAAAAAAAACATGTTTTATATACTAGCATACAATTAGAAAATAATTTCAAAACAATGTCAGAACAATTTGATTTATAATAACATCAGAAACTATAATATGGCTACAAGTCAATTTAATAAAAATATGCAAGACTTCTTTATTATAAAATACAAAACACTGATGAGAGAAATTTATCAAGACCTAACTAAATGAAAAAAATATATCATGTTCATGGATGAAAAGCCTCAATATTATTAATATATCATTAATCCCAACATTAGTTTTAGTGTCAACACATTCCCAATTATAATCCAAGTGGACTTTTAAGGGAATAGACCAACGATATAAGGCATATAGGAAAATAAAGGCATATAGACATGCAAAGGAAGAACCTAGATTATGCAAAGTAATTCTGAAAAAGAACAAACTTAGAGGATTTACAATAATTGCCTTTTAAGATCTACTATAACGTAATGGCAATCAAGACAGTGTAGTGTAAAAATGAACAAACATATCAATAGAGTTGAATAGAGAAACTAGAAATGTCTCTCCACTTATATGTTCATTTGATTTTTTGATAAAATAGCCAAGGCAATCCATTAGGGACAGAAAAGCCTTTTCCATAAATACTGCTGGAACAACTGGGTATCTATATGCAAGGAAATGAAACTCAATCCCTGCCTCATGCAATAAACAAAAATTAATTTGAGATAGAACAATAGACTTAAATGTAAAAAGTGAAACTATGAATCTTTTATATGAAAACATAGACTATCTTTGTGATTTGGAGATAGACAAAGGTCTTTTAGAACAAAGAAAGCAATAATTGTAAATGAAAAATAATGAAAAATTAAACCTTAAAAATTTAATATATTTACTCATCAAAAAACACCATTAAGAAAATTAATAAACAAGCCTCGGGGTGGGAGAAAAATTTGCAAAACATATATCTGATAAAATACTGGTATCAAAATACATACAAAATTTTTGCAACTCAACCATAAATAAATTAAAAATTAACAAAAACATTGATAGAAAATTCAAAAGGGAAAAGATACAGCCAATGAATATATGAAAATGTGTCCAACATCATTAGTCATAAGGGAAATCCAAAATAAAACCACAATTAACTAACATAGCACACTCACTAGTTTGGCTAAACTTGAAAAGACTAACACCAGCAAATGTTGGGGAAGATAAGGAGTCATTGGAACATTTATATGTTGTTGGTGGAAGTGAAACATACAATTACTTTGAAGAAAGATCTGAAATTTTTTTCTAAAGCAACACATATACTTACTTTAAAATCCATCAATTCCCCTTATCAGTATTTACTCAAGAAAAATGCATACAAAAAATTACTAGTACAAGAAGGTTCATGGCAGGTTTATTTATATTAGGCCATAATCTGGAGAACAATGGATTAAAAAAACAGATATCTTTACACAAAGGGATACTACTCAGAAATAAAAAGGAATGAACTGCTGAAATAAGTAATAATGTGGATGAATCTGAAAATAACTATTGAGTGAATAAAGCCTTACATGAGAGAATATGTGTTGTTCTATTAATAGGAATTTCTAGAGCAAGCAAAAATCATCTATAGGGGGAAAAAAAGAGGGATATTTTCCTGTGGAGTGTTGAGAGATTGGCTGGGAAGTAGTACAAAGGCTTGAGATAACTTTCTGGGATATTATCAATATTCTATATTTTGGTTATACAGATTTGTTCATTTGTAGAAATTCATTGAATGATACACTCAAGGCATTATGCATTATTTTGTGTGAAAATTTTATCTCAAATGACACACACACACACACACACACACACACACACGCACACACAAATACGAGGTGGGCAGATCGCTTGAGTCCAGGAGTTTGATAACAGCCTCGGCAGCATGGTGAAACCCTGTCTCTACAAACAATACAAAAATTAGCCAGGCATGGTGGTGCGCACCTGTAGTCCCAGGCCTAGGTGGGAGGATCACTTGACCCTGGGGGTGGGGCAGAGGTTACAGTGAGCCAGATAGCACCACTGCAATCCAGCCTGGGTGACGAAGTGGGACCTTGTCAAAACAAACAAACAAACAAACCACCACCACACAACCATACACACACAAATAAATATAGTTGTTCCTTTGTCTCTCAGTATCAGCAAAGATTGTTTCCAGGATCCCTGCAGATATCGAAATCTACCCATATGATCCTCTGTTGACCCTGTGGAACCTGTAGATACAAAAAGGTTGGCCTTTCCATGCCTGGTAATTACTGAATTTTTGATCCATGGTTGATTGAATTCATAGATGTAGAACCCATGGATACATAGGGCAGATTGTATTAAACTGTAGTTAATTCTTAGGTATTTTAAGAGAAATATACTGATTTATCAACCTACTTTCAGATGCATTAAAAATAAGTTGAACTGATGTAGAAATACAGAAATGGACATATGGATGGAAAAATGTGATAAAACAAGTGAAGTTAAATGCTATTTGTAGAATATAGGTGGTGAGTGTTCACTATACAATTCTTCCCACTTTTCTGTATGTTTCAAAAATTTTATAGTAAAACGTTGGAAAAATACTGAGCAAAATGTGGTGTACTTAGGAAATGTTAAATAAATGAACTGTTTTTGCTATCCGTTTTTACTAAGTCTCATCGGAATACAGGGAACTCCTTTTGGCTACAAAATACAGAAGTTAGTTACATAATAACGATGATCATCATTTAAATAATGATTAAATTTCTTAAATCTTTAGAATATCCAGGGAACCAATATTCACATATCTTAAAATGTCTTAAAGTGAATTTGAAATTCCAGTATATATCTGTATCATCAATCTATCTGTACACATGTCTCTGTAAAAATATTTGTGAGAGAATATCTCTGGTTTGCTGTTACAATGAATAATCAGAGTATGGCTTTTCATTTCTAACGTCCCTGGCACATTTTGATTACAGCTTTCATTATATTGTCGAGTAATACAAAACCATAGCCTATCATCCTGAATTTGGTAAAATGTAAGGACATGTATGAAACATATTTCATTTTCAATGAATTATTTATATGACACACAGATGTGAAGGGTATATTATAAATACTCTTTTATCACATTCTGAAAATGTGCAGTGATTCTTTGTTCATTACAATTGCAGCATAGAACTTCTTAGAATATACTTGGAATATACAGATACAACTTCTCTTCTCAAACAACTGGAAAACTAATAGAACATGTTGGTTTTGCATCTAAAATGAGCTTGCAATAACAAAAATATTATTTCAAAATCATGAATTTTAATTTAATGAAAAATATGGATGAAATGTTATGGTTAGGTATCTCAGCATTTTAAATGCCAACTCCATTGTTATATTTGAGAATACAGGAAAGAATATATTACCTAGTTGCCTTAAAAATAAAGTAAATCAACTTTAAGTACATATTTTAAACTCCTCTACTCTAATTTGTAATTTGTTATTTAAAATTAACAACTCAAGATTTTGGTAAACTATATACAAGAAAATATAGAAATGCTTTAAATTATAAAATTTAAAATTATGTCAGGTATGAAAAATAGAAAAAACTCTTATTCTAATAAAATATATTGAAGGTATATATATTACAGGAAACTCTCTTTGGCACTCATTCAGGTACACCACTCAGCTCTTCCGTCAAGAAAGAAAACTGCTGTTTAGTTACAAGGAGTAGAATTAGCTGGCAGCCTCCAGTGATACCATCTTCAAAGTATGCATTGAAAGCCAATGCACACTTTTTGGACAATTTCCACCAACTGACTGAGCACCATGAGGTACTGATGCCTGGCCATTTCTGCCTAGTGCAGCACTTCTCTAACATCAGTCTTTGCTCCTGAGCTCTCTCTTGGGTTGGCTGAGACTTTATCAAATTTGCACCTGTGTCTGAGGTTTTCTTTGACTTGCTTCCTCCCCACTTGCCTTTCAAAGGTATCAAATCAACATCTCAGGCTTAAGGCTTTCTCTGCCCAATCCTGCTTCTTCCCCCATTTACCTTTCACAGAAGTTATTTCTCCAGCATTCCCTGAAACCTCTTCTAATCCTCATTTAATCTGGATCATCTTCTTGGTGGGTAAACAGTTCTGAATTGTTGTGGGATAGTAACTAGTATTAATACAGTATACTTAATATTGGAATGAAAGCTAAAATAATAATCACACATATAAATTGTGTTTCTGCACATTCTTATATTCCCAAGGTTAATTGTTTAAAATTAGACAAAATGGGTACTATGAAAAAGCTATTCACAGACTCTGGATCTTCACATAAAAAAGTAAGATTTGTGATCAGAAATTTGATTGATTGACTAGGGTGTAGTCACTCGAGGACTTGCTCTGGAGTACCAACATTTCTTCAGAGGTTGATAAAATTATAAATAATGACTTAACAATTGCTCCCCTTTAATCACCTAATGCCATCAATTCTGACATGTGTTCTTTTTTTGTCAGTCTCTCTGACGTCATCTTTAACAAATGGATAAATAAATTACAGCTAATATATTTGTTTAGATGCCAGACACGGTGCTATGCTCTTTACATACATTATTCCTTCTAATCATCACTTCTACCCATAATAGTTTGGTTCTATTATTATCCCCATTTTACAAATAATGAATCCAAAACTAGGAAAGGATAAGCACTGCATCTAATGTTCTAGATTAAAGTCCAATAAATGTTTGGTCCCAGTTAACTCATCTCTGAAAGACTAAGAGATTTCATAAGTTTCACCTTGATACATAGTGGAGCTGGAACTAGAATCCAGGTCTTCTGACATCTCACTTTGTGCTATTATCTCTAAACCGTTACTTTCACTTTTAATGCTAAAAGCTGTGATTCTTCATCTAAGACATTTGAATCCTGAATTCCTTTAGTCAAACAAACATCCAGCTTTCAGAACACAAAAATAAAAAGTGGCAATATTTAGTAATTTTCTCTTTTCTTTCTACTTAGTTTGAATGTTTGTTGGCCATTCCGTCTTCAGCTCTAATGTATCTTAAATTTCATCACAATCTGAATTGATTTTCCTAAATCTATTAGTGCTGGAAGAAGGAGCCAAGTCTCATATAATCCTTGGGAAGAACCCCAACAAAGCCTGACCTTAATAAATATTTTTGGATGATACTTTCTTCCTTCCCTTTTGATAATCAGCTGTAGACTTTAGGGTATTTTGCCCTAATTCAATCCAAAAAGTAGGGAACAATTTGTTCCCAAATAATTACAAACTTCCAATATAAAACATTTGAGTAAAGCCCAATTCCTAATTGCTAAAACATTGAGATGATTTTATCAGATGCAACCTGGGATCCCACTACTCCTTTCACTTCAGCCCTTTATTGTCTAACCATAAGTAGTTATTATTATCCCAAAGAAGAAAAAAGAAATTCTGTTTATTTTGTAACTTTCCTGTTTCCTGTTTCTGTTCAATAGGCATCTCCGAGTCATCCCGGGCAAAACAGCAAGCTGGGTCTCAGGATAGCTCTAAAAGCATCTATTTCAGTATGGTTCTGTAAGGTAAGATAACAACAGAGATTCAACATCATTGAAATGTTTGAAAGCAGATACAAAGGGAATCCTTTTGGTCCAGCAGAAGGCAATTTCAGCTTGAAAGGGCTTTGAGCCTTGTATAAGATGAGTGGTACATTGAGACAGTAAGGGAGGAGACCACCCCTCATATTGTCTTGTGCCCAATTTCTGCCTCCAAAGAAAGAAGAAGTAAAAACTAAAAGGCAGAAATGAAATCCACAGGCAGACAGCCCAGCGCCACACCCTGGGCCTGGTAGTTAAAGATCCGACCCCTGACCTAATTGGTTCTGTTATCTATAGATTACAGACATTGTATAGAAATGCACTGTGAAAATCCCTATCTTGTTTTGTTCCGATCTAATTATCGGTGCAAACAGTCCCCAGTCACGTACCCCCTGCTTGCTCAATCAATCATGACCCTCTCACGTGCACCCCCTTAGAGTTGTGAGCCCTTAAAAGGGACAGGAATTGGTTACTCGGGGAGCTCGGCTCTTGAGACTGAAGTCTTGCCGATGCCCCCGGCCGAATAAATCTGTAACTCGGTGTCTGAGGAGTTTTGTCTGCCGCTGGTCCTGCTACAACAGAAGAGAAGAATCAAAGTGAGATGGGGTGTTATGGGCTGCAGGCATATTGTTTCATTGTTTTAGACTATTAATCTTAAAAAACAAGGATGAGAAGAGAAGATTGGATGAAGTGATGCTTATATGCCACAGGAGCTTTGAATTTTCATAAAATTTGTGTCTTATATATGTGTTTTTAAGCTAATAATTTACAGAAATTTAAATCAATCTATAAGAAAACCCTTCATCAGAAGTGATTAGGACTGGAACTGGTTTGTTAATTGGCAAAGTTGGCCAAATAAGAGAATTGAAAAATTTAACATAAAGATAACATGTGCATTTATTTATCAGGTGTTTTTTTTTTTTTTGACGTAAAGCCCAAGCCTCTTCTTTGAGTATGGCTCCACCAATAAATGTTCCAGGTAGTCATTCTTGAATTAACCACATCAATGGTAGCAGTAATAATATTAATATTAATAATTGAGCACTACTATGCACTAGCTATTACTAATCCTCCCAGTATCTCTTGGAGGTAGCAACTATTATTATCCTCATTTTACATATGAGGGTAAGAAACTTGCCTAAAATTTATGATTAGTAAATGGTAGATATAAAATTAAAGCACAGGATGTCTGGCTCTTAAGTTGTACTCTTAATCAGGACAACAGCATCTCTGACTTCCATTTTTGGATGTCTTTAGAGGAGGAACTTTAAGAAACTGAAGACATTTGGGAAGCAATCTAACTATGGAATCCTTCCAGATTCTTTATGATCGCTTTCAAAACTTTTAAGTTGTCTCCCCCATACATACTTTAGCAACAATTTTTATTAGCTATTCATTAGCATTAAATCTTTCCAAAGCATTTTTAAGGAAACAAGAAATTTCTTTTTAATTTGTATCTATCATTTTAGTCAAATTACTTAATTTGACTGTCATTTAGTCAAATTATGTAATTAAAACTGTGTATAAAGGATCACAATAGTTATGATCAAATGACAGGTGTACAATTAAAGTAAATAGTTTAGGGATAAAATACAACTGTTTTTAGAACACAGCACTTAAGTGGAGGAATCAGAAGTAAGCAGGAGTATTATTGTCCAAGAATATTCGAGGTGCTGTGAACGTAAGTTTCTATGTGTTACAGTTGAAACGGAGATCATCAGTTAATCTACAACTACTTTAAGAGAAGGTCAGTTAAGACAGTTTTTGCCGTATTTATATTTCATTTGCGTTTTACCACTATCACAAGTGGTATAGCAATATTGCATATTATAACAGTACCGTCATATGATTCCAGGGGAATGTGCTACAGCACTGTATTTATTTTCCATTTTATATTAAAAATCCAACATGTCAGATAGTTTAAAGATAGATAGACAGATAGATAGATAATGATATGCCTCCATCTATCTATCCATCTATATTTCCACATATATATAACCTTGTAATATACATATTATATGTATGTAATAGCCTTTTTTAAAGCTTTCAGATCTATTCAAATTGACTTGCTGTTTCCTACTGTTGCTGTAACAAATAACCACAAACTTAGAGACTTAAAACAACATATATTTAATATCTCACAGTTCTGGAGTTCAGAACTGTTTAAAGTCCAAAAAAGTCTAAAATTAAGATGTTGGCAGAGTATATTTCTTCTAGAGGCTTCATCAGATGATTTGCTTCTATGCCTTTTGCAAATTCTGGAAGTTGCCAGCATTTCTTAGCTAATGGTTCCCTTCATCCTCTTCCTCACATCACTCCAACTTCTTGCTTCCATTGTCACATTTCCTCTTCTGTCACCAAATCTCTTCTTTTTCCTTGTTGTAAGAATCTTTCTGATTATGTTTAAGGCCTATTTGAAAAATCCAGTATAATCTTAACATCTCAAAATTCATAACTTAATCACATTTGCGAAGTTCCTTTTTCCATGTTAGATAATACATTTGCAAGTTCCAAAGCCTAGGACATGTATACCTTTAGTGGGCATTATTTGGCCTGCTACACTTGGCTTAATTAGAGACAAATTTCCAAAAGTAAACTAAAAAGTTAATCACATTGATATTTTAAGCAGGGATTATACCTAGAATGCCTAAACTGTGAGAAAATAAGCAGTAATCTCTTTTGAAAGCAATTTAAGAACTTTGTGTCATGTGCGTCCCTGTGAAGAGACCACCAAACAGGATTTGTGTGAGCAATAAAGCTTTTTTTTTTTTTTTGAGACGGAGTCTCGCTCTGTCACCCAGGCTGGAGTGCAGTGGCCGGATCTCAGCTCACTGCAAGCTCCGCCTCCCGGGTTCACGCCATTCTCCTGCCTCAGCCTCCCGAGTAGTTGGGACTACAGGCGCCTGCCACCTCGCCCGGCTAAGTTTTTGTATTTTTAGTAGAGACGGGGTTTCACTGTGTTAGCCAGGATGGTCTCGATCTCCTGACCTCGTGATCCGCCCGTCTCGGCCTCCCAAAGTGCTGGGATTACAGGCTTGAGCCACCGCGCCCGGCCGAGCAATAAAGCTTTTTAATCACCTGGGTGCAGGCGGTCTGGGTCCGAAAAGAGAGTCCGGGAAGGGAGATAAGGGTGGGGCCGTTTTATAGGATTTGGGTAGGTAAAGGAAAATTACAGTCATAGGGGGGTTGTTCTCTGGCGGGCAGGAGTGGGAGTCAGAAGGTGCTCAGTGGGGGAGCTTTTTGAGCCAGGATGAGCGAGGAAAAGGAATTTCACAAGGTAATGTCATCGCTTAAGGCAAGGACCAGCCATTTTCACTTCTTTTGTGGTGGAATGTCATCAGTTAAGGCGGGGCAGGCCCTTTTCACTTCTTTTGTGATTCTTCAGTTACTTCAGGCCATCTGGGCGGGCGGACGTGCAAGTCACAGGAGATGCGGACGTGCAAGTCACAGGCGTATACGTGCAAGTCACAGGGGATGCGATGACTTGCCTTGGGCTCAGAGGCCGGACACTTTGGTAATGGAGATTTTCAGATTGAATTTGTGAACTTGTAGCATATACGGCCCATTTCCTTTTAAAACGACATCTATTTGAATTGTAAAGAAAAATCCTCCGTACTTCTCACATGCCTTCCCTCTTTCCCTCCTTTGTTTTCAGCTTCTTCCCTATTTTCTTCCTTGCCTTCTTTCAGTTATGCTCCCCTGCATATTATTTAATGACTCTATGTAAGTTCTTGAGCTTTTACAGCCATTTCTTATTCAATTTTGAACTCAATAATAAGTAAAATCTAGCCTGAGTGTGCATTTTTCTCTGTTGTCAGTCCTAAATGGAAGTACTCGTTTGAAAAAAAGATGCTAGACATACATATAAAATACCAAGATAAAAATAAACAGAATAACTTCTTTTTCTTGCATCCAGTGAGGAAATTGTCAGATTGCTCTTTCCCCAACTCGGACCATAAAATCAGATTCATTAGTTTTACCTCATGCTCTTTATTTCAGTTGGGAAGAAACTCTGACTCACTTTGGCTAGGCTGAAGTCCCAGTGGGCTCTTAGGGGTAATGTTACTTGGTTTAGGGGTGACATCATTTTTTTCTATATTGAAAGCTAATAAGTTATCTCTAACTTTTTCCATCAAGGAACTAGCAGGAAGGATTTTTCTTGATTTAAGGAATTTTGCTTGTGGCTTACTACTTCCTTTACTTTTCCTTTTAAATATTTTAAACCCATATCTTTATAACATTTTCACTCTGTTTCAATCATTTAGTTGCTTTATGCTCTTCTAATGTCAATGTCTCAAATCTCCCACTCGATTTCTATGGACCACCTACTCAGCTAACCAGCTGTTCTTGATTTTATACTAGATTTTCTCTCTATATCCATTTATGAACATCATTAAATTTTCATTACAAAAGTTTTCTAAATATTAAATAGTGATTGAATGATGGGATTATGAGTTATGTTTGTTTATCTTTTGACTTTTGGGGATTATTTTTCAAGTACTTTATATTACATAAATTCTATAGTAGAAAATACTGTAGACTATACTTAATATAATTTTTTTTTGCTAAAATCTATTGTGGAAGAGACGATGGCTTTTTTGGAAAAATCTTTTTTTTTTTTTTTTTTTTTTTTTTTGAGACGGAGTCTCGCTGTCTCCCAGGCTGGAGTGCAGTGGCGCGATCTCCACTCACTGCAAGCTCCATCGCCTCCCGGGTTCATGCCATTCTCCTGCCTCAGCCTCCCGAGTAGTTGGGACTACAGGCGCCCGCCACCGCGCCCGGCTAGTCTTTTGTATTTTTTAGTAGAGACGGGGTTTCACCGTGTTAGCCAGGATGGTCTCTATCTCCTGACCTCGTGATCCGCCCGTCTCGGCCTCCCAAAGTGCTGGGATTACAGGCTTGAGCCACCGCGCCCGGCCGAAAAATCATTTTTGATACTTTCTCTACAAAAATATCATATTGTGTATATCTTTTACTTTCTCTCTCTACTTCTCTCCCTCTCTGTATGTGTGTATGAAAGGAGTTTTAAAAATAAAGCTAAATATGTTAAGTGTTGACTAAATAAAATTGAAAAAAGAGTTTAGACAGTTAAAACAAAGAAACCAACCAGATAAACCTCTATGGAAGTTAGCTAAGATCTTCTAAATAAAATAATAATAAAGTCAACTGTAACAATAAAACAATGGATGCATAATAAGTCCAAAATCTAATGCAAGGAATGTTTTTAAGGAGAGATCCGGTAATCTAATCAATGGAGAACTTTGAAGGCTTTGAGGTTTCTGAATGGATTACATGTAGGTCTCTCTTACATGCCAAGAGAGAGAGAAAGATCAAAGCAGGCCACCGGCCTCCTTGGGGATAAAGGTCAATCAGTATGAATATAGCCCCAGCTGCACCAACTCTCAGTGACAGGTCTCCAGTGCTCCTAACCTCCATATAGGCTATAGATTACCTTTGTAAAAACGCAGAAATCATAAACCCTTTGTCTCTTATTATACAACAACGACAGATTCTGTATTGCTGTTGTAACATAGAGCAGGTTGCTAAGAAGACTGCTACTAAGAGGGAGCAGCAATGACATTTAAAACACCAGAAACTCCCAAAATATTGTCTGTCTATAAATAAAGATATTACTCTTTATTCCTTTGCTCCCTTTAAATAAACTCCATAAATACTTTTTTTCTGAAGTAATCTTGTTTCTCTCAATGTTCTCGGTAATATTGCCCAAAAAGTAGCCCCCAAAAGTAGCAAGTTTCTTTTTGTGGAAAGAAAGTACTATCTCTACCCTTACTGAGAAGAGAAATGTGGAGTCAAAATCATGTCTTTTTACTTCTGCTGCTAGACTTGATTGAAAGGAGAATGTGGCATAGACATGCTATTTGTTTACCAAACTACCTTCTTTTCCTAGACACACAAAAGAACATCATTTTTAGCCTCTTTTGCAGATGCAGTTGCATTAGGGCCATTTCACTGGGTTCTAAGCAATGAGAGGTAGGCAGAAGAGGCATGACATTTCCGGGTCTAGCTGTAAAATGACTGTGTAGAACTCTCTGGCACTCTTTTTCCCTGTAGCAAAGGTTATGGAGGTAGCATGTCTACATGGCACCATCACAAGATGGTAGGAAGCTGGATTCCTGAGTCACCAAATGTAGGAAAGCCCCTGCCGACCCACATCAGACTTTGAGGGAGAAAATGTGCACTGAGTTACAATGTCTTTATCTCCAATGACTTAGAATCAAGGTCACAGTCTTTTTATTTACTTCTCACCTCTGGCTTCTGTAATGCCACTTATTCTTCTCTCAAACATTCTTAATTTATAATGTGAATTACCAGGTAATTATTTTTCCATTTACTTCCTATTGTTACTTTATGGTCTTCTGAAAAATTCTGTTTTAAAATTTTAAATAGCTTATAGAAAGGCTGAACTTTATTAGCTTTATTAGCTGTATTAACGATTTAAATTATTTTATTATAGCATCTGACTAGCAACTAGCAAAAACAGCATAGAAACTTTTACAGTCACAAAGTTTATTTTACAGTTGTACTGTTTGAAATCACATAGAGCTATAGAGTTTGGCTATTATGAATAGTATAGCTGAGTAGCTCTACCAGATCCAACCCTGCCACAGAAAACAAAACAAAACAAAATTCTGGAAGAAAATATCCAAAAGGAAGCTTGAAACTTGAAAGAAAGAACAGGGGATAGGGTTAGCTTTTTACCTTTTAGAGTTAGGACAAAACAAAGGTAGCTCTACACAGAGTGGTTAAAACTCTGATAGAAAACCTGTAGTATTCCTGTTTCTCCATATCCTCTCCAGCACCTTCTGTTTCCTGACTTCTTAATGATTGCCATTCTAACTGGATCATGCACTTTGAGACCAACCAAATGTTGTGCCTGATTAAAAAACAAGCCAACAAAACTACATCAATCAAAATCAACTCTTCAGGAGGGTATAACAGAACCTAGAGTCTCCACAACATAACATTCACAATATCCTGGGTAAAATCCAAAATTACTCAATAAAACAAACAAAAAAAAGTGGCCCATTTTATTTTTAGGAGAAAAGGCAATCAACAGAGATGAACCCTAACATGGTGCAATTATCTAAACTGTTAGGCAAGGATATTAAAGGAACTATTTCAACTATGCCCAGGAAAATAAATTAAAATACTCTCACAATAAATATAAGGACAGGAAATCTCAGCAGAGAAATTGAACTATAAAGAAGAACTCAATGGAAATTCTAGAATTGAAATCATTACAGTTGTTGTTCTCCTGCCAATTATGAATTAAAAAGGAAAAATAATTTTTATAACAGAGCACCAAAAGGAGTAAAGTATTCCTATAACCCCCTACATTTTTCCCTTTCAAATTCCTATCATGGAGTAAGCATTAGGAAGAGTTGGGGAATGTTCAGATAAAAGTACCAGCAAAGAGTGATGAATTAATTTCCCTTTCTTAAAGGAGTTTAAAGTCAAAATTTTGTGAAGCCAAATCCATACAACTTTGTTAAGAAGGGTGTAACAGAAACAAAAATATCATTGTTATAAATAATTGATATATTCTAACTGGACTGAGAGCATTGAAACAGTATCATTTGGCCCGGCGCGTTGGCTCAAGCCTGTAATCCCACCACTTTGGGAGGCCGAGATGGGCGGATCACGAGGTCAGGAGATCGAGACCATCCTGGCTAACACGGTGAAACACCGTCTCTACTAAAAAATAAAAAAACTAGCGGGGCGAGGTGGCGGGCGCCTGTAGTCCCAGCTACTCGGGAGGCTGAGGCAGGAGAATGGCGTGAACCCGGGAGGCGGAGCTTGCAGTGAGCTGAGATCCGGCCACTGCACTCCAGCCTGGGCTACAGAGCGAGACTCCGTCTCAAAAAAAAAAAAAAAAAAAGTATCAGTATCATTTTAGGACAATATTAAAATTATTTGATAGACAAAATTATTTGCCACAATACTGCAATTTTAATGACAGATCATTTTAATAGGCGTGCCATTATAATTAGAGTAATTGTATCATAATGATAAAAATCTACAGTCCTCAAACTGTTTATCATTCTCATTACCTTTTTTTGAATTCTATCCTCTTGTATTTCCCCTTAAGGCAAGTGTGTTAATAACTTATTCTCTATTAAGAAGTCATTAATTTGTAGGAAAAAATAAGGTGACATAACATAGTAAGTGGATGGAAAGGGGAAAAACAAAGGGAGTAGATGCCAAGGATGCATAAATGTCACAGGAATCTTAAAGAATAGGAAAATAATTTGGAGTCATACTCTCAATAGATTACATCTCTGTCTTAAATTGCTACTCGTTTTTTGGAAATGCTCTGTGAAACTACATGAAATGTGTTCAACACTGTCATAATAAGGGAGGAGACCACGCCTCATATTGTCTTATGCCCAATTTCTGCCTCCAAAGAAAGAAGTAAAAACTAAAAGGCAGAAATGAAATCCACAGGCAGACAGCCCGGCACCCCGCACCCTGGGCCTGGTAGTTAAAGATCGACCCCTGACCTAATTGGTTCTGTTATCTTATAGATTACAGACATTGTATAGAAATGCACTGTGAAAATCCCTATCTTGTTTTGTTCCACTCTAATTACCGGTACACACAGCCCCCAGTCATGTACCCCCTGCTTGCTCAATCAATCACGACCCTCTCACATGCACCCCCTTAGAGTTGTGAGCCCTTAAAATGGACAGGAATTGGTTACTCGGGGAGCTCAGCTCTTGAGACTGAAGTCTTGCCGATGCCCCCGGCCGAATAAACCCCTTCCTTCTGTAACTCGGTGTCTGAGGAGTTTTGTCTGCCGCTGGTCCTGCTACAATAACACTACACGTTACTCATTCTAAAAAAAAAAAAATCACATTGGTTTAAAGGATGAGAAAAGAATTACAGTGATGCTTAAAAGATGTACATGGAATTATTGTCTCCAGCATGTTACACTGTTACGGTAGCTCTTTGTGACATATTTATTATGGAATCGGTATTTTATTTTAATTTGATGGCAGGAATATTTTCTTTTGATGTGATCATCTGTATGAACACTCTGCTTTCTTCTTTTCTGTTTTCAATTCAATTTCCAAACACAGAGTAGGAATATTTTTGCTTCCTTTGTTCACAAATGAATAACAGCTCTCCTATATCTGAAAAAAAGAGCAGACAGAACACACTGACAATGTAGCAAACGTGGTTTCTGTAATTTTGAAAGATAGCATTAATTAATAACATGATTCCTTTCTATCTCTGCCTACTTTCTCCCTCAGCTGATATTTTTGGAAGTCCACAAGAGATCTTTACATGGCTTCTTAGATTTTTTTTCTCACATTGCTCAGAACAAAGAATAATTGTGCCCTAAGGATAAAAGAACAATGACACTTGTGCTTATTTTTCTTTAAAAGTCCACTATTGTTTCTGCTGTGTGCATCCACTGCCTTCCTGATTTCCTTCCGTTTCACTGTGTAAAATGCCCATTGCAGAGTGATGTATTGAAATCACATATTGCAAATACATTTGGAGTTTATTTATATTATCAGCACAGTCGCCAAATGCCAAGTCTCTCCACAGATTTCTGATGGAACATATTAACCCTGTACTGCTTTTTAAATTAAAGTCTGTGGAAATAAGATGTCTATGGAAAGTGGCTGCGTCAAAGGTCTGTGAGACCACACCCACATTTGGAGATTCATTAGAAAAACTCGTGGGACTCAGCAAATAGTCGTACATATGTAGAAGATTTACTAGAGAAATAGTATAATTACACAGCCTGATCATAAAGGGAAAAGATTCAGGCGGAATGTGGACAAATCTATGTGCTAGCCTCTTCATGCTCTCTTCCTCTCATGAGGGTCACTCAGAGCAAACTCTTCCCCAGAAAAAAAAAAATGCAACAACATGTGTGTGATGTTTCTGCACAGGTAAGCCCACTAGGGACTCAGCACCCAGGATTTTGATTGGAGGCTGGTCATGTAGGTATCATGTACCAAATTTCCAGACAAGCAGAAGGAAAGCGGGGGTTCAGCATAAACCACATTGGTTGTACAGTTTTGGCACAACGAGCTGCTGTTATCAGTTCTGGGAATGGTAGGAACTCTCTTGAAATCCAAGTTAACAGATGCCAGCCAAGGGCCAAAGTTACAAGCAGACGTTTCTTAGGATAGAATTCTAAGGCATGGTATCTCAACTCTTTTCTGCACAGTGGCTAACCAAGGTAGCCTTTGCCAATAGGAAATTCTTGAACACCTACAGTTTACCTAAAAATAAATGCCCTTTATACTGCAGGCTACCTGCCTCAGCAAAGTTATTGGCCTAGCAGTTTGTTTCCTAGTTACAAATACAGATTTTTCCCATATAATTTATCAGTTTATTTTTGTGAAGGGAATAGAATTGGAAAAGCTTCAGTAAAACAATTGATCTTACATTTTTCTGTCAATGGTCTCATTAACTAGATTGTCAAAGTATGCAATTAACAAGATGTTGGAATTAATCAGAGTTAAAATGTAATTTCTCTCTGATCCTACTAAAACTAAAATCCGATTATGACACTTTGGCTACTGTAAATTTTATGGCATAGTGAAGTTCACTTTTTGATAGGCAAGTTGAAGCTACTCCACATTCTTTGCTGCTCATCTCAATTTTAGTAAACAAGTTTTTAGTATACATATCAGTTTAACTTAATTTTTTAATTGTTATTTCTCCTTTAACATTAAGAATTCACCTACTTATAATTAACCACAATTGTTTGTTTTTCTTTTAACTTGTGAAAGCCTTCTACTTACTACTCAAATACTTTAAATGCAGATCTTTATATCAGGCTCAGTCATACCTACTGTTACTTCTTGGATGTATTTTGTCTGGCCCTAAGTAACTCCTTTAAAAATTTTATTTATGCAAGAATGCCCGGCCGGGTGCAGTGGCTCACGCCTGTAATCCCAGCACTTTGGGAGGCCGAGGCAGGTGGATCACGAGGTCAGGAGATCGAGACCACCCTGGCTAACACGGTGAAACCCTGTCTCTACTAAAAACTCCAAAAAATTAGCCAGATGCGGTGGTGGGCGCCTATAGTCCCAGCTACTCGGGAGGCTGAGGCAGGAGAGTGGTGTGAACCCGGAAGGCGCAGCTTGCAGTGAGCTGAGATCACACCATTGCACTCCAGCCTGGGAGACAGAGCGAGACTCTGTCTCAAAAAAAAAAAAAAAAAAGAATCCCAGGTGAGTAAGTTCAACTGGATAATCAAAATTGTCCTATTTCATTTTGTGAGACTTGGTGCGCACAAAGGGAACTTGGTCCTGAGAATAGGGTGGGATTTATGAATACCAATTCTGATGCCAGGGAGATAGGAATTTAAGTGCTTTCTATGCCACTTTCTAACTGTGTGACCCTGGGTAAGTCCTTTAACCTATCCCCAATCTTCAAATGTGTAAAATGGGGGGAAAAATAACAGCTCCTCCTTCTGAGCATTGAAAGGATTAAATTTTAAAAATATATGAAGCACATAGGGTAGTCTTTGCTTAGTACATTTTAGAAATTATTATTATTATTATTATTTTTTTTTGAGACGGAGTCTCGCTCTGTCGCCCGGGCTGGAGTGCAGTGGCCAGATCTCAGCTCACTGCAAGCTCCGCCTCCCGGGTTTACGCCATTCTCCTGCCTCAGCCTCCCGAGTAGCTGGGACTACAGGCGCCCGCCACCTCGCCCGGCTAGTTTTTTGTATTTTTTAGTAGAGACGGGGTTTCACCATGTTAGCCAGGATGGTCTCGATCTCCTGACCTCGTGATCCGCCCATCTCGGCCTCCCAAAGTGCTGGGATTACAGGCTTGAGCCACCGCGCCCGGCCAGTTATGGGATGTTTATACATAGAAAAAGGGCCATGAAAATTTTGATGAAATACCATCCTTCTGAATTTAAGGTGTATAAATATCCTACAAAAGATTCAGAATGTACTCCTCATCTCCTTGTCTTCTTTTCCCTCCTCTCCACTTCAATGTAAAACAATCTAGCAGGACTAGCAGCAACTTTACAATACAACCATGTGCATAGCACCACTCGAAATGAAATGATGAAATTGTGATGTGGCATTTATCAGCAAAAGAAGAGAAGATCACTATATAAGCCTTCAAGCAAATCACAATTATGCTTCTCCTGTGCTACCTTTCACTTACCTCCAAACCTGCAAGTAGTTAGATAGCTGGGTAATGGGAGATAAGTACCTGAGAGAATTATTTTAGATAAATGTTATTTTAAATAAATATTAAATCTGTGACATCTTCTTCTATCTATTCCAGGAGTGTAGACAGGGAAATGATGTGATCTGTCCTTAGACCCAGAGTCAGTGAAAGGACTTGTGTTCACATGAAAACAAACTCTGATCAGAATACTATAATTACATAGAAAAAAGGCACTGTCTGTATATGGATACCTATATCTATATATTTATATATATAAATAAAATTATTTTGTCTGCAATTTTTACTTCAAAAATGACAGTTTTATGTTGTGTTATACCAGTGACTGACTTTGATAAAAATGAGGTTAGAGACATCTTCTGGTGAGCATAATTCTAGATTTCTGAAGAGAAGGCTAGAGAGTTTTGTTCTCAAAATAGCAATTTCTAAAGTAATTCATTTTGAGTATGTGGGTCACTGTTATTCAAGTAAATACTGCCATGGTTTCTCATAAAATTACCATGAGTAAAGGTTGGATAGCAAAAATCAAGCAAGCCATTAAAAAGGTTCATTCTAAAAAAAAAAAAAGTGGATCTAAATTATTGAGCCTTTTGAAATTTTAATTTTTGCAAGTACATAGAGGTATATATATATTTATGGGGTACATGAGATGTTTTGATACAGGCTTGCAATGTGTAATAATCACGTAATGCAAAATGGAGTATCCAACCCCTCAAGCATTTATTCTTTGTGTTAAAAACAATCCAATTATACTCTTTTAGTCATTTTAAATGTACAGTTTAATTATTATTGAATATAGTCACCTGGTTACACTATCAAATAATAGGTCTTATTCATTCTTCTATTTCTTTGCACTGATTAACCATCCCCACCTCATCCTCACCCCCTCACTACCCTTCCCAACCTGATAAACATCCTTCTATTGTCTGTCTTGAGTTCAATTGTTTTGGTTTTCAGATGACACAAATAAGTGAGAACATGCAGAGTTTGCCTTTCTGTGCCCGGCTTTTTTCACTTAGCATAATGACCTCCAGGTCCATCTGTGTTGTTGCAAATGACAGGCTCTCATTATTGTTTATGGCTAAGTGTTACTCTATTGTGTGTAAGTACCACATTTTCTTTATTCAACTGTTGGAAGACACTTAGGTTACTTCGAAATTTTGGCTATTGCAAATAGTGCTGCAACAAACATGAACGTGCAGATGTCTCTTCTACCTACTGTTTTCCTTTCTTCTGGGTATATACCCAGCAGTGGGATTGTTGTATCATATGGCGGCTCTACTTTTAGTTTTTGGAAGAAGTTCTAAAGTGTTCTCCATAGTGGTGACACTAATTTACATTCCCACCAACAGTGTACGAGGGTACCCTTTTCTCCACATTCTTCCCAGCATTTGCTGTTGCCTGTCGTTTGGATAAAAGCCATTTTAACAGAGGTGAGATGATATCTCATTGTAGTTTTGATTTGCATTTCTCTGATGATCAGTGATGTTGAACACCTTTTCTTTTTTTTTTTTTTTTGAGACGGAGTCTTGCTCTGTCGCCCAGGCTGGAGTGCAGTGGCACCATCTTGCCTCACTGCAAACTCCGCCTCCCGGGTTCATGCCATTCTCCTGCCTCAGCCTCCCTGTAGCTGGGACTACAGGCGCCCGCCACCACGCCCGGCTAATTTTTGTATTTTTAGTAGAGACGGGGTTTCACCGTGTTAGCCAGGATGGTCTCGATCTCCTGACCTCATGATCCGCCCGTCTCGGCCTCCCAAAGTGCTGGGATTACAGGCATGAGCCACTGTGCTTGGCGAACACCTTTTCATATGCCTGTTTGCCATTTGTATGTCTTCTTTTGAGAAATGTCTATTCAAAACTTTTGCCTATTAAAAAAAATCAGATTATTAGGTTTTTTTTTCCCCTACAGAGTTGTTTGAGTTCCTTATATATTCTGGTTATTAATCCCTTGTCAGATGGATAGTTGCAAATGTATTATCTCATTCAGTTGGTTGTCTATTTACTCTGTTGATGGTTTCCTTTAGTGTGTAGAAGTTTTTAAACTTGATGCGATCCCATTTGTCCATTTTTTGCATTGGTTGCCTGTGCTTGTGGGGTATTACTCAAGAAGTTTTTGCCCATACCAGTGTCCTGGAGAGTTTCCCCAATGTTTTATTGTAGTAGGTTCATGGTTTGGGTCTTAGAATTAAGTTTTTTTTTTATTTTTTTAAAAATTTTTAAAATTTTTTGAGACAGTTTCGCTCTTGTTGCCCAGGCTGGAGCGCATTGCCGCAACCTTGGCTCATCGCAACCTCTGCCTCCCGGGTTCAAGCAATTCTCCTGCCTCAGCCTCCCAGAATTAAGTTTTTAATCCATTTTTATTTGATTTTTGTATATGGTGAGAGATAGGAATCTATTTTCATTCTTCTATATATGGATATATACAGTTCTCCCTGCACCATTTATTGAAGAGACTAACTTTTCCCCAATATATGTTCTTGGCATCCTTGTCTAAAATGAGTGTATTGTAGGTGTGTGAATTTGTTTTTGTATTCTCTATTCTGTTCCATTGATCTATGTATCTGTTTTTATGCCAGCACCATGCTGTGTTGGTTACTATAGCTGTGTAGAATAATTTGACATCAGGTAGTATGATTCCTCTGGTTTTGTTCTTTTTGCTTGGATAACTGGTTATTCTGGGCCTTCTGTGGTTTTAGATAAATTTTAAGATTGTTTTTACTATTTCTGTGAAGAATGTCATTGGTATTTTGTTAAGGATTGCATTAAATTTGTAGGTTGCTTTGGGTAGTGTGGACATTTTAACAATATTGATTCTTCCAATCCATGAATGTGGGGTATCTTTTCATTTTTTGTATGTCCTCTTCAATTTCTTTAATCAGTGTTTTATAAGTTTCATTATAGAGATAATTCACTTCTTTGGTTAATTCCTAGGTGCTTAATTCTATTTGTGGTTGTTGTAAATGGGATTACATTTTTATTTCTTTTTCAGATTGTTCATTGTTGGCATATACAAACACTATTGATTTTTGTATGTTGATTTTTGTATCCTGCAACTTTACTAAATTGGTTTATCAGTTCTAGTAGTTTTTTTGGTGGAGTTGTTAGGTTTTTCCAAATATGAGATCATATCATCTGCAAACAAGGATAATTTAATTTATTCTTTTCCAATTTGGATGCCTTTCATTTCTTTCTCTTCTCTGATTGCTCTAGAGCAATCTGGTAGATTGAATCTCATAGGATTTCCAGTACTGTGTTGAATAACAATGGTGAAAGTTGGCTTTTTTGTCATGTACCAGAACATAGAGGAAAAGCTTTCAGTATTTCCCCATTCAGTATGATACTAGCTGTGGGTCTGTTGTATATGGCTTTCATTACGTGGAGGTATGTTCCTTCCATACCCAATTTTTTTAGGGTTTTTATTGTGAAGGAATGTTGAATCTTATCACATGCTTTTCCACATTCATTGAAACAAACATATGGATTTGTCCTTCATTCTCTTGATATGATTCATTTGTGTAGGTTGAACCATCCTGTATCTCAGGGATAAATCCCACTTAGTCATGATGAATGATCTTTTTAATGTATCGTTGAAATTGGATTGCTAGTATTTTGTTGCAGATTTTTGTAACAATATTCATCAGGTATATTGGCCTGTAGTTTTTGTTTGTTGTTGTGTCTTTGTCTGGTTTTGGTATCAGGGTTACATTGGCCTCATAGAATGAGTTTGAAAGTATTCCCTCCTCCTCTATTTTTTGGAATAGTTTGAGTAGCATTGGTATTAATTCTTCTTTAAATGTTTAATAGAATTTAGCAATGAAGCACTGGAGCCCAGGCTTTTCTTTACTAAACAACTTTTTAATATGGCTTCAACCTTGTTAATTGTTATTGGTGTGTTCATTTTTAAAAAATTTCTCCATGGTTTAATCCTGGTAGGTTGTATCTGTCTAGGAATTTGTCTATTTCTTCTAGATATCCCAATTTATTGGCATATAGTTGTTCATAGTAGCCACTAATGATACTTTGAATTTCTGTGGTATCAGTTGTAATGTCTCCTTTTTCATATCTGATGTTTTTTGGTTTTTTTTTTTTTTGAGATGGAGTCTCGCTCTGTTGCCCAGGCTGGAGTGCAGTGGCTGGATCTCAGCTCATTGCAAGCTCCGCCTCCTGGGTTCACGCCATTCTCCTGCTTCAGCCTCCCGAGTAGCTGAGACTACAGGCACCCGCCACCTCGCCCGGCTAGCTTTTTCTGGGTATTTTTTAGTAGAGACGGGGTTTCACCATGTTAGCCAGGATGGTCTCAATCTCGTGACCTCGTGATCCACCCATCTCGGCCTCTCAAAGTGCTGGGATTACAGGCTTGAGCCACCGCGCCTGGCCATCTGATGTTATTTGTTTGGATCTTCTCTCTGTTTTTCTTAGTTTGTTTGGTTAACAGTTTGTCAATTTTATTTAGTTTTTCAAAAAAACCAATTTTTTGTTTACTTGATCTTTTGTATTGTTTTCATTTCAAGTTCATTTATTTCTGCTCTAATTTTTCTTATTTCTTTTCTTCTACTAATTTTGGGTTTGGTTTGCTCTCATTTTTATCATTCTTTAAGATGCATCACCCAGTTTTTTCTTTGAAGTTTTTCTTCTTTTTTGAAGTAGGCACTTTTAGCTATAAACTTCCATCTTAGTACCGCTTTTGCTATATTCCATAAGTTCTGTTCTATTGTATTTCCATTATGATGTGTTTCAGAAAATTTTTCAATTTCCTTCTTAATTTCTTCATTGACCCATTCATCATTCAGGAGCATATTGTTTACTTTCCATGGGTGTGTATAGTGTCCAAAATTCCTCTTGTTATTGATTTCTAGTTTTATTCCATTGTGATCAGAGATGCTTAGTATTATTTCAATTTCTTGAATGTTTAAAGACTTGTTTTGTGACCTAACATATGGTCTATCCTTGCAAATGATTCATGTGCTGAGAAGAATGTGTACTTTGCAGCTCTTGGGTGAAATGTTCTGTAAATATGTATTAGGTCTATTTGATCTGTAATGCAGATTAAGTCTGATGTTTCTTTGTTGATTTTCTCCTGGCTGGGATATCTCTCCAATGTGGAAAGTTGGGTGTTGAAATCTCCAGATGTTATCATATTGCAGTCTATCTGTCTCTTTAGTGCTAATAATATTTGCTTTATATTATATGTATACACCTAACGCTGGTGCTCCACCGTTAGGTGTATATATATTTAAATTTGTTATATCCTTTTGCTGAGTTGACCCTTTTATCACTATATAGTGGCCTTCTTTGTCTCTTTCTATAGTTTCTGTCTTAAAATTTGTTTTGCCTGATATAAGTATAGCTATTCCTTCTCTTTTTTGGTTTCCTTTGCCATAGTATAACTTTTCTCAACCCTTTTTTTTTTGTCTATGTGTGTCTTTATAGGTGAGGTGTACTTCTTGTAGGCAATCAATCAATGGGCCTTTTTTATCCATTCAGCCACTCTACGTCTTTCTATTGGAGAGTTTAGTCCATTGACATGGAGTGTTATTATTGATAAGTAAGGACTTATGCCATTTTGTTATTTGTCTTCTGCTTGTTTTGTGATCTTCTTTTCCTCTTTTTTTTCCTCCCTGTATTCCTTTTAGTGAAGGTGATTTTCTCTGGTGATACGACTTAGTTTCTTGCTTTTTATTTTTTGTGTATTTGTTTCATGTTATTTGCATTGAGATTGCCATGGGGCTTCCAAATACTATCTTATAACTCATTACTTTAAGCTAATAACAACACTGTCTGCATAAACAAACAAGCAAAAGAGAATTAATAAAGACTCTATCCCTTAACTTTGCCCCTCTGCTTTTTAACTTTTTGTTGTTTCTGTTTATATCTTATGGTACTGTCTATGTCTTGCAAAGTTTTGTAGTTACTATTTTTGATTGGTTCTTTATTTAGACTTTCTACTTAAGATAAGAGTAGTTTACACACCAAAGTTGCAGTATTATATTAATTTGTGTTTTTTTGTGTGCTTACTGTTACCAGTGAGTTCTGTACCTTCAGAGGATTTCTTATTGCTCATTAACATCCTTTTCTTTTTGACTGGAGTACTCACTTTAGCATTTCTTGTAGGACAGGTCTGGTGTTGATGAAATCCCTCGACCTTTGTTTGTCTAGGAAAGTCTTTACTTCTCCTTCATGTTTGAAGGATATTTTTAGCAGATATATTATTTTAGGGTAAAAGTTTTTTTTTTTTTGTTTTCCTTCAGTACTTTAAATATGTTATGCTACCCTCTCCTGGCCTGTAATGTGTCCACTGAAAAGTCTGCTGCCAGATGTACTGGAGCTCCATTGTATCTTATTTGCTTCTTTTCTCTTGCTGCTTATAGGACTCTTTCTTTATCTTTGACATTTGGGAGGTTGATTGTCAAATGCATTGAGGTAGTCTTTTTACTGAGATAAATCTGCTTGGTGTTCTATCATCTTGTTCTTGGATACTGATATCTTTCTCTAGGTTTCGGAAGTTCTCTATTATCCCTTTGAATGAACTTTCTACCCCTGTGTTTTTCTCTATCTCCTCTTTATGGCCAATAAATGTTGTTTGCTCAGCCATTTACTAGATATTGTAGGCATGCTTCATTGTTTTTTTATTCCTTTTTTTCTTTTGTCTCCTCTGACTGTATTTTCAAATAGCCTATCTTCAAGCTCACTAATTATTTCTTTGGTTTAACCAATTCTTCTTTTAAAAGGCTCAGATTCTTCAGTATGCCAATTGCATTTTTCAGCTCCAGAATTTCTGCTTGATTCTTTTTATTTCGACCTTTTTGTTAAATTTGTCAGAATTCTGAATTTTTTCTCTGTGTTATCTTGAATTTGTTAGAGTTTATTGAAAATGGCTATTTTTAATTCTCTGTCTGAAAGGTCACATATCTCTGTTTTTTTGACGATTGGTCCCTGGTGCCTTATTTAGATCATTTGGTGAGAAAATGTTTTCCTCCATGATTCTGATACTTGTAGATGTTCTTCAGTGTCTGGGCATTGAAGAGTTAGGTATTTATTGTAGACTTTCTAGTCTGGACTTGTTTGTACCTTTCCTTCTTGGAAAGGCTTTTCAGATATTCTGAAGGACTTAGGTGTTGTGATCTAAGCTGTGTCTGCTTTAGGGGGCACTCTAAGTCCTGTAATGCTGTGTTTCTTGCAGACTCATTGAGGTACTGCCTTGATGATTTTAGGCAAGATCTGGTCCAATTTTCTCTGGGTGACCCGGAAAAGACTTTTGCTCTCTTCCCTTGCTTTCTTTCAAACAAATGGCATCTTTCTCTGTCTCTGTTCTGAACTACCTGGAGCTGTGAGTGGAGTGACACAAGCACTCCTGTAGCCACCACCACGCAGACTGCACTGGGTCAGACAGCACAGTACTGGGTCTTGCCCAAGGCTTTGTATAACCACTCCCTGGTTACTTCCTATGTTCGCTCAAGGCCCTCTACAATCAGCAGATGTCTTAGCCAGCTAGGCTCCGGTCCTTCCTTTCAGGGTGGCTAGCTCCCCCAGGCCCCAGGCAGGTCCAGAGGTGATGTCTTAGAGCCAGGGACTAGAATCAAAACCTTAGATATTTTTCTGGTGATCTATTGTGCTACAACTGCGATGGCACTCAAACTAAAAGATGCAGTCCTTGCCACTCTTCCTTCCCCTTTCCAAAGGCAGTGGAGCCTCACCCTGAGACCACCAAAACCACAGTCCCACAGGAAATACTGCCAGACTACTGCCAATGTTTGTTCCTTTAGGGTGCAAGAGCTCTTCAGCCAGGTTTTGGTGAATGCTGCCTGGCCTAGGACTCACCCTTCAGGAAAGTGGGCTCCTATCTGGGCCAGGGCAGGTGCAGAAATGCCATCCAAGAGCCAAATCCAGGAATTGGTGCCCCCAAAGCCTATTTAGTACTCTACCTCCCTTGTGGCTGATACCTAAGATGCAAGGCAAAGTCCAATTTACTTTTCCATCCATTTTTCTCAGGCAGAAGTAGTCTCATCACATAGCCACCACAGCTGGGAATGTGCTGAGTCTCACTTGAAGGCAGCAAGTCTCAAAGCCTCACCCAAGGCCCTCAAAATAGTATCTGGGTATTGCTGCTGGTTATTCAGGGTCCAAGGGCTCTTCAGTTAACATGATGAATCCTGCCAGGACTGGGTCTTTCCCTTCACGACATTTCTAGACACACCTGGGCCAAAAGGGGTGTCCAAGAGCTAGGACCTGAAACAGGGACCTCACGACTCTGCCCAGTGCCTTATCTTTCTGTGATTGAGCCAGTATTCAAGATGCAAGACAAGGTCCTTCCCCCTGTTCCTTCTCCTCTCCTCAAACACAGGGAAAATGTCTCTTTTGGAGTCACGGGCTGTGAATCCTGGAGTTAGGGAAGGGGTGATGTTAACAGTCTCTTAGCCACCCTGGCTGATGTCTCAGTAGCTTGTGTGCCCCCCACCAATCCACTGGCTCTGGGCCCAGTTCAGTACTAGGGCTTACATAGGAGTTGCAGTCCTTGTGGCCTAGAGTGCTTTCAGGTTTATTTAGGGACCCAGGGCACTTTAGCCTGTGGTCAGGAGGCTTGCAGTAACTCATGTTTGAACCACTAGGATCAGTGATTCTCCTGTAGCTAAGTCTGGTTTAAATGGTCCTTTAAATACCAGGCATCAGCTGAGTTTGGTGTAGTTTTGTTTTCTGCTATAACAGGGCATCACTGAGTTCAGTGCCTCACAATTGCTAAGCGCTCTCTCTCTCTCTCTAGCACACAGAAATGCTTTCTGCACCATGCTGTCAGTACTAGGGGAAGGGGGAAGGGTGGCAAAGGCAGTTTAAGACAGATTTTCCTACCCCTTCAGTGCCTCTTTCAATGATATGAAGGTAAAACCAGGTACTGTGAGTGCTCACCCGATTTTTGGTTCTTATGAAGGTGCTTTTTCTTGTGTAGTAGTTGTTAAATTGGTGTTCTTGCAGGGGGGATGATTGCTGGAAACTTCTGTTCCACCATCTTGCTCCACCCAAGTCTCCAAGCCCTTTATTTAATCAAACTTATTCATACTGAAGGAAACAGAGTATAGTAGCAAGAAGATGCTCATCTAGGGATGTTTAATAGAATATTTTTCAAGGTGGGGTGTGGTGGCTCATGCCTGTAATCCCAGCACTTTGGGAGGCTGAGGCGGGCGGATCACGAGGTCAGGAGATCGAGACCATTCTGGCTAACACGGTGAAACCCCGTTTCTACTAGAAAAAAAAAATACAAAAAATTAGCTGGGCATGGTTGTGGGCACCTGTAGTTCCAGCTACTCAGGAGGCTGAGGCAGGAGAATGGCGTGAACTCGGGAGGTGGAGCTTGCAGTGAACAGAGACCGTGCGCCACTGCACTCCAGCCTGGGCGACAGAGTGAGACTCTGTCTCAAAAAAAAAAGAATATTTTTCAATCTAATCACATGTTCATGAATAATCACCCTGTCACAACGAATGCAACCTTAGTATTTAAGGATGGGGTCTCAGCATGTGTCAATTTTTTATAGCACAATTTACAGGAAGAGCAGAGATAGTAGGACTCTAAAGGAGTTCATTCTTTTTAGAGGCCAGGCAGATGTATGAGTTCAACCATGTCCTTGACCCCTTTCTTTCCCTATGCCTGCCACAATGAATTTATTCACTCTCTGATTGGTTGGACAGATTGCCAGCCTCACATCCAAATTCAGCGAAAGGAGAAGCTCACTGTGTAGAGAGGGCTCACTGTTGCTGTTTAGCCTCTTAATTTTGTTCTGCACTTGCTACTATAGTCAAATCAGTAATAGCACCTTCCACATCCTGGGCCATGAATGAAACATTGACAGATCTCCCAGAGCCTCCAGAGAAGTGTCCAAGCTGGCCATGATCTTGATTTCAGCCTTCTGGGACCAAAAGCATAGAAACCTGTTGATCCAACCTGTACTTTTGATCTATGTAACTGTGAAATAGCAAATTTGTATACTCTAAAGCTGATAAATTTGTGGGAACTTGTTAGGTCAGTCATAGAAAACTAATACAGAGAATAACAGAAATGAAAGTGAAATATACATTTTAAAAGATATTTAAAAACATGTTTTGGAAAAAAGGGTAACTAGGTAAATTGAAGAGGAGTACAGGGGGAAAAAGATTTCTTTCCTTACCCATTACAAGGTTCATAGCTCAGATTAACAAAAGAAAAGCATACACACTTATTTAATATAAGTTTTATGTAACATGGGAGGCTTCAGAAATGAAGACTCAAAGACCCAGAGAAAACTGTATATTTTACGCTAAGTCTAATGAAGAAGTGGGTAGTTGTGGAGAAACACGATTGGACAAAATGAGGGTATGGGGCCAGGCGAGGTGGCTCACGCCTGCAATCCCAGCACTTTGGGAGGCCGAGGTGGGAGGATCACTTGAGGTCAGGAGTTCAAGACCAGCCTGCTGACATGGTGAAACCCCATCGCTACTAAAAATACAAAAAATTAACCAGGGGTGGTGGTGGGCGCCTGTAATCCCAGCTACTTGGGAGGCTGAGGCAGGAGAATTACTTGAACCTGGGGGGACAGAGGTTGCAGTGAGCCAAGATCATGCCACTGCGTGACAGAGTGAGACTCTGCCTCAGGAAAAAAAAAAAAAGTATGACCTAATGGTAATAAACTTTGGAGTTAGAGGGTGGAAATTTAGCAAGGCTTGTTTGTTCAGATTCTTCTTGGCATCCCTGTGTGACATTCCTTTCCTGCGGCATAGGGCAGGACCCCTCTGGAATGAGAGTCTTATGACCTATTTTCAAGGAAAACTCGGCTAGGTTTTATGGCCTGATTTAGTGGACAAGGAACCTGGGGGAATTCTTTCTAGCTTTTATTACTTGCTTCTGCTATTTCCTCAAATGCCTGGGTACCATATTTTGGAGTAGTACGTGCTGAACCCTATCAGGAGCCACAGGATTCATTAAGAAAAGAATGATTTGAATATATGTAATGAGTCCAAAGTTCAAGAGAGTAAAGTCTTAAGAATCCTGGGATTCTGAACAATTAGCTGGGCAAGTTGCTGGGATTTTAACTGAATTTGTGATTATCTGGCTGTTGCCCCCTTTAGCCCCAGCTTCAAAAGTTGTATTTCTGCTTTGGATTCTATTTTACATTTCTGCTCCGGTCAACCTTCTAGTCCCTACGTCTTTTTGCAACAGCAGCCACTCCACTGTGCTCTTTCTTGAGGATTGGAACTCTGCTCCTGAATATCAGAGACTGATAGACTGCAGTCCAAAGACCCACCTTTTAGATGCCAACTGCTCTTCTCTACTGCCATTTCTGAGTCTTGGCTCCTTCACAGCAGCAGGAATTTTGCTTCTCTCCTAGTACTAACTCTTTGCCTGAACCAAACAGGACAAAGTTCTACCCCTGTGGGAGCAGTCTCTCAATTGAAAAATATTCACTGAACATTTCTTCTGTGTAGGGTGACCATAAATTAAGCGAAAACACTTGGGACAGAGAAGAGACTGTCATTAACAATCCTGCCAGAACAATAGGCATAACTGGAACTGTCCTGGCAAATCTGTATGAATACTCATCTTGGCTATATTCCAACTGATAGTCCAGGGGCCTGGATTAGAGTAATGAAAAGCACACACCTGGCCGGGCGCGGTGGCTCACGCTTGTAATCCCAGCACTTTGGGAGGCCGAGGCAGGCGGATCACCTGAGGTCGGGAGTTCAAGACCAGCCTGACCAACATGGAGAAACCCCGTCTCTACTAAAAATACAAAATTAGCCGGGGTGGTGGCACATGCCTGTAATCCCAGCTACTTGGGAGGCTGAGGCAGGAGAATCACTGGAACCTGGGAGGCGGAGGTTGCGGTGAGCCAAGATCGTGCCATTGCACTCCAGCCTGGGCAAAAAGAGTGAAACTCTGTCTCAAAAAAAAAAAAAAAAGAAAGAAAGAAAAGCACACACCAGGCAAAAAATAGTGCTCCCTTGGAGTTTACGTTTTACTAGAGAAGACAGACAATAAACAAAATAAAGAAAAAAAGTACTGTAAAATGTTAGATAATAATAAAAGGCTATCGGACAAATAAAGCATAGAAGGAAGAGTTGAACTGGGTATATAACTGTGTGGGAGTGCAAAATAAAAAGTTCTGGTCAGGGTAAGCCTCAGTGAGAAGCTGACTTCTGAGAAGAGACCTGTAGAGGATGAGGGAAGGCACCATAAGGAAATCTGTGGGAAGAGAGTTCCAGGTGGTGAGGAGAGCAAATACAAACACCTGAGGAAGAAGTATGCCTGGTGGGTTCTAGGTAAGAGCAGGTAATGGGTCAGATCAAGGAGGGCTTTGCAGGCTATGGTGAAGAATTTTCCTTTACTTTGAGTGAAATGAGGACCCAAGCGAGGGTGTGAATCAGTGGAGTGATTATGATCTAATTCCAGTTTCAACAGGATTTCTTTGGTTGCTGTGTTGAGAGTAGCCTGTGAGAGCTAGGGGTAGAAGGAGCGAGACACATGTCTTATTCACTTGAATGAACAGAAGAGCAAACCTAACAGGACCAGCCTCACAAGCCCCGACACATGTGGTCCCTCCCTTTGCCCCACAAGGCATCAGGTGGGCCTGTGCCCGTCAGAGTCCCTCCTTGCCTGTCCACTGAGCTGTGACTACACAGCTATAGCTAGCTGACAATTGCCATGGGTCAGGATGAGACATAAATCAAAGCTACAAACATGTGTTTGTATTATAAATGAAGAGCGACATAGTTTACCATGCTGACACTCACATTTTATTTTTCAGCTGATCTTTACAGGAGATTGTGGTATTGTGATATAATAAGAAATATATATTTCATCTGTGTCCCCAGTTCCTGGAATAGAGCTCCAAAACCCCTGTCATTTCCTGACTAATAGGAGTGCTAGGTACATCTTTTGTTCTGATATTTGGTCTTTGACCTTGGTTCCTGACACAGAGTTCCTAATCGCTTGGAACTTCCAGGGTGATAGGAGTACCTTTTGTCCTAATAAGGCGAGTCATGGTGGACTCCTGGATAGGAACTGGTCACCAGAAAAACCAAGCTGTACTTAGAGAGTTAGTCCAGCTTCATCTCCCATCGCACAGGAAGGAGAGAGGGGCTAGGGACTGACTTAATAATTGGTCATGTGTATGTGATAAAGCTTCTGTAAAAATCCCTAAACTACGGAGTTTGGAGAGCTTCTGGGTTTCTGAACACATGGAAGTGCTGAGAGGGTGACATGGCGAAAAGGGCATAGAATCTTTGCACCCCATCACACATACCTTACCTGTGTATCACTTTATCTAGCTGTTCGTCTGTATCCTTTATAATGAATCAGTAAACATAAGCAAAGCGTTTCTCTGAGTTCTGTGAGCCACTCTAGCAAATGATTGAACCTAAGAAGGGGGTTGTGGAAACATCTAATTTGTATCCAGGTTGGCTAGAAATTGTGGGTAACTTGAGAATTCACTACTTGCAATTGACGCATGAAGTGGGGAGCGAAATTGTGGGACAGAACCTTTAACCTGTGGGATCTGAACACTATCTCTAGGTAGATAGTGTCAGAATAAGAGTCAAACTTTAGGAGCACCCAGCTGGTGTTGAATAATTGCTTAGTTTGAGAAAAAACTCATGCATCTGGTTAACAGAAATGTTCCGTGTTGAGTATGGTGTCAGAACTGAAGTGTGCTGAAAGTATTGAGTGTTGAGAGTATAGTAGGAGAAAAGTTAGTTGGGTTTTTTTCCTATTACACAGAGATGCTTGCTCTTGAAAAGAGCACAGAAAGTTTCCACAGAATATCTATGTGAACTATGTAGGTGCGCACGGTCTACATGCTAAGCCAAGGTGAAAGCATGGTGCCTGCATCTTTCTTTTGTTTCAACAAAAAAAGAAACATGGCCTCTCATCCAGCCTCTCACACAGTGGCAGAAGTTGCTTGAAGCAGCAGGCAGCCAAGCCAACAAAAGAGACATAGACATTAACTGTAACTTTGCTGAAGACAAGAAGGAAGGCTTTTCCTGAAGTGTGAACATCTGAGACTTAAGCCAAATGAACATCTGTGAGGGTCCTGTTGCCATCTCCTCCCACACTGAGGTGGAAAGGTAGCCCTTGACGCAACTGTGTCATGAAGACGTAGAAAAGTGATCCCACTTCCCAGTCAGGAAAAATAAAACCCCTAAAAATCCAGAAAGGAGAGAAGTTAATAAACAATCATTTCAAATGCCTGGCTTAATGCTCATAGCATTCCACATTTTCTGCTGTACTCATTTTCCTCATCGTTGTAAATAAGGACCAAGATAGTATGGATACTGTGGTTTCCTGAAGTCAGAGCTATGCTTCTGAGAAGCTCCATGTTAAAGGCAGCTTGTGCCTATTTTCATGCAGTCATTCAACTGTAAAAATCCTGGCCGGGCGCGGTGGCTCAAGCCTGTAATCCCAGCACTTTGGGAGGCCGAGACGGGCGGATCACGAGGTCAGGAGATCGAGACCATCCAGGGTGAAACCCCGTCTCTACTAAAAAATACAAAAAACTAGCCGGGCGAAGTGGCGGGTGCCTGTAGTCCCAGCTACTCAGGAGGCTGAGGCAGGAGAATGGCGTGAACCCGAGAGGAGGAGCTTGCAGTGAGCTGAGATCCGGCCACTGCACTCTAGCCTGGGTGAGAGAGCAAGACTCCGTCTAAAAAAAAAAAAAAAAAAATCCTACTGCCATTTTCTGGCAGTAGGAATCTGCAACCACTGCAACCACTGGCTACAACCGAACACTGCAATATTTCCATGGGGGCTTTTCAATTGAAGATTCACATTTTCTTCACACTTGCATATTCCTGGGCTCAGATTATCATGTTGACCTTAAATTTCTTCAAAGCATAGTGAAGCGTTCCCTTTAGGACCAAGAAGAAATTGTTTTCACTTTGGTTTAGAAGAGTAAATATCTGTATGCTACATAAGTGATTAATTTACAGATTTTGATATGAAGAGAGTTTCATTCACTTAATAAGTATTTATTATATACCTTCTAGTGGAGAGACAGGCAATAAACTCTAAGCACAATAGCATGGTTATATAGTGATAGTATCTATCAATCAGCTTACCTACCTACCGATCTACCTTGCGATGTAAAAAATGCCATAGTAAAGAGAAAATTAAAACAGAGTAAATTCTGGGGAAAGTCTTTCCAAAGGGGAGGAAGCAAGCAATGTAGATGTCTGGACGATGAGGGCTCCAGACAAATGGAATCACCAGTGCAGAGGCCAGTGTATGTTAAAATTTCACTCCCTGGATTAAAACCTTTCGACATCTTCTCCCAAATTACAGAATAAAAGGGTCAGCTTCTCCCTCTGCTGCACAAGCACGACCTTCATCATAGGCTCACAACCACATAGAGATAGCTCTCCAGCTCCCATTTCTACCAACCTCTTTATACATCTCAAGCTCCAGCGAAAATTGGCTGGGGAATAGCAGGGAGGCCATGTGGTTGGAGCTAAGGGCATGTGTGTCTGGGGACGGGGTGGAATTGGGGGAGGTAGGGTCATAGTACAAATATCAGAGCAGAGCTGATTCAAGTTTTGGAGGGCCTGAGGCTTACACAGTTTCAGGCTTCTCTTTAAGAGAAAGAATTAAAATGTACAAATACAAAATTAGATGCATATATAAGTAGGTGACAAAAGAAATGGCGACAAAGTACACACTTTACAAAGCTGAAAAAATAAAAAACATCAAAAATCCTGAAGTATGGTGCAGGGTTTAATTGGATGTGCTGCCTTTCCTGTGTGTCTCTTATAGGACAGAACTTCTGTTTAGGCAAGCGTTGATGTGGATCAACCACTCTGTTCATGATTTTATATGTCTGGTGATTAGAAGATATTCCCAGAGTCTGGCTCCTGGCCCTATACACTTCAATGATTGTTTCCTTCCCTCTAGCTATCTACATACTTCCAGGTGCAAGAGCCATAGCACATGTTCTTTTCATCAAACACTGTAGGCCTTGCATTCTCACATCAGCACAATAGGCAAGAGGAGAATTCCTGGAAGCTATCCCTTACACCGGGAAAACTGGAACTAGCTTGACTCTGTGTAGAGTGGTGAGGCACATGAATACATCTCAGAAATCCAAACAAGGTATATGCTCTTGACTAGATTTAAAATACTCCCTGGCGATTCAAATGACGAAACTCCTCTGTGACGAAGGCATAGTTGCTGCGGGTGGGGGCAGGGAATGAATGTGGCACTTTGTAGGACATGAAAAGGACTCTGACAAGCTCAATAGGGAGCCCTGGAGAGTGTGACATGACCTGACTTATCGACTTTTACCTCTTACAAGATACAATTTTTCTAAATTTTGCACATCTTAGATTGGAGTTGCTGGGATTATCTTCCTAGAAACTGTCTTAAAATGGTTGTTTGTCACGTGTTAGTTTAGACATAGCTGTCATTGCCGGGGCACAGAGGAACTTGTTCAGGGAGGTTCTTATTTCTTCCCTTCAGTCACATTCTGTGCATAATCAGTACCACACCTGTTAATTTTATTTGCTTTATGAAATGCCATCCAAAAATTTACAATGATTTGGTATTAAAATGAAAGTTAAGGTGAAACAGAAAGGCAGTGAAACAGCAGTAGGGTATAAATCTGGTACTAGTGAAGGGAATGTTCCTCGTTGGAGGTATGATTAAAAACCTGTAATTTCGTGCAAAGCAACAAGCAAGTAAGTGCTTTAAAAGCCTAAGGAAAATAGATCCACAAGTAGATGGACTTGTGTTTTCTTTTGTTCCTGATATATGTGTGCAAAGATTGCCTATCAATGAATCAAGCAATGAATCCAGACGCAGTTAAAAAAAAATATCCTGGTATTGGTGAAAGCATTTTCAAAGCAGACAGAATCTGATGGGATTAAATGATGCTTTGCGCAAGACTATTATTAAGGCGCAGTGTCATCATTTATTTAATGACAATGTCACTTATGCATACAATAAGTCTGCATCGTACAAATAAAGGCATCTTAGTAGCATACGGTATAACAACCAATATTGCTCTCATGCTGGTTGACAATAGACCCTAAGAGGGCAAGAATAGGAGCAGGGAGTCTATTTAGCAGGTGATTTTGGTGATCCAGGCAACTTGGAGCAGGTGGTAACAGTGGAGTTGGTGAGAAGTGGTCAGATTGTGGATATATGTTGAAGGTGAAGGTAAGAGGTTGAATATAGGGCATGAAGAAAGAAACATGAAGAGGATTTTCTCAAGCCTTCTTACTTGAGCCACCGGAAGAATGACAGTGCCATCCACTGAAATGGGTGCATGGGACGTGGAAGAGATTTTATTGACAGCATCAGAAGTTTACTTTTAGGCAAGTTATGTTTGAATGTTTATTAACAGGTGGAAGGGCAGAATATACAAGTCCAAAAACTGGCAGGTGTGTAGATAGTGTGGAGACTGTGAAGTCCCCTTCTGATTGCTTAGGCTTTGTCAATGCAGTAGGAATCAGGACAGTAGCTGAGAACAGGGATGAGGGAGGAGGTGTTAAAACTTTGAACAGAGATGCCAAGGTATAAAACAGTCATCCAGGAACTTGTTACTCAAGGGCCAGCAGTGTCAGCATCACCTGGAAGCTTGTTAGAAATGCAGGTTCTCAGGGTCCACAGTAGCATCAGAAATTGTATTTACCAACATCCCCAAGTGGTTTACAGCACACTAAAGTATGAAATACACTTAGAGGAGCATGAATAGATCAGGAAAGAACAGTCTGATAAACCAGCTACATGAAGAGCCCATTTGAGGTTTGCAGCATGAATTTAAAGAGAGACCTATCTATACGGTTATGGATTTTTCTCCAGTCAAATGCAGTAGCAGGGCACAACTGCAGAGTAGGCAGAGAGCTAGAGTGACTAGAGTTGTAATTGTTTTAAGGAAGTAAGTTTTAATAAGAGGGAGTCAAGAGAGTTGTAAATATATGTAAATAAATGCATAGATACATACTGGGGTTACACACTCAAATACGTATGTGTGTGTATGTGTGTGTGTATATATATACACACACATATATGCTGATGATATATGCGATACAAAAAGTTTAGAAACACCTGGTTTACATCATATTCTCTGAAGCATTACCTCCCCTAGAGGACACTTTTTTTCAGTAGGGACTTCTGAAAGTCAACTTATTTCCAATTTGCACAAGAAAAATTTTTGATGGTTTTATCCAAGGAGTTCTAGTCAATTGGGACTAAGGAACTTGCTGATGTCCTCTGAAATCACACCTAAATTTAACAGTGTCCTTCCTTGAGGTACTATTTTGATATTTGCCACATAATCCTTTAAGATTTTTTTTTCAATGTGGAAATTTCAAGCATGAGTATCACCAATGTGAAAGGTTTTGTCTCCAAATTTAGGGGCCATTTGTATAAGGAAATGTTACAAAATGAGCTCATAGTGCTTGCGAGCATTTTGATGGTTCCTGCTGTAACACTCAGAATAAAAATCAAAGACACTGGACAAAGATTACTCTTGTTTGACTTTGACTATTCATTGAACAGTGTTTAAGCCATAGGAACAACAGAAAATGTCTAAATTACCTTAACCATAGAGTCAAGGTTTCTAGAGTATAGAAAGAATCTACAGGTCTTCAGGTTCAATGTCTCATCCAGTCTACAGATAAATGTTCATCCAGCAGCACGAACACTTCCAGTACTGGAGAACACCTTCCTGCCAAAGTCAGCTAATTCAATTGCTTTTTATATTGACTCTGTATCTGTCTCCCCAAAGCTGCTACCACTGGCCCCAGATCTGCTCAAATAGAGCAAAAGAGAATACTTATGACTCATTAATAAAGTTTTCAAAACCTCAAAAATATGCAGAAAGAATAAATAAGACCGAGTATTTGATAGCACCATGGGGTGACTATACTCAATAATAATTTAATTGTACATTTACAAATAACTAAAAGAGTGTAATTGGATTGTTTCTAACAGAAAAGTTAAATGCTTGAGGAGATGGATACCTGATTTTACATGATGTGATTATTACCCATTGCATGCCTGTATCAAAATATCTCATGGAGCTCATGCATATATACACCTACTATGTAGGTGTATATTAAAATAAAATTAAAATTAAAAATTAAAAAAAGAAAATTCTAAGACTGCTCCCTTTTCAGTGTCAGCCTTGCAACCCACACTGCCCACTGCACGTTTCTTATTTATTCATATCTCCATTAGGATAAGGACCTTAGAAACACATACATCTTTCCAAATGATGTTTGACCATTTCAGAATACCATGGGAGTTCTACCTCCATTGTTCTGGGCACGACATTCCCACTAATTTAGAACAAGACTCTATTAGTTTTCCAATGACTCAGTTAAGATTGTTAATTCATAATAAGGAACAAACTCACCTGGGTGTTTTCCACATTAACTGCTGTCAAGCTCTGTCTCCTCCATCCAATACTACTAATCAATCCTTCAGACTTTAATGCAAGGCTTTTGATTTCCCTTAATAGGCTTCACCTTGTCGGTTTCACCTCATCATTCTATCCCATCAAGTTCCTTAGTAATTCTGTTTCCATTTTCTGAGGTCTAAGCCAACTCTCCTGTGCAGGAAAGAGTGAACATGGCAAGACTTAGAAAGTCCTGCTTGTAGGGACGTGGATGAAGCTAGAAAGCATCATTCTTAGCAAACTAACACAGGAACAGAAAACCAAACACTGCATGTTCTCACTCATAAGTGGGAGTTGAACAATGGGAACACATGGACATGGGGAGGGGAGCATCACACACTGGGGCCTGTGGAGGGTTTGGGGGTGAGGGGAGGAATAGCATTAGGAGAAATACCTAATGTAGATGATGGGTTGATGGGTGCAGCAAACCACCATGGAACGTGCATACCTATGTAACAAACCTGCACGTTCTGCACATGTATCCCAGAACTTAAAGTATAATTTAAAAAAAAAAAAAAAAAAAAAAAAAAGGCCTGCTTGTAAGCTTGGCCCATGACTGCTGTCTGAGAGCTTAGATTTGGTAGGGGGAAGGTTATGGCAGGGGGGAGGTGGGTACTTAACATTCCCCAATTGACAAGGGTGTTTACTGTCCCTAAACTGTTTATGCAAACAATGTGGTTTGTACTGAGCACCTGCTATCCTTCTGGGAGTCTGAATTTTTGGTACACGATAGTCAGAAGGTGCTCATGCTGCCAACTCCAGTAGAAACCCTAAACTGAGGCAGAAAGTGCTTCCCTCAGGCAGAAACATCACACACATTGTTGCATTTTTGTTGCTGGAGGAAGAGAATGTTCTACGTGACCTCTCACAGGAGGTATGAGCATAAGGAGGCCTGTACAGGAGGTACGAGCATAAGGAGGCCTGCACAAGACTCCACCTGTGTCTTTTCCCATTATGACTGACAGATTCCCTACCATTTGCAAAATCAACTGATATAAAGCCAAACATATTAGTCAGTACTGACCCTGGTGCATCGGAAGGGGTGAGCATTCACAGAAAGAGCATGAGAAACAGCAAGAAGAAAGTACTCTGCCTGGGTCTCTAAGAGAATATCTGCTAGTCATGGAATGTCAAAAATGGAGACAAAATGCAAAGAAACGAAAACATCCGTGTTCAAACTCCTCTTGAAGGTTCTAAGAAGTACTGGTCACATTGTTTTTCAAAATTAACCAATAACTAAGAAGTCAGGGAAAAGAAGGGAATGGACACATCGCTAGAATTCAAGATTAAATCTGACTACTCAACTATCATTTATTAAGCTTTGACTGAATGCATGTATCACTGTAATAAATGCTGAAGAGCTCCCCACCACCAATAAAACATATCTCTCAGAAGCTTTATGGCCTAACTTAATTAAATGGTAGAAGAGAGGAAATAAAGATACTAGAAATCTATTCTATAAACTACCAAAATTAATCATAATCCTTTCTGAGAAGCTTATATTCATAAAGTTATTTATCTGGCAAGTCCCAACCACAGAACTAAGAGCAGTGTTTAAAACAGAGTGAAGGCAAAACCGCTCAACTACATGGAAACCGAACAACCTGCTCCTGAATGACTACTGGGTACATAACGAAATGAAGGCAGAAATAAAGATGTTCTTTGAAACCAATGAGAACAAAGACACAACATACCAAAATCTCTGGGACACATTTAAAGCAGTGTGTAGAGGGAAATTTATAGTACTAAATGCCCACAAGAGAAAGCAGGAGAGATCTAAAATTGACACCCTAACATCACAATTAAAAGAACTAGAGAAGCAAGAGCAAACACATTCAAAAGCTAGCAGAAGGCAAGAAATAACTAAGATCAGAGCAGAACTGAAGGAGATAGAGACACAAAAAACCCTTCAAAAAATCGATGAATCCAGGAGTTGATTTTTTAAAAAGATCAACAAAATTGATAGACTGCTAGCAAGACTAATAAAGAAGAAAAGAGAGAAGAATCAAATAGATGCAATAAAAAATGATAAAGGGGATATCACCACCGATGCCACAGAAATACAAACTACCATCAGAGAATACTATAAACACCGCTACACAAATAAACTTTAAAATCTAGAAGACATGGATAAATTCCTGGACACATACACCCTCCCAAGATTAAACCAGGAAGAAGTTGAATTCCTGAATAGAGCAATTACAGGCTCTGAAATTGAGGCAACAATTAATAGCCTACCAACCAAAAAAAGTCCAGGACCAGACGGATTCACAGACGAATTCTACCAGAGGCACAAAGAGGAGCTGGTACCATTCCTTCTGAAAGTATTCGAATCAATAGAAAAAGAGGGGATCCTCCTTGACTCATTTTATGAGGCCAGCATCATCCTGATACCAAAGCCTGGCAGAGACACAATACAAAAAGAGGATTTTAGACCAATATCCCCGACGAACATCGATGCAAAAATCCTCAATAAAATACTGGCAAACCGAATCCAGCAGCACATCAAAAAACTTATCCACCACGATCAAGTCGGCTTCATCCCTGGGATGCAAGCATGGTTCAACATGTGCAAATCAATAAACATAATCCATCATGTAAACAGAACCAAAGACAAAAACCACATGATTATCTCAATGGATGCAGAAAAGGCCTTTAGGAAGAATAAATATCATTAAATATCATTAAAATGGCCATACTGCCCAAAACAATTTATGGATTCAATGCCATTCCTATTAGACTACCAATGACATTCTTCACAGCACTAGAAAAAAACTATTTTAAAATTCATATAGAACCAAAAGATCCAAGGGAATTCCAAGCAAAAAGAACAAAGCTGGAGGCATCATGCTACCCAACTTCAAACTATACTACAGGGCTAGAGTCACCAAAACAGCATAGTACTGGTACCAAAACAGACACATAGACCAATGGAACGGAATACAGAGCCCAGCAATAAGGCTGTACACCTACAATTATCTGATCTTCAACAAAGCTTACAAAAACAAGCAACGGAGAAAGGGCTGCCTATTCAGTAAATGATGTTGGGATAACTAGCTAGCCACATGCACAAGATTGAAACCACTTCCTTACACCATATACAAAAATTAACTCAAGATGGATTAAGGACTTACATGTAAAACCCCAAATTATAAAAATCACAGAAGAAAACCTAGGCAATACCATCCTGGACATAGTAACAGTCAAAGATTTCATGATGAAGACACCAAATGCAATTGCAAGAAAAGCAAAAATTGACAAATGGGATCTAATTAAACTAAAGAGTTTCTGCACAGCAAAAGAAACCATCAACAGAGTAAACAGACAACCTATACAATGAGATAAAATTTTTGCAAATCATGTATCTGACAAAGGACTAATATCCAGCATCTGTAAGGAACTTAAACAAATTTATAAGAAAAAAGAAACCACCCCATTAAAAAGAGGGCAAAGGACATGAACAGACACTTTTCAAAAGAAGACATACACGCAGCCAACAAGTATATGAAAAAAAAAAAGCCCAACGTCACTGATCATTAGAGAAATGCACATCAAAATCACAGTGAGACACCATCTCATACCAGTAAGAATGGCTATTACTAAAATAAAAAAATAGCAGATGCTACTGAGGTTGCAGAGAAAAAGGAATGCTTACACACTGTTGGTGGGAGTGTGAATTAGTTCAACCATTGTGGAAAGCAGTATGGCGATTCCCCAAAAAGCTAAAAGCAGAACTACCATATGACCAGCAATCCCATACTGGTTATATACCCAGAGGAATATAAATTATACAATTGGCAGCAGGTGAAATTACATGGCTTTCCAAATTACTGCATTGCCAATCCATCTTCTCCCAGCTAAATGACTGATTTCTATCACTGCTGCCTCCCAAGGGGGTCTCTTGCAAGGATGTGGGTGTTGACGATCCCAAAATGGCACTTAAAGTTTCTGACAACCATCGGTTGGTGCAACCATATAAGGGGCCTTTTAGAAAACAGTGAATAGGGATCCCTTCCTGTCTGGAGATGTGGAATGGGACACAGGCTTGGCATTGCAGAAAAGCAAAGTGTTGGTTCTCACTAAGTTAGCTTCATAACAATTTTGGGCCTCCATTTATTCATCTGGAAAACAGGAGACTGCCTGTTTAAGGTCTTCTCTCAACCTGTGGTTCTCTGAATCCATGTGAGCTCTCTGTGTGTGACATATTCAGCACTCTATTAACCACAGAAATAGAGGAGGGAGCCCTGAACACCCCCAATCCTCCTTAAAACAGGAGGCAGGAGCAATCACAACTAATATCTAGTAACATATTCAGCACTCTGCAGACATAAATCCAATGTTCAAGAGATACAAGTGTAAGATAGGGATAGGAATCCGCAATTTCATGTACACCAAAAGGCTACAACCATTTGTGACTGGCATTTGTTCCATAATTGAGTCTTGATCGTTTTCTCAAAGGTTTGTAATGTCTGTGCAGCCTCAACACAGGGCTGAAATGATTGCTCACCTGCTTTCTAAAGTCCTTCAGGTTTACTAGATCATAAGAGGGTCTCCACCATTTTTGGGAGGTGCCAGACCCCTTTGAGAATCTGTAACAGTTCCAGGGGCAGTCAGTCCTCAAGGTACTTTGCATATGCACATAGACATATCTCACACTTGCAATTGACTTAGAAGGTTTTATGAGTCTTGGGCGCCATGGGAAACCTTCCTGTTCTGCCCAACGGCTCCCCTCCATGGCTGACCTGCATCATGACATTATTCCTCATGGCTTCAACGCCAGTTGGCACCCGCACCCGTCTAGCCACTCAACTTGAAAGTGAATTCCTTATTTTCAGGTAAATTTTGCATCTTCTTATGTTTACCTCCCTCAGATCTCTTTTTCTCTATACTCCTCAGGGCTTCTCTCCTAGGTAAATGCTTTGTAAATCCAACGTCACATTAAAAGACTTTAGAATAGATTTGGGATATCTAAGTCTCACAGTCTTTAGAGCTGAATCCTAAACTTTGATCTAAAATATCCCTGTCCCTTCCTTCCTTCCTCCTTGCCTCCCAATCTTAAAAACACATACAGCAAAGAATCCTATATATCCCTAATTGTCATGAGGAACAGATTTTTTTCCTGACCACACAGGACTTCTAGTGCATGGCTATTCAAAACCAGTGTTCCATACTCCTGTCCACATGAGGAGCAGCAAAACAAGGGCTGTGGCTCTCACGAGCAAAGGAGAATCTATCAGATACTTTAAGCTGCAATAACGTAAAACCTGTCATATAACAGCGTAAACAAAGATGGGACATATCTTTCTCTTATAACAGAAATTCTGAATATATGTGGCTGCTATCCTTAATCCAGAAACTTGATGATTTTCAAGCCAACATCATGTACTCATTTGACTTTTTTCTCCTGTTTGACTCATTATTGTAAGATGGCTCCACCAGCCCCATAATTTTAGCAGACCTAAGATGGTATTAAGAGTAAATTCAAAAGTAGGGTTTCCCAAAGCTGAGTGACCATGGAAAAGTTACCTAATTATCTGACCCTCATTCCTTAATTCAACAAATATTAAATGTGATATGCTGAGCAAATAGATTAGCAAAAACAGTGATAGTTGGTGTTCTCAAGAAAGACACATTGCAAATTTTTTTCTTTCAATGTATTTTATTCTGATGAAGTTACAAAGATAGATAAAAAATACTTTTTATAAAATACAGTTAACTGACTTAGGAAAAGAGACAAAGCCTCTACAGTTTTAAAAATAAAACAAATTTTGGCTTCCATTTCAAGATGGCTGAATAGGAACAGCTCCGGTCTGCAGCTCCCAGCGTGATCGATACAGAAGATGGGTGATTTCTGCATTTCCAACTGAGGTACTTGGTTCATCTCATTGGGACTGGTTGGACAGTGGGTGCAGCCCATGGGAGGGTGAGCCAAAGCAGGGCAGGGCGTCACCTCACCTGGGAAGCACAAGGGATCGGGGGATTTCCCTTTTCTAGCAGAAGCCATGACAGACGGTACCTGGAAAAACGGGACACTTCTGCCCAAATACTGCGCTTTTCCCAAGGTCTTAGCAACTGGCAAACAAGGAGATTCTCTCCTGTGCCTGGCTCAGTGGGTCACATGCCCACAGAACCTTGCTCACTGCTAGCACAGCAGTCTGAGATTGAACTGCGAGGCAGCAACCTGGCTGGGGGAGAGGTGTCTGCCATTGCTGTGGCATGAATAGGTAAACAAAGTAGCCAGGAAGCTTGAACTGGGCGGAGCCCACCACAGCTCAGCAAGGCCTACTGCCTCTATAGACTCCACTTCTGTGGGCAGGGCATAGCTGAACAAAAGGCAGCAGACAACTTCTGCAGACTTAAACATCCCTGTCTGACAGCTCTGAAGGGAACAGTGGTTCTCCCAGCATGGCGTTTGAGCTTTGAGAATGGACAGATTGCCTCCTCAAGTGGGTCCCTGACCCCCATGTAGCCTAAGTGGGAGACACCTTCCAGGAGGGTCCGACAGACTCCTCATATAGGCGGGTGCCCCACTGGGATAAACCTTCCAGAGGAAGGATCTGGCAGCAATATTTGCTATTCTGTAATATTGGCTGTTCTGCAGCCTCTACTGGTGATACCCAGGCAAACAGGGTCTAGAGTGGACCTCTAGCAAACTCCAGCAGACCTGCAGAAAAGGGACCTGAGTGTTAGAAGGAAAACAAATAAACAGAAGGGAATAGCATCAACATAAACAAAAAGGACATCTATACCAAAACCCCATCTGTAGGTCACCAACATCAAAGACCAAAGGTAGATAAAACCATGAAGATGGGGAGAAACAAGGGCAGAAAAGCTGAACATTCTAAAAACCAGAGCGTCGCTTCTGCTCCGAAGGATCACAGCTCCTCGCCAGCAATGGAACAAAGCTGGAAGGAGAATGCCTTTGATGAGTTGACAGAAGTAGGCTTCAGAAGGCTGGTAATAACAAACTTCTGTTATTTTATTACAGTGTGCTGTATTCAGGAGACCCATCTCACATGTAGAAACACACATAGGCTCAAAATAAAGGGATGGAGGAAGATCTACTAAGCAAATGGAGGGGGGGAAAAAGCAGGGGTTGCAATCCTACTCTCTGATAAAACAGACTTTAAACCAACAAAGATCAAAAGAAACAAAGAAGGCCATGACATAATGGTAAAGGGATCAATTCAACAAGAAGAGCTAACTATCCTAAATATATATGCACCCAATACAGGAGCACCCAGATTCATAGAGCAAGTCCTTAGAGACCTACAAAGAGACTTAGACTCCCACACAATAATAATGGGAGAATTTAACACCCCACTGTCAATATGAGACAGATAAATGGGATAGAATGTTAACAAGGATATCCAGGACTTGAACTCAGTTCTGCATCGAGTGAACCTAATAGACATCTACAGAACTCTCCACCCCAAATCAACAGAATATATATTAGTTGGTTGTGGAGGTGCATGCCTGTAGTCACAGCTACTCAGGAGGCTAAGGTGGCAGGATTGCTTGAGCCAGGAGTTGGAGGCGACAGTGAGTTTTGATCATGTCATGGCATTCCAGCCTGGACACCACAGTGAGATTGCCTTTAAGAAAAGAAAAATAAAATTGAGAGACAGTAACATTCCAGGTAGCATCTAGAAACAAATTTTCTTGTTTATAAGTGATCAGCATAACCCTACAGAATGGCTAAGAGGCAGCTTTGGAATAGCTTAAACATTAATTGTGAAATGTTTTACATAAGGCTTTTCTCTTTCTTTCATAAGTCATTATCTCACTCTATCTTCAGAAATAATGAAGTATGTTTTCAGCCTAAATTAGAAGAAATGTCTTATTAATATTTCCCTTAGAATCCTGTATGTATTTATGAATTTATTAAAATTGTGTTATCAAAAAGCATTTCTAAACAGTCTAGTGAGATAAAAATAAATAACAAAATATTATCAAACATAACCTTTATCAAAGACAGAAGGAGGTAAGTAACTGTAAAAATCATAGCTATAAAATACAGAATGCAGGTGAATTTAAAGCTTTTTTTTTGTCTGACAAGTCTTCCTGTATAATTTCTTTGTCTCAATACATTCTAAACAGTCAGCCAGAGTTGACTAAGTCCTCAGGTGCAAATGAAAAAAGAGGTGTTTTCTTATTAAAGGGGATAATCCTTTCTATCCCAATAGAAACAAATCTATTTGGGTTTGATACAAAAACAGTTAAAACCAAAGAAGGACCCTGAGGGCTTAATCCATTATTTTATTAGCAGAATGACAGAAGATATTTAACTTATTCCTCTTTTATTAAAAGACACATTAAAGAATATGTATCACTCTATGCTTTTGCTGTGTTATACATTGTATATAGTAAATTATTACCATGTTTTTTATTAAATTATCTGATATGTTTTGGATCTGTGGTCTCTGCCCAAATCTCATGTCGAATTGTAATCCCCAATGTTGGAGGTGGGGCCTGGTGGAAGGTGATTAGATCATGGAGGTGGTTTCTTATTAATGGTTTAAAACCATCCCACATGGTACCGTCCTTGCGATACAGAGTGAGTTCTCATGAGATCTGGTTGTTTAACAGTGCATAACACCTCTGCCCTCTTGCTCTTGCTGCTCCTGCCATGTGAGATGGCTTGCTTCCTCTTTGCCTTCTGCCATGATCGAAAATTTCCTGTGGCCTTCCCAGAAGCTGAGCAGGAGCTGCTACATTTCCTGTATAGCCTGCAGAACTGTGAGCCAATTAAATGTCTTTTCTTTATGAACTACCCAGTCTCAGGTATTTCTTCATAGCAATATGAGAACAAACTAATGCAGAAAATTGATACCATGGAATGTGGCATTGATACAAGGATACCTGAAAATGTGGAAGCAGCTTTAGAACTGGGTAATGAGCAGAAGTTGGAAGGGTTTGGAGGGATCAGAAGAAGACAGGAATATAACGTGAAAATTTGGAACTTAACTGGAGACTCATTGAATGGTTGTGACCCAAATGCTGATAGTGATAAGGACAAAGATGGCCAGGCTGATGAGGTCTCAGACGGAGATGAGAAACTTACTAGGAACTGGAGCAAAGGTCATTTTTTGTGCCTTAGCAAAGAACCTGGCTGCATTGTGCCCTTGCCCTAGGGAATCTGTGAAAATTTGAACTTGGGAGTGATGCTTTAGGGTTTTTGGCAGAAGAAATTACTAAGCAGCAAAGCACTCAAGAGGTGCCCTGGCTGCTTCTAACAGTCTAAACTCATATGTGTGAGCAAAGAAATGATGGAAAATTGGAATTTATATTTAAAAGGGAAACAGAGTGTAAAAGTTTGGAAAATTTGCAGTCTGGCCATGTGGTAGAAAAGAGAAGCCTATTTTCAAGGGAGGAATTCAAGCAGGCTGCAGAAATTTGCATAACTAAAAAGGAGCCAGGTGCTAATAGCCAAGACAATGGGGAAAAGGCCTCAAAAGCATTTCAGAGACCTTCACAGCAGCTCCTCCTATTTCAGGCCTGGAGGCCTGGGAGGGAAGAATGGTTTCATGGGCCAGGTCAAGGGATCCACTGCCTTGTGCAGCCTCAGGACGCTACCCCTGGCATCCTGGTCACTCCAGCTCCAGCCATGGCTCAAAGGGACACAAGTACAGCTCAATATGCTGCTTCAAAGGGTACAAGGTATAAGCCTTGGTGGGTTCCATGTAGTGTTAAGCCTATGAAGGCATAGACTATAAGAGTTGAGGTTTGGGAGCCTCCCTGTAGATTTCAGGGGATGTGTGGAGAAGCCTGGATTTCCATGCTTCATGGAGAACCTCTACTAGAGCAATGCAGTGGAGAAATGTGGAGTTGGAGCTCCCACACAGAGTTCCCACTTGGGCACTGCCTAGTGGAGCTGTGATTAGAGGGTCACTGTCCTTCAGACCCCAGAATGGTAGATCCACCAGCAGCTTGCACCCTCAGCCTGGAAAAGCAGCATTGTTAAACGTCAGACCTTGAAAGCAGCCACAGGTGCTGAACCCTGTAAAGCCACAGGGTTGGAGCTGCTCAAGGCCTTGAGAGTCCACGCTTGTATCGGTGGGCCCTGGATGTGGAACACTGAGCCAAAGGAGATTATTATATTTTGGAATTTTAAGATTTAATAACTTCCCTGCTGGGTTTCAACTTGCCTGGGGCCTTTAGTCCCTTTCTTTTGGCCAATTTATCCCTTTTGGAATGGGGGTATTTACCCAATGTCTATACCTCCATTGCATCTTGGAAGTTACTAAGTTGTGTTTGATTTTACAGACTCATAGGTGGAAGGGACTGGCCTTGCCTCAGATGAGACTGTGGACTTTGGAATTTTGAGTTAATACTGGAATGAGCTAAGACTTTCAGGGACGAGCCAGGCAAGGTGGCTTGTGCCTGTAATCCCAGCACATTGGGAGGCTGAGGCAGGTGGATTGCTTTGAGCTCATGAATTTGAGACCAGCCTGGGTAACATGGCAAAACACTGTTTCTACAAAGAATACAAAATTAGCCAGGTGCGGCAGCTCATGCCTGCAGTCCCAGCTACTAAGGAGGCTGAGGCTAGAGAATTGCTTGAGCCTGGGAAACAGAGGTTGCAGTGAGCCAAGATTGCATCACTGCACTCCAGACTGAATGACAGAGTGAGAACCTGTCTCAAAAACAAAAGAAAAAATGACTTTGGGGTACCATTGGGAAGGCATGGTTGTATTTGGCAACGTGAGAAGGACATGAAATATAGGAGGAGCAAGGGGTGGAAAGATATGGTTTGGATCTGTGTCCCTGCCCAAATATCATGTCAAATTGTAATCTCCAGTTTTGGAGGTAGGGTCTAGTGGGAGGTGAACAGATCATGGCAGCAGTTTCTCATGAATGGTTTAGCACCATCCCCCTTGGTACTGTTCTCCTGAGAGTAAATGAGTTTTCATGAGATCTGGTTGTTTAAAAGTGTGTAGCACCTCCCTCTCTCTCTCTTTTTCCTACTCCCACCATGTGAGACACCTTGATGCCCCTTCACCTTCCCCCATGATGTTAAGTTTCCTGAGGCCTCCCTGGAAGCCAAACAGAAGCTGCTATGCTTCCTTACAGCCTGCAGAACCATGAGTCGATTAAACATCTTTTCTTTATAAACTACCCAGTCTCAGGTATTTCTTTATAGCAATGAATGCAAGAATCAGATAATACATTATTCTTATTGGGATAAAGTCTGTGCATCCCCACACTATACCATGAATAAAGATAGTGGCTTTGAGACCCATGTTTGGGATATAGTTAGGATATTTGTCCTCATTCAAATATTATGTTGAAATATAATGGCCAAGGTTGGAATTGGGGCCTGGCTGGAGGTGTTTGGATCATGAGGGCAAATCTCTCATGAATAGCTTGGGCAATCCCCTCGGTGATAAAGTGAACTCTTACTCTGAGTTTGTGTGAGATCTGGTTGTTTAAAAGTGTGTGGCACCTCCCATATCCAACTCTCTCTCTTGCTCCTGCTTTCACCATGTGAAGAGCCTGCTCCTCCTGTTTCACCTTCCACCATGAGTAAAAGCTCCCTGAGGCCTCTCTAGAAGCTAAGCAGATGCTGATGTTATGCTCCCTATGCGGCCTGAAGAACGGTGAGCCAATTAAACCACTTTCCTTGATAAATTACCCAATCTCAGGTATTTATTTATAGCAATGCAAGAATGACCTAATACAGTTTGCGATGACTCTTGGAAGATTTTTTTTTCCTTAACTAAAATCTTCATGTGTTAAAATTAATTTGAATAAAGCATTGTAAAATAAAAATCTATAAGATAATCCTTAGAATCCTTAAAAAGAAATTATTTCTAATGTACACGTATAACCTCCTAACAACCTTTATGTGTGGATAAGATTCCAAATACAGACTAAAACATAAAAGGGAATTTTAGAAAAAAAAAACTTTGGTTGCTCCCATATCACATGTCTTATGATGATTAAAATAATAATCATGGATTTTGTCAAATCCAAACAAAACAAAAGCGATCTATCCATCCATCTTATCCGTAAAATCACTGGCATACAAACTTGAAAATAAAATACAAAATGATGCAAATATTATTATTATTATTATTTTTTGAGACGGAGTCACGCTCTGTCGCCCAGGCTGGAGTGCAGTGGCCAGATCTCAGCTCACTGCAAGCTCCGCCTCCCGGGTTCACGCCATTCTCCGGCCTCAGCCTCCCAGTAGCTGGGACTACAGGCGCCCGCCACCTCGCCCGGCTAGTTTTTTGTATTTCTTAATAGAGACGGGGTTTCACCGTGTTAGCCAGGATGGTCTCGATCTTCTGACCTCGTGATCCGCCCGTCTCGGCCTCCCAAAGTGCTGGGATTACAGGCTTGAGCCACCGCGCCCGGCCGCAAATATTCTTAATATTAAGGAAATCTAAAATGCCTTTTTTATTTGTAAAATTGAAGTAGAATTAAACCTATCTGATTATGTGATCATGTTGTTAGAAAGTTTGATTTGGAAACCTGCTAATCATTTGGTGGAAATTCTCATTATCAATTATGCTGTCACCTGAAATAGACTCAATCAATTTATTCAGCAAAGGAGCAATATCTAAACTAATAAACTACATGTAGTCATCATATATTACAACCAAGTATAACTTCATGACATTAACAGGCCACGGAATATGTCAAAATTAGCTATGTTTTTAAGTTCTTGCTCTGAAGCCAAACTACCAATGGAAACATTTTTATCAGTAGGCACAGATAATGGGTTTATTTGTATCCTGTTTTCTCTAACTTTGTATAATTAATTGTATTTGTTTCCTAAGGGTTACTACAACAAAGTAACACAATCTGGATGGTTTAGAACAACATAAATTTATTATCTCACAGTTTTAGAGGCTAGAAGTCCAAAATCAAAGTTTTGCTATGTTTTGTTCCTTTAGAGTTCTATGAGGGAAGGATCTGTTTTAGGCCACTCCCTTTGACTTGAAGATGCATCATCTTGATCTCTGCCTTGATGTTTATGTGGACTTCTCCCCAGGTGTATGTCTTTCTGTCCAAATGTCTCCTTTTTGTAAGGATACCAGGCTGAATTAGGGTCTACCCTAGTGACCTCATCTTAACTTGATTACATCTGCAAGGACCCTATTTCCAAATAAGACCACATTCTGAGGTTCTGGGGATATAGGAGTTCAATATACAAATTTTAGCGAGACACAACTCAAATGACAACACTAGTTGATGACAGATTAGCATTGAGCTAACTCTAGCTGTAGATGAGGCAAGAGAGTAACTGTTCTAGAAGAAACATTTATCTGTCTTTCAATTAGAGTTTCTCAATGAATTCTTGAAGTGGTGCCAATGCTTGCCTATCAGTTAAATTGAACTCTTGAACAAATAAAATAAGGTACTTACCATGAAGTAGATTCACTGTGCACTGGTTACCAACTTGTCTGAGTTCAGAGAGACAGAATGTCCATGCACACAATGAGTTACAGAAGAGGGTTGATTCCTTACAGATAGGCAGCAAGGGACCATAAAAGCCTAGGATTCACCGTGAGCCAGCCCCCTAAGGCTCAGGAAAGCTGCCTGTGGCAGATGGAGTTTTGTCTGCATGTACTCCACTTTCACCACAGCAGAGGGACCCCAGAAAGCAGCTTGCCCTGGGTTTTATACCTCAGAGATGGAATAATCACTGGGCTGAAGTATTGAAGGACATCCTGTTTCTAGGGCCACTGGAACAGAGCCCTATCTGAAGATGTTGCATTCCCAGCACCGTCTACAGTTATTTTTCAGAACTACAAATGAGAAAGGAGAAAGAACTCAACTGGTCCGAAGTCACCCTGAGAACCATCCTTTACTTGAAGAAGATGTTGCCATGGGACTTTTCTTGTGGTTGCACCACAGAACCAAAGTGCTAGTAAGAAATATGGGCATAAACTTTGAACAGACACTTAATAGTCTTGGCCACAGATATAAAATTCTTGGAAAATAGGACACCAATATTAGAAGAAAAAAAGTTTCATGGTCAATATAATCCTAAAGCTAGGTCATCAAATAGTCAATGTATTTTGGAATAAAAACTTTGACTGGATTATTATAATGTTAATAATCCAGGTGGTACTAATATGTACCACCTGCTCCATGATATTCAGATATTAGACCTGAAGACAAGACTGAACAGCTTGCTTCAGCATAGAATTCTGATCTGCTTGCAGAAATCCAAAGCATTAACTGTCATCCATTGATCGAGAACTTCTAGCAATATAGCAACTCCTTTCATGTTCCCACTTTCAACAATATTTCTGCATGTTTTAAGTGTTCATACTGATGAAACTTTTTAGGGATATTCTTTTTTGATTTCAGCGGGGGAAAGACCTTCATCTATGGGTGGGTGTGAGGCTGCTAGCCAGGTGAGGTGCAGTGGTTCTGCCCCCTGGTCTTGGTGCAGCAGCATAAAACCTAGGAAGGTCCATCAGCTGAGCACATTAGTGAAGAGTACAGGAATCTTGGTGGTCAAGGCTGTATGTGTCTGCAGTAACAGTGAGGGTTTCTGGTGTCCTATTTTCCACCATAGGGGGAGCCACCACTGAGGGTGTCCATCTTAGAGCTAGGGTCGAGGGTGTGAGTGTACACAGTGGTAATGCTGGTCTGGGAAGTAGGCACATAAAGAGTGGCTGTGGCAGTGGGGCCCAAGGTATGGGCATGTATAGAACAGTGGTGGTGCCAGGGTCTGGGATGCAGGCACAACTGTGGCAGCAAGTGGTGCTGGTTTCTGGGACACAGGCCTCAGTGGAACATTGGTGATGCTGGAGTCTGGGGCATGGGCATGCGAGGGGCAGAGGTGAAAGTACCTGGGGATGTATGTTGGAATGCTAGTGCAGAGTTGATACACAAAAATGGGTCCTTCTCTGAGCAGTATGAACTCTGTGCAGCTCCATCAGCTGGCGTCAGCATTGGTGATGACTAAAAGGGTCCTCAGTAGCGAGAGAGCCTCTCCTTTTCTCCCATGGGGAACTATCATGGCCAGTGGAATTCCTCTTGGCTTCAACCTGTGCCAGACTGGGGGAGGCGGTGATATTGGAAAATGCTTCCTATACATTTTTATGCTGTCATCTTAAGATTTTGTGCTCCATTTGGTTGCTGCAGCTTTTTCCTTGTATTCTGGAACTCTCCCAGAGCTGTTTTTGCCAGTAAGTAGTTGTTTAATCATTATTTTTCTGGGGAGGTCAACATTCGGACCTCCTAGTCTGCCATGTTGCTGACATCAACTCCTCAATGTTGGCCCACTTAACAAAGAAATTGTTATTTCCCTTTTTACGTTTTCATCAGGTTCTAAAACCAGACTGAGGCTGGGCACGGTGGCTCAGACCTGTAATCCCAGCACTTTGGGAGGCCGAGGTGGGTGGATTACTTGAGGTCAGGAGTTCAAGACCAGTTTGGCCAACATAGTGAAACCCCATCTCTACTAAAAATACAAAACAATTAGTTGGGTGTGGTGGCTTGTGCCTATAATTCCAGCTACTCAGAAGGCTGAGTCACAAGAATTGCTTGAACCCAGGAAGTGGAGGTTGCAGTGAGCCAATATCGAGCCACTACACTCCAGCCTGGGTGACAGAACAAGACTCTGTCTCAAAAATAAAGCAAAATAATAGTAATAAATAAAACCAGACTGAAAATTACTGAACAAAATTATCAGTTAAACTTTAGTTTTATAGTTTATATATTCATAAACATTTACCACAAATGACTATTTTCATATCATATAACACAGATACAGAATAGCAGGGAACTTCAAGTCCTTGACAAACCTAGTTTGCAAAATAGGCCTGTATAAACAAAGCTACACAGCAACCTCAATATCTTCATATATCTGTTCAAGTGCAGTTAATCTTTGCATTTCATGAGTAGAAATGTAAAATTCACTCATAAATTGAAGATATCAAGCAATTTCTTTATATTTTCAAAATAACAGGTAAAACTCTCTGAGGAAAGTAAATTGTTTGCATGAGAAGTTTGTAACACAGATTTGAAGTGTATTTCTGTCTCCAATAATGAAGGAATCCATCTGTAAATGGAAGTATATTTACATATTTCATCCTAGCAAGAGGGAATGTATATCTGTTTATGTGAAAATATTTTGTTTGTAGTGAAGCTTGCCCGAAAGCATCATATGCCTGAAGAACTACGTCTTTTCTATGTAATTTTGTAAGCCAAGTCCCAGAATTTCCCTCAAAACCCACCACCATAACTTGAAGTTCGTGTCACCACTATATCTTATTGTATTTCTGCAATGGTTTCCAAAATAGTCTTCTCCTTGAGCATATTTTTGTAACATGAAGATCTGGTGAAATTCACACTCTTGTTAATCTTCCAGGCTCATCTAAACTTACCAAACTTACCTACACATACACACACACACACACACACAAACATACACACACACACCACCACACAGCCACATATACATACTCCTGCATTCCAGACTCTATTCAATACGTTTTTTCTTACCTCTGTGATCTTCCCTATTGTTAGGACTTCACTCTGGCCATGTGATCCTGTTTCATTTCTCTCCCCACCAAGGCCAATTTTATGATTAGTTTTAGTAAGATTTTGTATTTTCAGACAAGGAAACTAATTTTTTTTTCAGTTGCTTTCTATTGAAAAATTTAATCTAATATTCTAGAGAAATGATTTGATGTTTTCAAAATCTAGGAAATTCCCTTACTTATTTATACATCAGAG
>NW_012105464.1:2924101-2926665 GCF_000951045.1 Mandrillus leucophaeus
TATATATCCACATTACATGCATATCTACATTATTTATATATACACATATACATATGTATACACACACACACATAATTTTAAGGTAGACTTCGTCCTCTATTACAATCCTCAGAAGGCCCTCCAGAACATTCAGAATAAAAACTAAAGTTCCCATCAAGAATGAGAAATATCTCATTTGAGAGCCTTTGAATTTTGCTCTTTCTTCTGCCTGCAGTATTCCATTCCTAAATGTTCATTTGGTTAACTTTATTCAGTAATCTTTCAGACGTCACTTTCAGAGAGTCCCTCTCTGACCACTTTACCCAGATTATCACCATCCACCACTCTCTACAGCCTTATCCTGTGTGATGGTTAATTTTATGTGTCAACTTGACTGGGCTAGGAAGTGCTCAAATAGTTGGTAAAACATTATTCCTGGATGTATCTGTGAAGGGGTTTCTGGAAGAGATTAGCATTTGAATTGGTAGACTGAGTAAAGAAGATCACCCTTACCAATATGGATGGGCATCATCCAATCCATTGATGTCCCAAATAGAACAAAATGGGGGAGGAACAGTGAATTCTCTTTGAGCTGGGACATCCATCTTATCTTGACGTAGGACTTCAGAGCTCCAGGTTCCTGGGCCTTTGGACTCAGACTGGGACTTAGACCACTGGCCTTTCTGGTCTTCCAGCTTGCAGATAGCAGTTCTTGGCCTCCAGAATGACATGATGAGCCAATTCGTATAATAAATCTGTCTATGTATCTATCTCCCTCCCTCCCTCCCTATCTATCTTCTATTGGTTCTGTTTCTTTGGAGAACCCTACTACATCCTGTTTTATTTTTTATATTACATTTATCTCTATGAGATGTTTTATGTGTATTTATTTCCCCTCTTCTTTTCTTTTTTTTTTCTCTCAGCAGGGTCTCACTCTGTCACCCAGGCTGGAGTGCAGGGGTGCAATCTCAGGTCACTACAGCCTTGACCTCCCAGGTTCAAGCAATCCTCCCACCTCAGCCTCCCAAGTAGCTGGGACTACAGGCATGCACCACCATGCCTGGCTACTTTCCTTAGAGACAGGGTTTCACCATGTTGCCCAAGCTGGTCTTGAACTCCTGAGTGTAAGAAATCTGCCTGCCTCAGCCTCCCAAAGTGCTGAGATTACAGGCGTGAGCCACCACGCCTGGCCGCTCCCTCTTCTTTTCTAAGCTAAATGTTCTATGAAAACCAAGACTTAGTCTGTTTAATTAGCCTCTGAAATCCCAGTACCTAGAAAGTGCAGAGCACAAAGTAGATGCTCAAAAAGTATTTACTGAATGAATTATTAATAACTGAGGAAGAGAAGCTTCTATAAATTATCAGATTTGTTAATATTCTATAGCATTTCTCTCAAATTTTAAAAATCAAAACCCCTTCTATCCTTATCTCCTTTTATAACCAGTGCAAAGCTGTCCCTGATAGAAATGGTCTCTCCTTCACAAAAAGTTCTAGCTCACTTCTTCCTGATAAATAGAATGTATCACACCATTTCCAATACTATAATACATGTCTTTTAATCATTTCTATTATAATCACATACAAAGCAAAGGCTATGTGTCATTTACTTTTAACATTATATGTGCCAGTGAGTGTGTTAATTATATCCTTTATCTCATTGTGTCTTAATATGCATCACAGCATTTAAAATATAATAGAAACTCAAATATTTGAGTAAATAGATTAATGAATTTATCCTGTAAATTAACAAAGCAGGTAAGCCAACCTGCAGTTTGAGATGCCTCAGTGGACACTGGTTCGTTGGAAGAGCTATGATGTCCTAGACAAACAGAAAAGGAGATTTAAGTCTTCCATGTCACTGAAAGAAAAATCAATGAGCTAGGCTTTTCTCTATTATAAAAATTCATTGATTAATATGCATGCTTTATAAAAATAGCAATATATTAGGATCAGAAATCATGTACATGAATACCTGCTTTTCCACATTTTGGTTATGTAACCTGGCACTTCCTGGTGCATATCTTCTCATCTGTAAAAAGGAAACCATACTATCAAACTCAAATAAACTTTTGTGAGTGTTAAAGGATGACTTTATACAATTGCCCAATGTCATGGGCATCACACAATTGATACTCAACATACAGGCATACCTTGGAGATATTGCATGTTTGGTTGCAGACCACCACAATAAAACAAATATCACAATAAAGCAAGTCACATAAACTTTTTGATTTCCTAGTGCATATAAAAGTTATGTTTACACTATACTGTAGTCTCTTAAGCGTATAATAGCATTATATTTAAAATGTATATACTTTATTTAAAAATAATTTGTTGCAAAAAATGTTAACAATCATTTGGTCTTTCAGCAAGTTGTAATCTTGCTGGTGGCGAGAGGTCTTGCCTCGATGTTGATTGCTGTTGATCAATCAGGGTGGTGGTTGCTGAAGGTTGGGGGATTGGCTATGGTAGTTTCTTAAAATAGGGCAACAATGAAGCTTGCCATAGCAATTGACTCTTCCTTTCACAAAAGATTTCTCTGTAGCATGTGATACTATTTGATAGCATTTTACCCACAATATAAC
>NW_012105464.1:2929200-2930294 GCF_000951045.1 Mandrillus leucophaeus
GCCAGGATGGTCTCGATCTCCTGACCTCGTGATCCGCCCGCCTCAGCCTCCCAAAGTGCTGGGATTACAGGCTTGAGCCACCGCGCCCGGCCTATTTGGATTTTTAATACCAGTGAGACTTCAGAAAACAGTGTGACCTCCAATCTATAGTTTATAGAAAGCAAAGGAGTTTAGGAGAGCCTGATATGTAATTTTATTTGTGTAGCCTCTTAAAGTTTTCAAAGCCCATTCATCTTTGCATAATTATTTTTTCTTTTTGATGCTAACGGCATAAAGATTTTAAAAATATTATTTCCATTTTATAGCTGAGAAAACTTCAAATAACTGTGTTATCTAAGGTTAAGAGTGAGGTCTAGAGTTAAAGTCTTCTAATTGTGTGTCTTTTTTTCCCTCATGCTGAAGTGACACTTTGATAATCGTGTCTTATTTCCATACTGACATTCAGCAATTTTATGAACAAAGAAATATTCACTTTGAAACCTTGGGCTCCAACCACTGAAACGAGGGTAGGAACACTTGCACTGGGGCCTCTAATAAAAGAAACATAAATATATGCCTTCATGTTTCTTGAAGTAGTTATAGTCTGATTTTCTATCTTGGCCTGACATAGTATCCACAGCTTTGTCAGTTGTGTAGCAGATGTGGTGATAAATTCAGCTCTGGAAGGATGTAAAAGCCAGAAACCAAATGGAATTGGATTCCATGGGCAGTGATACCCCTGCCATGCACTCCTAATCTCTGATCATTTAAACAGAGATTGAGGATATTGACCTCTTTTCATTCTATCATTAGAGTAACTACGGAATCTTTAGTGTGTATAATAAAAACTATGCCTTTAAGTAAGAAAAATTTACAACATCATTCAACAAATATTTGCATCACGAAGAAGTTGACAACACAGGAAGTAATTGAAAGATAATGAAGTAGCCAATTCTGTAGTTTATAATTTAACAAAAAGTGAAATCTGTGAGATTCTTAATAATTTACTTTGCTGATTCCTTTTTTTTTTTTTTTTTTTGGTCCAGAAACACAGCACTTAACTTTTGGAATAACATTACATCCCACTAAAGAAATAAAGTATCATATCTCAGCCT
>NW_012105464.1:2933708-2936026 GCF_000951045.1 Mandrillus leucophaeus
TTCACGGCTTCACCAGGAGTAAATTCAATCTCAAGAAACCACTTTCTTTGCTCATCCATAAGAAGCAACTCTCCTTATCCATTCAAGTTTTATCATGAGATTGTAGTAATTCAGTCACATCTTCAGGCTCCACTTCTGGTTCTCTTGCCATTTCTACCACATCTGCAGTAACTTCTCCACTGAAGTCTTGAACCCCTCAAAGTCGTCCATAAAGGCTGGGATCACCTTCTCTCATACTCCTATTAATAATATTTTGACCTTCTCCTAGGAATCATGAATGTTCTTAATGACAGCTATAATGGTAAATTATTTCCAGAAAGTTTTCAATCTTCTTTGCCCAGTTCTATCAGAGGAATCACTTTCCATTGCAGCTATGGCCTTACAAAACACATTTCTTAAATAATAAGACAAATAATAAGTCAAAATTGCTCCTTGATTCACAGGGTGCAGAATGGATGGTGTGTTAGTAGGCATAAAAACAACATTAACCTACTTATACATCTCCATCAGAGAGCTCTGGGTGACCTGGTATACTGTCAACAAGCAGTAATATTCTGAAAGAAATCTGTTTTTCTGAGTACTAGAGCTCAACAGTGGGCTTAAAATAGTCAGTGAACAGATGTGCTACTACCCAGGCTTTGTTATTCTATTTATAGAGCACCGGGAGGTTATATTTCACATAATTCTTAAGGGGCCTAGGAGTTTTGGAATAGTAAATGAGCACTGGCTTCCACTTAAAGTCGTCAGCTACATTAGCTCCTCACAACAGGGGTAGTCTGTCCATTGAAGCTTTGAAGTCAAGCATTAACTTCTTCTCTCTAGATATGTCATAGATGACATCTTTTTCCAGTATAAGGCTGTTTTATCTGTATTGTAAATCTGTTGTTTACTATAACTGTCTTCATCAGTTATCTTAGTTAAATCTTCGGATAATTTGCTGCAGCTTCTGCATCAGCACTTGCTGCCTCATCTTGCACTTATAAAGACGGCTTCTTCCTTAAACCTCAGACATCAACCTCTGCTAGCTTCCAACTTTCCTTCTGAGGCTTTCTTACCTCTCTCTCTTCACAAAATTGATGAGATTTAGGACCTTGCTCTGGATTAGGCTTTGGCTTAAGAGCACATTGTGGCTGGTTTTGATATTCTATTGAGACCACTCAAACTTTCTGCATATCAGCAATAAGGCTGTTTCACTTTCTTATCATTGCTGTATTCACTAGAGTAGCACTTTAAATTTCCTTCAAGTACCTTTCCTTTGAATTCACAACTTGGCTAACTGTTTGGCACAAGAGACCTAGCTTTTGGACTATATCAGCTTTTGACTTGCCTTCCTCGCTAAGCTTAATAATATCTTAACTTTTTATTTAAAGTGAGAGACATGTGACTCTTCTTTTCACTTGAATACTTAGAGGCCATTGTGGGGTTATTAATTGGCCTAATTTCAATATGTGTCTCAGAAAATAGGGAGGCCCTATGAGAGGGAGAGAGATGGGGGAATGGTTAATTAGTGGAGCAGTCAGAACAGACACAACATGTGTTGATTAAGTTCGCATCTTATATGGACATGGTTCATGGTGTCGCAAAACAATTACAATAGTAATATAAAAGATCACTGATCACAGATCACCATAACAAATATAATAATAATAAAAAGGTTTGAAATACTGTGAGAAATGTCAAAATATGACAGACAGGAAGTGAGCACATGCTATTGGAAAAATGGTGCCAAGAGACGTGCTCAATGCAGGTTTGCCACAGTCAATTTGTATAAAACACAATGTCTGCAAAGCACAATAAAGTGAAGCAAAATAAAACAGGGTGTGCCAGTAGATTTATGGAAGAGAAGGAGGAAGAGATGTAATAAAGAATGGTGTAACAGACACAGAAAGGAAAGAAGCCATGGTGAAAAAGAAACATTTTGATCACATTAATCCAGTGTGATAGCCTCCAACTTAATCACACTCAGTCTTAGCTATTGCTTAACATGAAGAAATATGTTTGCAAAATCAGAGTCAATAGTAAGCCCTCTTTTGTTTATTAGGAATGGCAAATCCCAGTAAAATAAGCTTTCTTGGAGAAATTATGTGAGTTTCTCAACATTGTAATTACCCACATTGGTATCAGTTGTCATACAGGCAAACAGGAGCAGCGTTTAATCTATTTGGATTTTTTTTTTTTTGAGATGGAGTCTCGCTCTGTCGCCCAGGCTGGAGTGCAGTGGCGCAATCTCGGCTCACTGCAAGCTCCACCTCCTGGGTTCACGCCATTCTCCTGCCTCAGCCTCCCGAATAGCTGGGACTACAGGCGCCCGCCGCCAC
>NW_012105464.1:2936929-2944634 GCF_000951045.1 Mandrillus leucophaeus
GTAGCCAATTCTGTAGTTTATAATTTAACAAAAAGTGAAATCTGTGAGATTCTTAATAATTTACTTTGCTGATTCCTTTTTTTTTTTTTTTTTTTTGGTCCAGAAACACAGCACTTAACTTTTGGAATAACATTACATCCCACTAAAGAAATAAAGTATCATATCTCAGCCTTTCTAACAATTTGAGGGAAAAGCATTTTGTATTCATAACAATCCTAGTGAAAACAAACACTGTAATTATTAAACATTGCTAACTAGATTCACCATATTCATATTAAAATTGCTTTAAATGAGTATATTGTTTGGGTGTTGAAAATAGGTTAGAGTAGGCTGTAGCAAATTTTCTCTGCTAAAATTTCCTTTAGTTGTGTATGTCCATATAATCCTCTACTTTAGGCCAGCCATCCCCCTAAAGCTGATAGTACACTCCATAATACTGTAATAATCTATTGAACCACAGTGTCACAAGTTGTTGAGTGGCATAAATATATAGGACTTAAAATCACTCCTTAAGGGCAATTGTGATCTAAGTGTATACCAAGCACATGTCTATTGTACATCAGAGAGGCACAGTGAAACCTGATTTCTTTCCACCCTAAAATAGATAATTAGCCAGAGAAAATAAGGGGTTCAATCATTTAATACAATGAAAAGAGCTTTATTTCTATTACTTTTCAGGAGCCAGTCCCCATGTATATATGTGGAAGTTGAAGAGTTCCTTATGAGAACACAATACGCCCATCAAAGGTGGAAGTGATAGGTTTGATTATTCAATAAATGCTAGGAGATACCAGCCTAATTCTCATATAATAAACAAATTTGATAAATGAAGGTAAGAATGAATATTATTGTAGACATGTAGCAGGGTAGGGTAATGTGGGGAAAAGAAAGAGAGATCAGACTGCTACTGTGTCTATGGAGAAAGAAGTAGACATAAGAGATTCCATTTTGTTCTGTACTAAGAAAAATTCATCTGCCTTGAGATGCTGTTAATCTGTAACCCTACCCCCAACCCTGTGCTTGCAGAGACATGTGCTGTGTTTACTCAAGATTTAATGGATTTAGGGCTATGCAGGATGTGCTTTGTTAAACAAGTGCTTGAAGGCAGTATGCTTGTTAAAAGTCATCATCATTCTCTAATCTCAAGTACCCAGGGACACAAACACTGTGGAAGGCGGCAGGGACCTTTGCCTAGGAAAGCCAGGTGTTGTCCAAGGTTTCTCCCCATGTGGTAGTATGAAATATGGCCTCGTGGGAAGGGAAAGACCTGACTGTCCCCCAGCCCGACACCCGTAAAGATTCTCTGCTGAGGAGGACTAGTAAAAGAGGAAGGCCTCTTTGCAGTTGAGATAGAGGAAGGCATCTGTTTCCTGCTCCTCTCTGGGCAATGGAATGTCTCCTTGTAAAACCCAATTGTACGTTCTATTTACTGAGATAGGAGAAAACCGCCCTAGGGCAGGAGGTGAGACGTGCTAGTGGCAGTGCTGCTCTTTAATGCACGGAAATGTTTGTGGAGATGTTTGTATACACGCACATCAAGGCACAGCACCTTTCGTTAAACCTATTTATGACACAGAGATCTTTGTTCACATGTTTTCCTGCTGACCCTCTCCCGACTATTACCCTATTGTCCTGCCACATCCCCCTCTCTGAGATGGTAAAGATAATGATCAATAAACACTGAGGGAACTCAGAGACTGGTGCCGGCGCGGGTCCTCCATATGCTGAGCACTGGCTCCCTGGGCCCACTTTTCTTTCTCTATACTTTGTCTCTGTGTCTCTTTCTTTTCTCAAGTCTCTCGTTCCACCTGACGAGAAATGCCCACAGGTGTGGAGGGGCTGGCCCCCTTCAGGGTAAGGGTAGGAAGGTATCAGCCCAACTATGTAAACACCAGAGAAGAAAAATTTACAATTATTTATTGTCTTTTAAATTCATGACTTAGGTTTGGGCTCTTGTAAGCTCTAGCTTGCCAAATGAATTAAGTATTTGTTTAAAATAATCATTATGCATCCTTCTTCTCCAGTTCCTTGCCATGTGAGTGGTTGGTAGTTACGTGTGATTTTAATTTTACCTTCTCAATCAGACTTTATCTCTGGTGTCCACAGGGAAGTAACAAACTTCTAAAAGATCACTCAAGTCCACTATACATTGCATATTTGATTCTTTCATTTCCTCAAATAAAAACAAATTCAGCTTTGTGAACTATCAAATTTTTCAAAATAAAGTACAGAATGCCAGTACCAGCATTTAGTGGATCTGTATTCACTAGACTAAAGTTAGATATACTACTCTTTAAATAATTTAAAACAGTATCTACTACTATATTGCTATATTAAAATAAAATAAAACAATTTAAAATAAGATATACTTCTGACATCATCCTTATTAAGCCTGTAGAAGAGAAAGATCTGCAATAGAAACAAACAGACATAATCTAAGGATCCTGACCTTAAGAAGTTTACAATTTTGGCAAAGAAACAAGATAGACACACTCAAAACTAAATAACAATTCAGGACAACAATATAAGAAATGTCTATATAAATTTATCCTTTTTATAAGCTACCTTTTGAAGTTTGTCACTTTGTCAGACTAATCTTTGGGATTTATTGATTGCAAAAGCTATTCATATTTTAGGATTGCATTTTCTAACACTTCCACCAGAAATAACATAAAGGAGATTTTAGCGATTAGCTGAAAATAAAAAAAGGACAGAGTAAGAGGAAAGAAAATAAAGGTATTATATTTGCCTTTTGGAATTATAACATAGAGTCTAAAGTTAAAAAACTAAGGTGAGCATTTATATAATGATTAGACAACTTTCTCAGGGACAGCCTACTTTTAAAAATAATAGCTATCACACATGGATTGCAATAATTAAACTAAGTGCTGTATAAGCCTCATGTTTAATGCATCATCTAATTTATTACTTAAAACTCATTGTTGGTACTATTCTTCCTAGGAGTAAAACACTAATGCAAGTTCACACAACTTGAAATAGGTGAAGTCAAGCTTCCAGCTGAGGTCTATTTGACACATAATCCAATGTCTCTCTTCCTTCCTAAGAAGGGAATAAAAAACGCTTATTGCATTTGTTCTGTATCTACATACCTTTAATGAAGTAGCAGTATGCTGAAAATATAGATCAAGAATTGCCCCCATCCTGGCTAACACGGTGAAACCCCGTCTCTACTAAAAATACAAAAAACTAGCCGGGCGAGGTGGCGGCACCTGTAGTCCCAGCTACTCGGGAGGCTGAGGCAGGAGAATGGCGTAAACCCAGGAGGCGGAGCTTGCAGTGAGCTGAGATCCGGCCACTGCACTCCAGCCTGGGCGACAGAGCAAGACTCCGTCTCAAAAAAAAAAAAAAAAGAATTGCCTAAATTCACAATGCTAATATGACTCATTTCACAGAACCTAAAAGAAGGATTAAATTTAAAAAGGCTTACTGAGTGGCAATGGAAGTAAGGAAGTTGAAGGTGTTGTGCTTTCTCTAAGAATTCACCCAAGGCTTTTAAGTCTGTACTTACCCAAGAAGAGGAAATTTGCAATCTAGGTGAAAGGGGTGAGTAAATCTAGCGTGTCAGGGAAGAGATCTTGGAATTGTCCATTTGGGGGTCCAGGCAGGACGACTTGAAAAAAAAGTGTTTCTAGGATGCTGCTGAAAGATTAAGATACTAGAGAGAAAAAGGAGTGAAGAACAAGTTCAAAGAGTGAGAAACATGGAAAGGTGGAAAAGCTCACTGTTTGATATTTTGGAGGGGGTGCTCTGCTGCCAGAGAAGTGGGAACTTGACCATGAGTAGAAAGAGAAAAATGAAGGTTGCTAAAGTTAATAAGGTCTAGGCAGTGAGTAAGGAGGTTATGGGAAGTGTTATTAGTATGGATGCTGAATTCACTGAGGATATGTGCCATTCAAATAAAGCTTTGTGATATTAAGTATAACTAATGACATCACAAAAAGCAGTACATTTGACAAAACAATCACATTTTGACAATACTGTAATAAGTTTAAGAAATCAACCAGGTGATTCACTCAAAGTGGTTGCACTTATATTCATAAGTAACTTTAAAAATACTTTATAGGTAAAAAGGTCAGGTTAAAGTCCAGTCGCCAAGATTTCAGGTGGAACTCATGGAACTCGATGCTGGAGCCCCACATCTCGCCCCTGAAGTCTGTTCCTCATTCAAACCAACCAGCCCCGAAGCATCCCCCTTCCCTCCTAACAGTCTGCACTGCCCACTTCCGGTTCGGTCACACACCCGCCATTCGCCATCTACCATTCCTCGCCACCGCTGCCGCTGCCTGCACTACTGCCTTTGCCTACGTGTTCGCCATCCGCGCTGCCTGCGATGACCACTGCCCCGCTGTTGCAGGTGCTCTACAACTACCACACCAACTGCGAGGCCGCCGTCAACAGCCACATCGACCTGGAGCTCCACGCCTCCTATGTGTACCTGTCCATGGCTTTCTACTTTGAACGAGACGACATGGCCCTGGAGCACTTTGGCCGCTACCTCCTGCACCAGTCAGACGAGAAGATGGAGCATGCGCAGGAACTGATGAGGCTGCAGAACCAGCTCAGTGGCCTCACCTGCCTTCATGACATCAGGGAGCCAAAGCGCTAAGGCTGGGAGAGCGGGCTTGAGGCCATGGATTATGCCTTCCACCTGGAGAAGAGCGTCAACTACAGCCTCCTGGAGCTGCACCAGCTGGCCCTGGAGAAGGGCGAGCCCAGCTGTGCGACTTCCTGGAGAGCCACTACCTACACCATCAGGTCAAGACCATCAAAGAGCTGGGTGGCTATGTGAGCAACCTGGAAAAGATGTGGGCCCCGGAAGCCGGCCTGGCTGAGAACCTGTTTAACAAGCTCTCCCTGAGTCACAGCGAGAAAGAGACCTGAGCCCAGACAGGCCCCACAGCCACGAAGTGCCTTTTCCGGGTCGGGCCACCAGGCGGGGCGTGCATGTTGCCCTTTCAGAATGTTCTCTTCAGTTTTTTCCTTTCAGTTTTACCATTGTTGGCAATAAAGTTATCTGGTTCTCAAAGCAATGAAGGTGTCCAGTTGAGGCGTGCCTGCAAAACTCTCACCTTCTACGAGCTAGGGCAAATCCCCATGCAAGTTTAAAAAGGGTGTCCAGCAGTCTCTACACCCAGGGCTACTCCATCTGCATGCAGCTCAGGGTCTCTAAGGATGGAGGTGGATGGTATTCTGTGAGTCCCTGTAAAACACATTAATCTTTTCTTTCTAAACTATGTGGATATATGGGGTAGGGAGGGTGGGGTGGGTGGTCTTAGGCCCCTGTGTCTGTGGGTGCATGTGCATGGTAAAGTGTAAAATATGGTCTAGAATTCATCCTAGTGGTTGTCTCTAGGGAAAAAGTGAAGGGAATGGGATTGGGCAGGGATTAAATTAATGAGGTCTTTAATTTTACATGAAAAGTTTTCTTTTTTAAATATGCAAATGCTAACATTTCTTGATTCTGGGTAGCAAGATGGGGTATTTGCAAGATGACATGGCAGAGCATCTCTTTGGCAAGCTTACTCTGAGTAATAGTGATAATGGAAACTGAGACTTAAGCTGGCTTCACCATTGCCAGGAGATGCATTTCTGTGGTTGCCAGGACTGGGCATGCATATTGCCCTTACAAAACCTCTACTTACTTATTTTTATTTTTTTTTCTCTTTGATTGAATCATTTCTTCCATTAAAGTGACGTGGTACCAAAGAAAAACAAATTACCTCAATAGAAGAGCTGAAAAATATAAGGTCAAAGTTGGGGGTCAAGTTTATAGTATTGAATATAAAGTAGAACTCTGGCTACTTTGAAGAATGTAGGGGTGTGGGGGAGGGTTGAAGGTGGAGACCAGGCAGAGACATTGTAGCTGGTGCAGATGAGAGGCTAGCATGGCTTGAAATGTGATGGTGGCTGAGGAAATGAAGGGAGGTAGACAAGTTCCAGATGGATTTTGGACAAGTCAACAAGAATTGCTCATGGATGGGAAATGACGGATGTGAGATGGGGAAAATAACCTATGTTCTGGGGTTTGGCCTTGAGCACCTGGGTTAAAGGTGATATTTTAAAATCTGGGGAGCTTGCAGGGGGGACACCTGGGGTGGAGGGTTGGGGAAGGCATATAATGTATAATCAGAGATTTCTATTAGACACTCAAGTCAAAAAGGTCATGCAGGTAGCTGGAAAAATGAATGCCAGTTTTGGAAACGAACAAATTACGAGATCATTCTATAAATGGTATTGAAATATGTGACTGGATAAGCTCATCAGAAAAAGGGTGTAACAGAATATGGCATAGCCAACCCCAAGCCTATGTAAGCTAACATTTTGAGGTTGGTTGAGGTGTTTGTACACCCGGAGAATTGCAGGTTCCACTTTTACTAATACCTTGTTCAGGACTGTGCCTCCAGTGTCTGCCCCAAGTTTATCTCACAATTAGCCAATTCCTCGCCTCAATGTGGCCTTTAGTCCTTCTTTCAAGATATAAAGAAGTGTTAGCCTTTTACCTTATCTTTATGGGTGTGTAGGAAAAAGAAAAAAAACATTTCGTACTGAAAAGAGTTTCCAAAGAAGTGATAGACATGTATTTGTATGTATTTCTTTTTTCTTCTGTTCCCTTTTCAATACTGTGCCTCTCTCTCAGTTCATTCTTTATGTAACCAAATGAATCTGCACCCATATAAACCCTCAGTGTCTGGGAAAAACATACATTTTGTTTCTTTTGGGCCTTGTGTGCATTACAAAGAAAAAAGTTAAAAATGTATAGATTTGTATCTTATATTCAAAGACACATGGGTAGTTATTTTTAAAGCTAACAGATGACTTTGGGGTATTTCATACAATATAAACAAGTTTAGCTAAGCAATAATTAATTTCCAAATTTCCTCATGACTGTACTTCAACACTTTCTTGAAAATAAGGATTGTGGTTCTTTCCATTCAGTTTCTAGGAAATGCTACCGATCCTTTACTCTTCTGAGTCACATACTCTTGTTTCTTTTTTATTAATATTATTTTAAATGGAAAAATCATAATTGTACTACCTTTACTAAGTACAATGTGATGTTTTGATATATGTATACAGTGTGGAATAACAAAAATAAACTAGATAACATATGCACCATCCAATTTGTTTGACTTTTTTTGTGATACATTTGAAATTTACTCTTAGTTGTTTTGAAATACACAGTATATTATTATTGAATATAGTCACTCTGCTGTGCAATATATCTCAAAATGTATTACTCCTGTCTAGCTGAAACAGTGTATACTTTAAGCAGCAACTCCCCACTTCCTCACACTCTCCCACTCCCTAGCCTCTGGTAAGCATCATTCTACTCTATACTTTTATAAATTCAACATTTTTAAGATTCCACAAAAAAGTGAGATCATGCAGTATCTGTCTTTCTGTGTCTGGCTTATTCCACTTAGCATAGTGTCCTCTAAATTCATCCATGTTGCCCCAAATGACAGAATTTTGTTCTTTTCCTAAGGCTGGATAGTATCGTATTTGGTATATATATCGCATTTTCTTTATCCAATCATCTGTTGATAGACACTTAGGTTGATTGTGTATCTTAGCTATTATGAATAATCCTGCAATAAACATGAGAGTGCAAATATCCCTTTCACATATTGATTTCAATTACTTTGGATACATTTCCAGAAGTGGGATTATTGTTCTATTTTAA
>NW_012105464.1:2944882-2973617 GCF_000951045.1 Mandrillus leucophaeus
CTGACCTCGTGATCCGCCCGTCTCGGCCTCCCAAAGTGCTGGGATTACAGGCTTGAGCCACCGCGCCCGGCCTAAGTTTTTTTTTTTTTTTTTAATGAATCTCTATACTGTTCTTCATAATGGCTGTACTAATTTACATTCTTAGCAACAGTGCACAATTGCTCCCTAAACATCCTTGCCAAAAGTTATCTTTCATCTTTTTGATAGAAACCATTCTAATAGGTGTGAATTGATATCTCACTTTGGTTTTAATTTGCATTTCCCTAATGATCAATGATGTTGAACACTTTTTAAATGAACCTGTTGGCCATTTATACGTCTTCTTTTGAGAAGTGCCTATTCAGGTTCTTTGTCCATTTTTTAAATGGGTTGCTGGTTTTCTATGATTCAGGTGTTTTAGTTCCTTATATATTTTGGATATTAACCCCTTATCAAATGTATGGCATGCAAATATTTTTTTTTCTCAATCTTTTGGCTATATCTTCACTTTGTTAATTATTTCTTCTGTTGTGTAGAAGTATTCATTTCTTGCAATCCTTTTAGTTTATTTTTGCTTTTGTTGCTTGAGCTTTCAGAGTCATGTCTAAGAAGTCCTTGCCCAGACCAGTGTCACAGAACTTTTCTCCTATGTTTTTTTAAAGTGATTTTATAGTTTCAGGTCTTCAGATTAAGTCTTTAATCCATTTTGAGTTGAATTTTGTGCATGGTATGTGCATGATGTGAGAAAAGGGTCTAATTTCATTATTCTGCACATAGATAACTGGTTTTCTCAGTACCATTTATTGAATCGACTGTCCTTTCCCCATTGTATGTTTTTGATACCTTTGTAAAAAATTAAAGAACTGTAAATGCATGGATTTCTGGGCTTTCTATCCTGTTCCATTGGCCAATGAGTCTGTTTGTATGCCACTACCATACTACTGTACTGTTTTGATTACAATTGCTTTATATTTTGAAATCAGGTATTGCAATATCTCCAGCTTCATTCTCTTTCTTTTTGTTCAATTGTTTTTGCTACTTGATGTCTTTTGTGTTTTCATACAAATTTTAGGATTTTTTTCTGAGAAATATATCCTTTTCCTTACGTTAGAGATTGCAGTGGGCATGTTTCATTTTGTTGTTGTTTTTTGAGACAGGGCCTCACTTTGTCACCCCGGCTGGAGTGCAGTGGCATGATCATGGCTCACTGCAACTTTGACTTCCTGGGCTCAGATGATTCTTCCACCACAACCTCCCAAGTAGCTGGGACTACACTTGCACACCACCATGCCCAGTTAATGTTTTGTATTTTTTGTAGAGATGGGGTTTTGCCATGCTGCCCAGGCTGGTCTCGAACTCCTGGGCTCAAGCAATCTGCCCACGTTGGCCTCCCAAAGTACTGGGATTACAGGCGTGAGCCACCACTCCTAGCCAACATGGACATCTTAACAATATTCTTCCAATCCATGAACATGCGATATCATTCTATTTCTTTGTATTTTCTTCAATTTATTTCAACAATGTTCTGTCGTTTTCAGTATAGAAGTCTTTCACCTCCTTAATAAAATTTACACCTGAATATGTGTTGTTGTTGTTGCTGTTGTAAATGGTATTGTTTTCTTAATTTCCCTTTTAGACAGTGCATTATTTGTATATAGAAATGCTATGGCTTTTGTATGTAGATTTTGTATTTTATAACTTTACTGAATTTGTTTATCAGTTCTAATAGATTTTTTTTGTGTGTTATCAGTTCTAACAGTTTTTTTTGTGTGTATGGATTGTTTAGGGTTTTCTATATTTAGACTACGTGTAAGCAGAAAAAATTTCACTTCTTCCTTTCCTCTTTGGATGCCTTTTATTCCTTTCTCTTGTCTAAATTCTCTGGCTAGTATTTCTAGAACTATGTTGAAAAAAAGTGGTGAGAGTGGGCATCCTTATCTTGTCTCTGATAATAGAGGGAAAGCTTTCAAATTTTCACCACCCCCCGCTCTGCACAAAGAATACAAAACATTAACTGGGCATGGTGGTGTGCAAGTGTAGTCCCAGCTACTTGGGAGGTTGTGGTGGAAGAATCATCTGAGCCCAGGAAGTCAAAGTTGCAGTGAGCCATGATCATGCCACTGCACTCCAGCAGTGATGTTAGCTAAGAGTTTGTAATATATGACTTTTATTGTGCTGAGGTGCATTACTTCTATATCTATTCTGTTGAGAGTTTTATCATGAAAGAGTGTTGAATGTTGTCAAATGCTTTTTGTGCATTTACTGAGATGATCATATGGTTTGTATGCTTCATTTTGTTAACTTGGTGCATCACATTTATTGATTTGCATATATCAAAACATTCACAACATGAATGAATCTGGAAGATATTATGCTAAATGAAATAAGCCAGACAGAAGGAAAAATACTACATGATCTCTCTTATATGTGGAATCTAAAAACAAACAAGCAAACAAAAAACTGAATATACAGAGATAGGGAATAAAACAGTGGTTACCAGGGGGCAAGGATGGAGGTAAAAAGTGAGGAGATGTATGTCAAGGGGTACAAAGAAGCAGATATGTAGGATGAACAAGTCTAGAGATCCAATGGATACCTTGAGGCCTATACTAAATACTATTGTATTGTACTTGGGATTTTTACTAAAAGAGTAGATTTTAGGTGCTCTTGCCAGAAAAATAAAATTGGTAATTATGTCAGATAATAGATGTGCTAATTTGCTTGACAATAGTTACCATTTAATTATCTATATGAATATTAAAATGTCATGTGGTATATCTTAACTATATATAACATTTTTAAAAATTAAAAATTAAAAAATAAAAAGCATGAAGGATAAGTTTAAATTATAGTATCCAGGGATGCTCTTTATGTGATAAAGCTGTAAAAGAATGCAGATGTGATTGTTATGAAATCAGGTTGGAGGTCACTTTAGTGAGTAAGGTAGATGTGATTGAAGTGGACACATGGAGGGGCTGCTGGGTGATGGATGAGGTTCTGTTGTTGCTGTTGTTTTCTCCTGTGTAGTGCTTAAAAGGATGGCACCTCATAAAAATTATATTAAGTCATACATTAGTTTTGCTTTACAATAGAATAAATTTCAAAAAAAAGAGAAGCTACTGTTTTTCAGAGCAGCCTTTGGCTTGAACGCTCTCATGCTCTGCTTAAAAAAAAAAATAACTCAGTTCTGAAGTCAGGGCAGAGCAAGGTGGTGGAATAGAAGCCTAAACTATTCATCTGTCCTGAAGGAACAGCGAATTTAAGCAACAATTTGCACACAGAAAAGTACAGTCATGAGAACAAAAAATCAGGTGCATAATCACAGTATGTGGTTTTAACTTCATATTGCTAAAAGAGGCTTTGAAGTGGGTAGGAGAGACAGTCTTAAATCACCAACACCACTCCCTCCCCATCCTTCGATAGCAGTCATGTGATACAGATAATCTGTACATTTAGGAGAGGGAGAGTACAGCAACTGGGGAACTTTACATTGAACTCAGTGCTTCCTTGTCACAATGGAGAGCAAAGTTGGGGCTTGGCCCAGCCAGTGCCCACACATGGTGGGAGCACTTTGACCAGTCCTAGCCAGAGGGGAATCACCCATCCCAGCAGTCGGAATGTGAATTTCTCAGCAAGCCTTGCCACTGCAAGCCACAGTGCTCTGCGGCCCTAGGTAAACTTGAAAGGCAGTCTAGGATAAAAGGACTGCATTTCCTAGGCAACTCCTAGTGCTGGGATGGCCTCAAGGCCAGTGGAATAGAGTGACATATGACGTAGCAAGACACAAGCTGGGGTGACTAAGGGAGTGCTTACACCACTTCTCCACAAACCCCAGGCAGTACAGCTTGCAGCAATGAAAGTGAACCCTTCCTGCTGCTTATAGAGAGGAGAAAGAAGCTTGAAGAGGACTTTGTCTTGCATCTTGGATACCAGCTCAACCACAGTAGGATAGGCCAATGAGCAGAGTTGTGAGGCCCCTATTCCAGGCCCTAGATCACAGACAACATTTCTAGACGCACTCTGGGCTGAAATGGAACCTGCTTTCTTGAAGGGAAGAACCCAGTCTTGGCAAGATTTATTACCCATTAACTGACAAGCCCCTGGGCACTAACTAACCTGCAGCAATACCCTGCTAGTATTCCATGGGCCTTGGGAAGTGCTGACTTCAGGTGAGACCCAGCATATTGCCAGTGTGGTGGCTATGCTGAAATACTCCTTCTGTTGAGAAAAGCAGAGGGGAAAGTAAAGGGGACCTTGTCTTGTGCCTTAGGTACCAGCTTAGCCACGGTGGGAAGAACAACGAGCAGGCTACTGGGGTCCCTGAGTCCAGGTCTAGGCTCTTGGACAGCATTTCTGGACCTGCCCTGGGCAAGAGGGGAGACCACTGCCTTCAAGTGTGAGTCCTAGGCCTGGCAATATTCACCATAAGCTCACTGAAGAGCCTTTGAGATTTAAGTGAACATCAGCAATGGCCTAGCAGAATCCCACATGGGCTGGTGGTAGTGGCAGCCGCAGGAAAAGGCTCTTGTGCCTGTGGAAAGGGGAGGAAAGTTCGGGAAGGACATTGGGTTGGGGTTTGAGTGTCATCTTAGCTGCAGTAAAATAGAACATCAGGCAAATTTCTGGTTTTTTTTTTTTTGACATGGAGTCTCGTTCTGTCACCCAGGCTGGAGTGCAGTGGCACGATCTCAGCTCACTGCAAGCTCTGCCTCCTAGTTTCATGCCATTCTCCTGCCTCAGCCTCCTGAGTAGCTGGGACTACAGGCACCTGCCACCACACCCACCTAATTTTTTTGTATTTTTAGTAGAGACGGGGTTTCACCATGTTAGCCGGGATGGTCTCGATCTCCTAACCTGGTAATCCACCCACCTCAGCCTCCCAATCAGGTAAATTTCTAAGGTTTTTGATTCTAATCCCTGGCTCCCAGACAGTAACTCTGGACCTGTCTGGGTCCTTGAAGAATTCATTGTCCTGAAGAAAAGGACACAAATCTGTCTGGCTTCACCATCTGCTGATTGTAGAGCCCTAGGGCCTTGAGTGAACGTGGTGATAGCCAGGTAGTGATTACAGTAGGCCTTGTGTGAGACTCAGTGCTGTGCTGGCTACAGGTATGACCCAGTGCAGTTCCAGTGGTGGTGGCCACAGTGGGGCTTGCATCACCAGACCCCAAGTTCCAGGCAGAACAGCATAGAGAAAGAGAGAGACTTTGGGAGAAAATAAGGGAACGAAGAAGAGTCTCTGCCTGGCAATCCAGAGAATTCTTTCTGATCTTATCCAAGACCACCAAGACAATTCCTCTACAAGTTGGAAGAAATGACAGCATTATTGGGCTTGGGGCCCAAGTCCCTTTGAATACCTGGAAAGCCTTCACAAGTAGTATGGGCACAAACAAGCCCAGACAGTGGAGACGACAATAAATACCTAAGTCTTCACTGCCCAGACACCAGCAAACATCTACAAGCATCAAGATCATCCAGGAAATCATGACTTCACAAAATGAACTAAATAAGGCAGCAAGGACCAATTCTGGAAAGACAGAAATATGTGACTTTTCAGGCAGATAATTCAAAATAGCTATTTTGAGAGAAGTCAAAGAAAACAAAGATAACCAGAGAAAAAATTCAAAATCCTATCAGATAAATTTAACAAATAGATTGCAATATTTTTTTAAAAAAATCAAGCAGAAATTCTAGAGTTGAAAAATGTAATTGGCATACAAAAGGATGCATCAGTCTCTTAAAAGCAGAACTAAGAACTAATCAAGCAAAAGAATGAATCATTGAGCTTAAAGACAGGCTATTTGAAAATATACAGTCAAAGGAAACAAAAGAAATAAGAATAAAAAACAATGTAACATGCCTACAAGATCTAGAAAATAGTTTCAAAAGAGCAAATTTAAAAGTTATTGGCCTTAAAGAGGGGGTGAGGGGGGGTAGAAAGTTGATTCAAAAGGATAGTATCAGAGAACATCTCAAACCTAGAGAATATCAACATTCAAGTATAAGAAGGCTATATAACACCAAGCAGAATTAATCCAGAAGAGACTCAAGTCATTTAATAATCAAACTCCCAAAGGTTACAGATTTAAAAGTAGCATAAAAGCAGCAAGAGAAAGTAAACAAATTATACACAATGGTGCTCCAATACATCTGGCAGCAGACTTTTTGGTGGAAGCCTTACAAGCCTTGAGATAGTAGCATGACATATTTTAAGGGCTGAAGGATAAACACTTTTACTCTAGAATGGCATATCCAGTGAAAATATCTTTTCTGCATAAGGAGAAATAAAGACCTTCCAAGGCAAAAGCTAAGTGATTTCATCAACACCAGATCTGTCCTAAAAGAAATGTTAAAGGGAGTTCTTCAATCAGAAAAGGATGTTAATGAACGATATAAAATATCTGAATGTACAAAATCACTGGTAATAGTAAGTACACAAAAAACACAGAATATTATAACACTGTAATTGTAATGTGTAAACTACCATTATCTTAAGTAGAAAGACTAAATGATGAATGAATCAAAAATAATAACAACAACTTTCCAAAACATAGAAAGTATAATAAGACATAAAGAGAAAGAGCAAAAAGTTAAGAAGCAGGGGAACGAATGAAAAGTATAGAACTTTTATTAGATTTCCTTTGGTGTGTTTGTTTGCTTATGCAATCAGTGTTAAGTTGTCATCAGTTTAAAATAATGGGTTATGAGATAGTAACCTCAAATCAAAAAACATACAGTGGATACAAAAAATAAAAATTAAGAAATTAAATCATAGAGTCACAGAAAATCACCTTCCCTAAAAGGAAGACAGAAAGGAAAGAAGGAAGGAATGAAGGAAGAGAAGACCACAAAACAACTAGAAAATAAATAACAAAATAGCAAGAATAAGTCTCTACTTAATAATAGCAATGAATGAAAATGGACTAAACTCGCCAATAAATAGTCATAGAGTAGCTGAATGGATGAAAAAAACAATACCTAATGATCTGTTGCCTGCAAGAAACACACTTCTAGTATACTTCTTAGTCTACACATAAACTGAAAATAAAGTAATGGAAAAATATATTCCATGTCAATGGAAACCAGTGAAGAGCAGGAGTTATTATACTTGTATTAGACAAAATAGATTTCAAGGCAAAAACTATAAGAAGAGGTAAACAAGGTCACCTATAACGATAAAGGGGTCAGTTCAGCAAGAGGCTATATCAATTTTAAATATTTATGCACCTAACACCCGAGCACCCAGATATATAAAACAAGTATTATTAGCGCTAAAGGGAGAAAAGTCCCAGTGCAATAATAGCTGGAGACTTCAATACCCTACTTTCAGCATTGGACAGATTTTCCACATACAAAGTCAACAAAGAAATATCAGACTTAATCTGCACCATTGACAAAATGAATCTAACAGATATTTATAGAACATTTCATCCAAGAGCTACAGAATACACATTCTTCTCCTCAGCACAGGGATCATTCTCAAGAATAGACCATGTGTTAGGTCACGAAATAAGTCTTAAAACTTCAAAAAATTGAGATAATATCATTTAGTCTTTCTACTTAAGATAATGGTAGTTTACACATCACAATTACAGTGTTATAATATTCTGTGTTTTTCTATGTACTTACTATTACCAGTGATTTTGTACATTCAGATTATTTTATATGGTTCATTAACATCCTTTTCTGATTGAAGAACTCCCTTTAACATTTCTTTTAGGACAGGTCTGGTGTTGATGAAATGACTTAGCTTTTGCCCTGGAAGGTCTTTACTTCTCCTTATGCAGAAAAGATATTTTCACCTGATATGCTATTCTAAAGTAAAAGATAATAAAGTGGGATAATACTAGAAATTAATAACAAGAGGAATCTTGGAAACTACGTCAGTACATGGAAATTAAGCAATATGCTTCTGAATGACCAGTGGATCAATGAAGAAATTAAGAAGAAAATTGAAAAAATTCTTGAAACGAATGATAATGGAAACACCATATGTCAGGCCTCTGAGCCCAAGCCAAGTCATCGCATCCGCATCCCCTGTGACTTGCACGTATAGGCCCAGATGGCCTGAAGTAATTGAAGAATCACAAAAGAAGGGCAAATACCCTGCCTTGCCTTAACTGATGACATTCCACCACAAAAGAAGTGAAAATGGCCGGTCCTTGCCTTAAGCGATGATATTATCTTGTGAAATTCCTTTTCCTGGCTCATCCTGGCTCAAAAACCTCCCCCACTGAGCACCTTGTGACCCCCACTCCTGACCACCAGAGAACAACCCCCCTTTGACTGTAATTTTCCTTTACCTACCCAAATCCTATAAAACGGCCCCACCCTTATCTCCCTTCGCTGACTCTCTTTTTGGACTCAGCCCACCTGCACCCAGGTGAAATAAACAGCCATGTTGCTCACACAAAGCCTGTTTGGTGGTCTCTTCACACAGATGTGCATGACACCATATATCAAAACTTATGGGATATAGCAAAAGCAGTACTCAGAGGGAAGTCTGGAGCTATAAATGCCTACATCAAAAAGAGGAAAAACTTCAAATAAACAACCTAATGATGCATCTTATTTATTTATTTATTTATTTATTTATTATTATTATTATTATTATGATGCATCTTAAAGAGCTAGAAAAGCAATAGCAGGCTGAATGTGATGGCTCACACCTGTAATCCCAGCACTTTGAGAGGCTGAGACGGGCAGATCATGACGGCAGGATTTCAAGACCAGCCTGGCCAACATAGTGAAACCCTGTCTCTACTAAAAATACAAAAAATTAGCTGGCCGTGGTGGCAGGCGGCTGTAATCCCAGCTACTCGGGAGGCTGAGGCAGGAGAATCGCTTGAACCTGGGAGGCAGAGGTTGCAGTGAGTAGAGATTGTACCACTGCACTCCAGCCTGGGTGACAGAGTGAGACTCCATTTCAAAAAAACAGACCAAAAATAGCAAATTGAGTTTAAAATTAGTAGAAGAAAAATAAAAATCAGAGCAGAAATAAATGGTTTTGAAACAAAGAAAATAATACAAAAGATAAATGAAACAAAAAATTGAATTTCTGAAAAGATAAACAAAGCTAACCTTTAGCTAGACTAATGAAGAAAGGGAGAAGAGCCAAATAAATCAAATCAGAGATGAGAAAGGAGACATTACAACTAATGCTACAGAAATTCAAAGGATTATTAGTGGGTACTATGAGCAAGTATATGCCAAATAATGGGAAAATCTAGAGGAACTGGATAAACTGCTAGACACATACAACCTATCAAGTTTGAACGATGAAAAAATCCAAAATGTGAAAAAAAAATAATAACAAGTAGTGAAATCAAAGCCGTCATAAATAGTCTTCCAGTAAAGGAAAACCCGAGACCCAGTGGCTTCGCTGCTGCATTCTATCAAGCATTTAAAGAAGAATACCAATCCTACTGAAACTATTCTGAGAAATAGAGAAGGAGGGAATACTTCCAAACTCATTCGATGAGGCCAGAATTACCCTGATTCCAAAACCAGACTAATGCACATCAAACAAGAAAACTACATGAGAATATCTCTAATGAATATTCACTCAAAAATCCTTAAGAAAATATCAGCAAACTGAATTCAAGAACACATTAAAAAGAACATTCATCAAGGTGGGTTATAAACCAGAGTGATATTTCGTGGATGAGGCAAAGTGGTGATAAAATAAGACTGCAAAGATGCAGAAGGAGAGATGAGTGGGGCATATCAGAAGGCAGAAAGAAACTACAGTCTTCTTATGTTTGTTTTATCCAGCAGTCTCCACCCACTCCTGCCCTATCTGCATGCACTTCAGGATCTGCTGGGGTGGAGGGGAATGGTATTCTGTAGGTCCCTGGAAAACACATTAATCTTCCCTTTATAAACTATGTGGATATATGGGGTGGGGTGGGGTGGAGTGAGGTGGGGCGGGTATTCTTGGGCCATGGTATCTGTGGGTGCATGTGCACAGTAAAGGGTAAAACATGGTCTGGAATTCATCCTAGTGGTTGCCTCTGGGGAAGAAGTGAAGGGAATGGGATTGGGCAGGGATTAAAATAAAGCTATATTTCAACCCTACAGAAAAACTTGTAGTTTATGGAAATATGCAAATGTTAACAGTTATTGATTTTAGGTAGCAAGATGGAGGCTCTGGGTGACAGCATGGCAGAGTACTTTGGCAAGCTTACCCTGAGTTACAGTGACAATGGGACCAAGCCTTAGGCTGGATTCCCTACAGATAGGAGGTGATTTCCTGCATATTACCCTTACAAATCCTCCACTCCTGATTTTTTCTTTCAATTCTGCCATTTCTCCCAATAAAATAACACCGCAAAAAATACTTCAGTAGAAGGATTGAAAAATAAAAGATCAGGGTTGAAGGTCAAATTTGTGATATTGAATATAAAGTAGTATATATACTCCTAACTGTTAAGCCAGTGACTCTGGCTGTTGTGAAGAATATAGAGGGCTGTGGGAGAGTTGAAAGTAGAGACCAGGTGGAGACATTGCCCAAGTAAGAGACTAGCGTGGTTTGAACTGTGATGGTGGCTGATTAAATGAAGAGAAGTAGACAAGTTTTCGATGGATTTTGGACAAAGTGACAAGTGGTGCTCATGGACAGGAGGTTAGGAATGGAAATATACATACAGGAGACATTTTATAGATGGTATTGAAGTCATGTGATTGGATGAACTCACCAGAAAGAGAGTGTAAGGAAGAGTATGACAAATCCAGCCCCAAGTGCAGGGCAGCTAACATTTAGGGGATGGTTGAGGTGTTTGAACACCCAGAGAGTTGCTGGTCCCACCTTGACCATCACCTTATTCTAGGCTATGACCCCTAATGTCTGCCCCAATTTTATCTCAAAATCAGCCTGTTCTGACAAGCTCAATGTGGCCTCTGGTTTTTCCTTTCGAGACATAGAGAATAGTTAGCCTTTTATATTTTCTTCATGGCTATAGGTAGAAAGAAATCATTTCCTAGTGAAAAGAAGATTCCACACAGAAATAATACACTTGTTTCTCTGTTTTTTTTTTTTTTTTCCCTGTTTCCCTTTAAAAATTCTTCTCCTCTCTCAGTCCACTCACTATTTGACCAAAGGAAATCTCCATCCGTGTAAACCCTAAGGTTGTCCATGTCTGTAGAAAAATACTCAAAACATTTTGCTTCTTCTGTGCTACAAAAGAGAATATTGTTTCTTTTGTGGGTTACAAAGATAAAAGTTAAAAATTTACAGACTATATGCTTTAGTCAAAGACACATGGGTAACTTGTATCTTATTAAAGCTGGCAGACTGCATTGAAAATTTATTAAAATATAAGCAAGTTTAGCCATGCAGTAATTATCTTCCACATTTCCCCATGACTGCACTTTAACACTTTTCTTAAAAATTAGGATTCTGGCACTTTGAGTTCAGTTTCCAGAAAATGCTATTGCCTCTTTATGTGTCTTAGTCAGACTTGGTTTTCTCACTGTATCTTTTTCTCTGCCTGCTGTAAGGACTGCTGCACTGTCTGACTTTGTCTCAGGTATTACCTATTGAAATATATAAGTCCATTGACCGTTCTCCTATAAATATGAGAAAGAACAGAGCAAGTATTTATTTTTGAATGTTTCAAACTTTAAATTGACTGAGGGGTCATTTAATTTTTGGAGAGAAAATTTGGTGCAATGTTTTCTTAATCTCAGATTGCCCTGGTTTAAATCCCAGCTTATCCACTCATCTTGGGTAAACTCGGGCAAGTTATTTAACTGTGTTGTGCCTCAGTTTCTCCCTACGTAATATGGGGATAATAAAAGCATTAACATCATTGGCTTGTTGAGATTAAATAAGCTAATATATGTAAATCGCTTAGAGTACTGCCTGGCACAGTGTATGTTCATCATGTGGTAGCCATGATTTATCATCATCACTATTATTATGCTCTATTCTTAAGTTCCCTTGCTTCATTTATGCTTTGGGGAAAATACTTCATTTCTGTACTTTGCCACTGGGGGTCACTCTTGCATTACTACTAACCATGTCACCTTGCATACTGAGAAGGAAAAACCCTTAGAAGCTGATTTGGTTGTCAGGTGCCACCAGGACTCAGCAGGGTACATGGCTGTTTTTACTGTCCCACACTCAGGGCCAAGACTGGAGACAGGCTTTGCTGTGATAACTTTTTCATTGTATTCCCCCTCCTCATTCTATCTCAACCAGCTTTCCCTTGAATTTGCTCCTAGAATATTGTGCTTGTTCTTCCCAATCAATCTCAGTTTGCCTGAGCCTCCTGTTTCCATCCAGAACTGCCTCCCACTCCTCAGAGATGGATAAGAGCAACAGGATGAAGTGCTCACCTTGATCCCCATATTCATCTGGATGTTTGGATCTGAAAAGCAGAGGAATGGCTGGGTGGGGCTTGGGGGAAGAGCGAGCAAAAGGGAACACATTAGGGCTACTGATAACATAACTAGAATCAGTACATCATCATGAGTTTTGGCATAGAGCTTCTCGGGCCTTGCTGCATATTAGAATCACCTGCAGAGCTTTTGAAAATCTCAATACCCAGGCCACATCCCAGATGAAATAAATAAGTCTTTAGGGCAGGACCTGGGCATCCCAGGCATTGATAACCAGAACATCTTGCTGCTCAAAATGTGGTCTGTGTACCAACAGCATCAATCTCAACTGAGAGCCTATTAGCAATTCAAAATCTCAAGCCACAACTCAGACCTACAGTATGAGAATCTGCATTTTAACAGGACTCAAGGTGATCAATATGCACTCTTAATTTTAAGAAGCACTCTTTAGCACCTTGGTTTTTAAACGTGGCTGTAATTTATTTATTTATTTATTTATTTATTTATTTATTTATTGAGACGGAGTCTCGCTCTGTCGCCCAGGCTGGAGTGCAGTGGCGCGATCTCAGCTCACTGCAAGCTCCGCCTCCCGGGTTCACGCCATTCTCCTGCCTCAGCCTCCCGAGTAGCTGGGATTACAGGCGCCCGCCACCACGCCCGGCTAGTTTTTTGTATTTTTTAGTAGAGACGGGGTTTCACTGTGTTAGCCAGGATGGTCTCGATCTCCTGACCTCGTGATCCGACGTGGCTGTAATTTATATCACCTGACGTTATGTTCTGAATGCCTGTGTCCTCCAAAAATTTATGTGAAAGCTCCAACTCCCAATGTGATGGGTATTTCTTGGCCTATCAATACTGCAAAAAATAAGAATGCATGTTTGAAGAGAACACCGAGGGAGTGGCTGTACTACTGTAATCGCCCAACTGGTTCTTCTTGCCCACTGCACAGATAGAGTCGATTTACTGAAACAGCAGTATTGCAGGAAAGGAATAGTTTTATTAGTGCAGGGTCAGCCACACAGAAGTCAGGGATTTATTACTCAAGTAAATCTCCCCCAAGATTTGGAGACTAGGGCTTTTTAATGATAATTTGGTGGGTGGGGGCTAGAGAAGGGGGAATCCTCATTAATTGGGTCAAGGATTAAATCATAGGGAGTTGAGGCTGTGTCCTCTTAGGCTGAGTCAGTTCCTGGGTCAGATCACAAGACCCGTTGAGCCAGCTTACCAGTCTAGGTGGAACCAGCTGGTCCAACAGAATGAAGGGCTTTGAACACCAATCTTAGGTTTTACAATAGTGATGCTATCTATAGAAGCAGTTGGGGAGGTTATGAGCCTTGTGACCTCTGGCTACATAACTCCTGAGCCATAATTTCTAATCTTGTGGCTAATTTGCTAGTTCTACAAAGGCAGTTTTGGTCCTCAAACAAATAAGGGTTGTTTTGGGAGGTTGGAAAGCATGGATTTTGCATGCATGAAGGGCATGAATTTGGGGGCTCCAGGGGCACAATGCTATCAACTGAATGTTCATGTACCCTCCAAATCACATGTTGAAGCACTGTCTTCCAAGGTGATAGTATTTGAAGTTGGGGCTGTAAGGAGAAAAACCTGGAATCATATAGAAATACCTTCCCCCAAACTGGGAGTGAGCCAAGAGATCAAGAAATGACGTGGAGAAGTCCAGCTTGGCGAGTAGATGAGTTTATTAGGATTTACATAGGAGGCACTCCAGGATGACAGCAGGACAGCTTTAGAGATCTGCACTACTTATTATTTTTAAACTACTTTTAAGCTAATTTTCTGGCTCTTTACTTACTTTGTTTAAGTGATGAGACTTTTTCTTGGTAGGTTCTCAGATACTGTCTGGGATGTTTGGATTCTCAGGGACACCCGCTCTCTGGCTGGGCAACATGGCCTTGGCTCATGGCCTGGCCTTCAGGGTTTGGGCAGCAGAAATAAACCCTTTAGTAATCTGATTGGGACCCTTCACACTACAGGGGCCTTTGAGATATAATTAGGTTTAGATGAGGCGAGGCCCTGAGGAAGGAGCCTTTGTCTGATCATCCTTACAAGAAAAGACACCAGAGAGCATGCTCTTTCTTTCTCTCTCTCCCTGTCTGCCATGCCATTTGAGCACACAGTAAGAAGGTGGTCATTTGCAAATCAGACAGCTGTCACCAGAAACCACGCGATTACGCTGGTCTTGTACTTCCAGCCTCCAGAGCTGTGAGAAATAAGTTTCTGTTAAGTCATACACTCATTCTGTTGTGGCAGCCTGAGCAGACACTTGGGAAGCTGGGAAATAACACTGATGTTGCTGTTTAAACTCACTAAGTCATACCTTCATGCAAGTATTGGATCAAACATAACAAAAATTTAGTATAACTTCAACATGATTGAATTTGAAAATATTTAAAGTGAATTGGAATCCTCTCAGTTCCACTGATTTTGCATACAGACACACACACACACAGACACAGACACACACACACACACACACAGACACACACACAGACACAATTTTGTCCATTTTATTTTATCACAAACTGGTCTGTCTTATACCATGGATTGTCAAACTATAGCCTATAAGCCAAATCCAGCCAACCATGTCTTTATAATAAAGTTTTATGGAAACAGAGCCATGCCCATTTATTTTTCTATTGCCCATTCCTGGGTATTAACTGCAAAGTCAGAGTTAGTAGATGAGACAGAGACTATATGACATGCAAAGACTAACATATTTAGTATCTGTAGGAACAGACCCTAAATTTACCTAAAAATATTCAGTGGATATTTTTAACACTTCAACTGTCTTTTGCTGTCCAAAATGCTTATTGCAGCTCTCTCATACATTTTCTACAACCACCACTCTTTGGCAGAAAGCAATTGCCTGAATCATCTAATCTAATATGCTCATGATTTAATCAATTATCTCAGAAAAGAGATTATGACAGACTATCGATTACTGACACAAAAGCCATTCTATACTTTCCTCCTTAGTAAGAGAACATTGAATTTTTAAGAGTCATGGTGTGGCCGGGCACGGTGGCTCACACTTGTAATCCCAGCACTTTGGGAGGCCGAGGCAGGCGGATCACAAGGTCAGGAGATCAAGACCATCCTGGCTAACAGAGTGAAACCCCATCTCTACTAAAAATATAAAAAAATTAGCTGAGCGTGGTGGCGGGCACCTGTAGTCCCAGCTACTTGGGAGGCTGAGGCAGGAGAATGGCGTGAACCCAGGAGGTAGAGCTTGTAGTGAGCCGAGATTATGCCACTGCACTCTAGCCTGGACGACAGAGCAAGACTCTGTGTCAAAAAAAAAAAAAAAAAGCGTCATGGTTGCCAGTGTCTTGGGATAAATAATAACTAGTCAAAATTAATCATGAAAATTTTTTTCTTTTTCAAGATACGTGTTTTCCTAGTATTTCCTGCTGCTAGAGTTTGCCAGGTGAATTAGTTCTCACCAAATACACAAATGGAAATAACATGGATTTCTAATAAAATTTTACTTGCCTGATAAAATGACAGCACTTTGTGAAAATAATAATTTTACCCCATTCTTGTCATCCTGATTGAATGCTGGTATGGAGATGTGATCTAGGTGCAGAAGCAGCCACTTTGTATCCATGAGGACAAGGTCAAGAGAGTTGCAGAACCCAGTGTAGAGCCCTGTCATAATTGAGTCAGAAGTATAAACTTCGACATTCAATATGCCCCAGGGTTCCTGATAAATAAAAGCAGTTAACCTTGCTACTTAAGCTACTTTGTAGATATTCTATTTGTTACGATTCATCTGATATAAGAAGACTGTAAGGTGAAGGTATTTTTCTGTTCAAAGGGTACACACATGTTGTAAGTTGAAAAAGTTCTGGAGGACCGACGTACAGCATAATGACTATAGCTAATAATAATGTATTCGATCCTAGAAAGTTAAGAGAGTATATATTAAGTGTTCTCACCACCAAAAAGCAACTACGTGAGGTTACCCACACAGTAACTTAATTCACAGGATTCTGCACCTTGTACCACTGGGCACATCCAACTTTTTGGTTTGGTGAGTTAAATAACACCCAGTTGTGAAGGGCACTGCAGGTTGCATGGTCACTTGGTGGCCCATGGTTAAGTATCCACTAAAGCCCAGTAGCAGGCCAAGAGTTGTTTTTCAAAAGAAGAGGAGGCACCTACAGAGGATGGCAGGGGATATTTCAAAAATCTAAGGGTGATTCCTTTGTGATTCATCTATAGAGGTCTGCCAAAGACTCCAAACAGAATTTTTATCTGATACTGATACCAAGTGCAATTGGATCTGCTGGATCATATGGCCCAAGAGCAGAGTGGCTTGTAGAGCAGTGTGGACCTATCACAGAACCTTCTCTTTTCTAGGCCCCACTCAAAATTAGCAGCTTTTCAGGCCAATCAGTAAATGAGCTGAAATTATGCACTTGAATGAAGAGTATGTTGCTTCCCAAATCCGCAGAGGACTACTAGGCATTGTGCCTCTTTTTTGGTTGTAGGAGGGGCCAGATAAAACAGCTTACCGTTCACCTTAGAAGGGATATCTCCATGTTCCACACCACTGTAACTTTAGAAATTTCACTGAGGTAAAAAGACACTAAATTTTTATCAGATTTATTTCCCACTCACTGGCACACAAATGTCTTACCAATAAATCTGCAGTAGTTGCTACTTAGTGCTCACTAGGTCCGATGACCATAATTTCATCAACGTAAAGGACCTGCGTGATATACTGTGGAAGGGAAAGGCAATCAAGAACCCAAAGAATGAAATTATAACATAGGGCTGGAGAGTTGATATACCCTTGATTTGGGACAGTGAAGATATATTGCTGGTCTTGCCAGCTGAAATCAAGCTGCTTCTGGTGGGACATATGGACAGTGAGGAAAGATAATACATTTTATCTGAGGAATGTAAAAGAGGCAATAAAATGAGATAGTAATCACATCCTACATTTTCTCTTGAGATAGGTATTAATCTCTTGAAACTGCTTTATTACCACAAGTAGCCATAAATTAACCTTACAATGCTGTTCAGACACTATCAGCCGTGCCCTATAGATTAACAATGTATAGCCAATCACAAATCAATGTTATTTCTGTGAACCAATAAGAATCCCTGACAAACAACTTTGTATCAGCCTGCTCCCTATCCTCCTTTCTTGCCTTTAAAAACCTGCTTGTAACAAAAGCCATACAGAACTCCTATCCAAGGTTACTTGGGTCTCAGTCTTCCAGGAAGCTGTACTCACTTTGGCTCAAGTAAAGTCTTTAAATTATATTTTGTGCCTCAGGCTCTTCCTTTTAGGTCAACAGCAGGGATGGAGAAGGGAACATTTGTTAGAACAATAGCTGCATATCAGTGACCAGGGGATATGCTAATTTGCTGATATAATGAAACAACATCTGGTAGAGCAGCTGCAATTAGATTTCAAACCATTGCTTTTTAATCTTATGATAATATTGTTTTTCTCCACAATCTTTCTGTGTTCTGCACATGCAAAGGAGGGAAGTTTAATGGGCATGTGGTGGAAATCACCACCTCTGCTTCTTTGAAGTCCTTGATTATGGCACTAATCTCTGCAATCCCTCAGGAATGCAGTGTTGCTTGGGGTTTACTGTTTTCCTAAGCAGAGGCATTTCTAGGGGCTTCTACTGCACCTTTCCCATCATAGTAGCTCTCACTTCACAGGTCAGGGAACCAAAGTGGGGATTCTGCAACCTGCCGAGTATGTCTATCAATTATGTATTCTGGAAATGAGGAAAGGACCATAGGATGGATTCAGAGACCCATTGGTCCCTCTGTGAGACGGACCTGAGCTAAAAGTCCATGATCATCTGGGCTCCATAAGCCCCTACTCTGGCTGCTGGGCCACAGTGACATTTCGGGTGTCCTGGAACTAGTGCTAATTCGGAGCCAGTGTTCAATAGTCCGAGGAAAGTCTTATTATTTCCTTTTCCTCAATGCATAATCATCCTGGTAAGAGGTCATAGATCTCTTTGGGGAAGGCAGGGAGAAACATTGAAAGCACAAATGTTTTGTAATGTACAGAGGTCATTCCTCAAGGAAACTTGGCCCTTCATTCAAGGGGTCCTGGATCTGTAAACCGGCTCAGGTCTAGAAATTGATTGAGTGATCTGACCCTGTCTTTATGATTTATGTTAAGCTTTTGTTCACCTGACCTGTAACTTTTCTGCTTAGATTAAGTAATAATTTAATAGTCTTCTTATTTCACTTCTAAAAATGCCATGATCAATTAGTCAACACCACAGGCCTGTGCAATTCAGACTATTGTGATTGTGCCTTCGACTCTGCTGTCCATTACGGTAACAATACATACCTTTCCTTTGGAAGTGGAGTACTGCCACTTAGCCCCTGACATCCTGTGATCCAATTATTCCCATTGCATTTTGGTTTCCAATTCAGTGACTGCAGTTCCCACTGTAAGGTATGGCCTAAAGAGAAGAGTAATCATGGAGTTCTTTAAGTATGCTGTGGCTCTCCTCACAAAAAAATTCTCACAGTATTTCTGTAAAGAAAACCAAAAATATTTCACCCCAAAATGTACTTCTTTAACATATTTTGAGGTGGCTATTCAGAGGGCCTGCAGGCAGAAACAGGCCCTTGCACTCCTTGAAAAGTTGCCTTTCATGGAGGAGATTTGTATCCATAGAGAAAAATCTACCGTAATTAAATAGCCAGTCTTTCTCTGAAGCCTTCCTTCTTTTACAGATCCAGGGAATAGTAAATCAACCATAAGTTGTCATTTATTATTTATGAAGACTGCTACCTGAGAGGAATCATCTGTATAACAGGATTGCCTTCACCCTGTGCCTTTCTTCCTCTCCCATAACCTATCTTGCAGAGCCCCAGCCCCTATTCTTTCTGTAACCTCAGGATGATATAAAAACAAACCATCTGAACTCCCCTTTGAGCCTCATCATTTGTGTATGACTCCTGTGCCCATATGCACATTAATACATTTGTATGCCTTTTTCCTGTTAATGTCTATTATTAGTTTGTATTGTAGCTTCCAATTATCACACTGACAGGAAAAAAAATTAAAACTTCCCTACAGTTAAAAGGTATGTCTTCTGGACATTCCCAGTGTGGGTGAGTTGGTTTTAAGTGACAAATCCACTATAACATTCCAATCTCCATAAGTCTTTAAATCCTTTCCTCTACATTAAAACGAGGCAAGACAGGCATTTCCAATTTGCTCACTCTGGGCCACATTTTGGTTCATTTTTCAGCTAACTAACCAACCAAACTATTAAAGTCTCTTATAACTCTATGAGCTGCTACATTAAATGTAGAATCACTGCTTTTTGAGCTCATAGCGATAAGTTGAACCCGATCAAACTTTATATTCCTTCCATTATTATCCTACATTCTTAGTATCTATTCCCACAGCTGCTTCCCAGATTATGTCTGTATAAATTAGAAAATTCAAATAGTTATTTTGATTGTATCACACCTCCTCAGGGGTCACACTTTGTACCTCACCTTTATGGGCTTCTGAGACTTGAGCCTAGTTATAGTTCTAGAAGCAAAGACAAGTGATGGAGGTAGAACCTGAAGAGAACCAGCATTGTCTAACATGGCAACTGCCTCAAGAGAGGCCATTATAGTTTATTCAGGCAATTCAGGGTTAATCCCCTCAGATTGAGAAAGAAGAGGGTGGATGAGCCGACCTTACTGTGGTTGGAGATGTCATTGACACTGGGTGTGAGTATGTCACTTTTGCTGAGGTTGGAGAGAATACTTCCACTGGGTGTGGGGAGACCTCTTCACTGACAAAGATGATTCATCAGAATCTAGGGGCTCAGAGTCCCCAGCTTCATCAGGCTCTACCCACATGCCCTCCATCCCAACTTATAGGATCGCATTTTTCTCCATTAATGCCCTCACTGCAGCAGTGCACACTCTGTGAGGCTAGGAGTTCAATTTGCATTCAGTAAGTCAATGGGTGAGATTACTGTGTTTCATTTTCAGTAATCTCAGTACTGCAGTTACAAGAGATTAAGTTTCTCCTGCAGGGCACACATAGGAGCCTTCATGTCCTTTACACAGTATATGAGCTGGGAATTCAAATCTTTGAGCTCATCCTTTTCTTTTCTTTTCTTTTTTTTTTTTTTTTTTTTTGAGACGGAGTCTCGCTCTGTCGCCCAGGCTGGAGTGCAGCGGCGCAATCTCGGCTCACTGCAAGCTCCTCCTCCCGGGTTCACGCCATTCTCCTGCCTCAGCCTCCCGAGTAGCTGGGACTACAGGCGCCCGCCTCCGCACCTGGCTAATATTTTTGTATTTTCAGTAGAGACGGGGTTTCACCGTGTTAGTCAGGATGGTCTCCATCTCCTGACCTCGTGATCCGCCCGTCTGGGCCTCCCAAAGTGCTGGGATTACAGGCGTGAGCCACCGCACCCGGCGAGCTCATCCTTTTCTTTCACTACTTTGTCCGGTGACATTAGGAGGAACCAACCAACATTATTCATTAGCTTTCAAAAACATTTGCAAGTATCATATATACACAGATACCTAGTTCCTTGATTAAGTGTTTTATTAGGTGTATACGATGCAGAAATTTTTTCATGTCTCTATTACCAGGTTATGCCATGGAGTATCTGTGCTTTCTTTACTGGGAAATAGATTCAGAAGTGTCTTTATATCTAATTAGATTATAGAGTCAATTCTAGAAACCCCAGAACCAATTTAGAAGTCATTCTCAAAATTTTGTTTCTCTAGAATCACTCTGAGTAATAAAATCTCTGTTAGTCCAGATTCTTTGGAGAAGCAGAACCAATAGACGTTGGCTCACACAGTCATTGAGGCTGAGAAGTTCCACGATCTGTCATCTGCAAGCTGGAGACCCAGGAAATCTGTTATAGTTTGAAGACATGAGAGCCAGAGAACCAATAGTGTAGGTGCCAGTCCAAGTCTGACGTCTTAGGAACCAGGAGCACTGAGGCAGAAGACCATAATCAGCTCAAGCAATCAGGCAGAGGGCAAATGCAACTTTCCTCTAACTTTTTGTTCTGTCCACTCCTGTAAGTATTTAGATGATGCACACCCACACTGGAGAAGACCATCTCCTTATTTATCCCACCAATTCAAATGCAAATCTTTTTCAGAAACACCCTCACAGACACATTCAGAAATAATGCTTAATCACATATCTGGGTGCCTTGTAACCAACTCAAGTTGACACATCAAATTAACCATTACAACCTCTGAGTAGCATCTTGGAAGACAACAGCCCACATTCCAGGTATAGGTGCCTACTACCAGAAGAAACAGAGCAGACCTTATTCTTAAATAATTGTGATTGTTATTGCTCTCTGAAGTACCAGCTCAAAGGAGTTACATCTATTTCACCAACCTTGGGACTTTCCAAGGCTGAAGGTAACCATCTTGGAGTGTTTGTCGAAAACATTTACTAGCTGGATCACAGTTGGGGCAAACGATAGACAAACTGAGGAACTTTGGAGGAAAGGCTTAGGAATGAAGAGAATAAGGGCTTTCTGAAGCTCCTATGTAGTGCTGGGAATCTGGAAGGGCAAGCACATATGCAAGTTTGCATGCATACTTCAAAAATATTTGAGAAAGTTCTAAACTCTCACCTCTGTCTGACCTTCAGGTTACTCTCAAGCAGGAAGTGAAGGTTATGGCTGTGTTGAATACTGCCAAGTTGAAAATTGAAAGTGTTTTCTTTTTTTTTTTGACAGAGTTTTGCTCTCATAGCCCAGTCTGGAGTGCAATGGCGCGATCTCTACTCACTGCAACCTCTGCCTCCCGGGTTCAAGTGATTCTCCTGCCTCAGCCTCTCGAGTAGCTGGGATTACAGATGCCCACCACCACACCCAGCTAATTTTTTTGGTGTTTTTAGTAGAGATGGGGTTTCGCCATGTTGGCCAGGCTGGTCTTAAACACCTGACTTTGTGATCCACCTACCTTGGCCTCCCAAAGGAAAGTGTGTTCTAATATGCACAAAGAAGCCATCTGTGAAAACTAGGAGATTGTTTCTTGTTTTGTTTTGTTTTGTTGAGGAGGGGTGGTTCCAGATAAGAACTCTTTCAAATCACAAGCTGACCACTATAATAACAGGAATGTGATGTCAGTGAGCACACACGACAAAGGATACAGATGTTACAAAATGAGTTTGACAAAGTCACTGAACCAGCAAGCAACAACTGGGACAAATAACAAAAACAAGTGTTGGAGTCTCAGTCTGTTCATGCTGCTATATCAAACTTCCACAGAGCAGATAATTTATGAAAACCAGAAATGTACGTCCTATACTTTTAGAGGCTGGGAAGTCCAGATCAAGGCTCCAGAATTAGGCATCTAGTAAGGATCTTCTTGCTGTGTCCTCACATGGCAGAAGGAGCAAAAAATGGTAAAAGGGATGAATTCTATGTCTTCACATAGCAGAAAGATGGAAGAATTAAAGAACTAGTTTCCTCCAGTGCTTTTATAAGGTCACTAGTACCAGTGATGAGGAATCTACCCTCATGCGTTAATAACGTCCTAAAGGCCTCATCTCTTAATACTATCACATTGGCAATTAAATTTCAACACATAAATTTTGGAGGGCATTTAGATAATAGCAGCTGGGCTGAAAATACGATTTCTAGAATTGCCACTTAATAATGTTAAACATGTCCAGTTTTCAACAAAAGAATATGAATTATATAAGAAAACAAAAAGTATTGCCCATACACGAGAAAGAAGAAATCAATAGAAACTGTCTCAGAGTAAATCCAGTCAGTGGATTTACTAAGCAAATATTTTAAATCAACTCTTTGAAATATTAAAGAATATCATTTGGAAAGAAGAGAAGAAAACCAAGAGAATGATATCTCATCAAATACATAATACCAATAAGAAAATAGAAACGATAAAAAAGGAACAAAATAGAAATTCTGGAATGGAAAAGTATAACAATTGGAATGACAATTTCAGTAGAGGGAGTCAATACCAAATCTGAGTAAGAAGTAGAGAGAATCATCAATCTCCAATGATAGGTCAGTTGACATTATCTAGTCTCAGAATCTGGAAGAAAAAAAGAATGAAGTAAAATTAATGAAGTTCAGAGTATTTGTGGAAACCATCCAGTGTACCAAAACATACATAAAGGGAGTTCTGGAAAGAAATAAAAAGGGGAATATGAAGGGATATAAAGAATATTTGAGGAAAGAACAGTCAAGATCTTATTAAATATGATGAAATACATTGATTTACACATTCAATAGATTCCATGTAGGGAAAAATCAGAGATATCCCCACTAAGACACTATAAACAAAAGGTAAAAAAGACAAGACAATGAAAAAATCCTGAAAGCAGCAATATAGAAGTTACACTTCACATACACAGGATGATCAATAATATAAACAGCTGGTTTCTCAACAGAAAGTATGGAGGCTGTATTAGTCTGTTTTCATTGCTACAAAGGGATATAAGAGGCTGGGTAATTTATTTTAAAAGATGTTTAATTGGATCATGATTCTGCAGACTGGACAAGGACGGCACTGGCATCTGTTTGGCTTCCGGGAAGGCCTCAGGGACCTTTAACTCATGGGAGAAGACAAACTGGAAGTAGGCACGTCATATGGCCAGAAAAGGATCAAGAGACGGTTGGGGGAGGCACTACACTTTACAACAATGAGATCTCATGAGAACTCACTCACTAGTGCAAGGACAGCAGCAAGCCATGAGGGATCCACCCCCATGACCAAAACACCTCCCACCAGGTCCCATATGTACCACTGGGGATTATAATTCAACATTAGATTTGGTCAGAACATATATTTAAGCTATATCATTCTGCCCCTGGCCCCTCAAATCTTATTTTCTTCTTACATTGCAAAATACAATCATGACTTCCCAACAGCCCCCCAAAGTCTTAACTCCTTCCAGCATCAACTCAATTAAAAGTCCCAAATGAAAGTCCAAAATCTTATTTGAGACTCATCAAACATAAAAGCAACTTGAAAAAGTACTTTAGTAGTTCCGTGTTGTCTTGTATGTAACTCTGCCATTTTATTTTTCTAATCAAAATGGAAGAAAGCATAACTTGTGATCTGCTGAATGCAGTGCTTTGCTCTTTAAAGCTGTGTCTCACATAGCTGCTAGTTGACATAAAGCATTCTCTCAACAAAAACCATTTACCCAGAATAAAATACAGACACTCTTTCTTTCGTTTCCTCTTCTTTTTTGAGATGGAGTCTCGCTCTGTCGCTCAGGCTGGAGTGCAGTGGCGCAATCTCAGCTCACTGCAGCCTCTGCCTCCTGGGTTCCAGCGATTCTCCTGCCTTAGCCTCCAGGTAGCTGGGATTACAGGCACATGATACCACGCCCAGCTAATTTTTGTATTTTCAATAGAGATGGGGTTTCACCATGTTGGCCAGGCTGTTCTCGAACTCCTGACCTCAGATGATCCACCTGCCTTGGACTCCCAATGTGCTAGGATTATGGGCATGAGTCAGTATGTCCTGCCAGACACTCTTTCTAACAGCAAAGTTTTCACCTTTGAAAGTGATTGTTTTGCCTTTATGATCACAAATTCATAATTTGAAAAACAATAGCAGCATGATAATTTTATTATAAAATGTTCTCACTTCGAAAAATGTGTCATGAAATATTTATGAATGAAGTGATACAGTGTCCTAGATTTTCTTCAAAATAATATATCAGGTAGAAGGGGACAAAGATCGATATCAGTTATTAATTGTTGAAGCTGTGAGAAGAAAACATGGGAATTTATTATATGTTTTGAAATTTTCATAATTAAGAAACAATTCATGTTCCCAAAATGTAATTTAGGTAAAACACAGAAGATCATTATATACAAACATGGTTTCAACACACAAGTATTGCAAAAACCATTGCTTATAGTTATTTTACATTTGTTACTGAGTTTAATATGAAATTTAAAATTCAGTAAGTCTTTTTTGTACTAATAGCCAAAATAAACTGATAACTAATTTTAGTTTATTCTTCCTCACACTAATAGTTTTCAAAAGAAGCGAGTTTATCTTATACTCTATTTAAAATAGATTCCAGTGGCTTCCCTCATAACTTTTTCCAATATTTAAATATCATCTTTGTTGAATGACTTAATCTTAAGGAAATATTTACACTCCTGATAAGATAATACATCAACACAAAAATACATAAATATTTTATTGCACACAAAAACAGGTACCAGAGAGAGTTGAAGAAACTAGGTAAATATGTAGATTTGTTTTACATAAAGAAAACATGTCTTTCCAATTCTTTGAATTGTTAGCTGATGATATAAAAAATGATTCAAATTTATTTTCCAAGGTTAATTTTATTCATAACACTGCTTCTTGCAGTTTAGACTCCAGAAACAGATGAGACGCAATGATTCCCAGCCCACTTAGAAAGAAGATGTAACTTTACAAGCTTTTATTTTTCTAAAACAACCAATCTAAGATGAGGTTGATGGCCACTTAATCCTTACCATGTTCTACAAAGCTACAAGTTTTGAAGCACATGGACTCAATCATAAAATAACTATCAGGAGAGCATTTAGGATCAGTGGTGATTCCCATTGCTCTGTGTGCTAGCTTCTGGAAGAAATGAAGCTGATTCTGTTGTTGGACATTAAATGCAGAATGTGGACCCTGAAAATTGTCATTCATGTCACCCCCACTTTGCACCAACAGACTCTAAAATTCAGTGGGGAGACTTATGGATCGCGTTTGAGAATTGCTGGTCTACATAAGCCAAAGAGGTGTCTAACTGTTAAGAGATGGAGGAAGGAAGACCATCTTCATGAGAAGTCACATAATTACAGTCAAGTTGGAAATAATCAGACACAGATCGCACCAGCTATTCAGAAAACTGACCAAGGAACAAGAGTTTTGGAGAAGGAGTACGGTGCTAAATAAAATGTATTTTAATCCTACCAGGAAAGGCAATCCAAGCATCAGCTGTACTCCTAAGATGAAATTTTGATTATCCCCATTGCACAAGGATGGAAGACCAACACTTTATAAAGAAATGCCCCCTAAAAGGCAGACACACAAACACACAGTATTTAAATTAATCACAATCCTAAAGTAGGGGTCAGCACATCAGGGGAGAGATAAAAAGCCTAAATGCCTCATTTCATCCACGAAGAGAGGCTTGGCAGTCTCCTGAGGAAAAGCTTCGTTCTATCTCACACTATAGCCTCACATTTTTAAAAACAATTTACTTAAGTTCATTTCCCAGGAGAAATTGAACAAGGAGTATTTGTTCTGTGAAGTTGCGTAGGAGAAACTTGACCTTGCCAGAGGAAAGGACTGTCCTAGGAACACTTGACGAGAGAGGGTGGTAGTTTGTGCTGCTGTGGAATCACAGCAGGTACTTACTGGTTTTCTTTACATGTCTTTGTTCTCACTAAAGCAGAGAGAGGCCATGAGAAATTATATGACCCAGCAACCTAATTATACAGCATTTCATTGAAAACTTGACCGTGGTCCCACAGTTCTAGTTGAGCATCAGCCCTGACATTGAATTCTGTTTCTGTATCATCTTGGGCAAGGGCTTTATATTTAGGATCACAGATTCCTCATGGGTGCAATAACAAAAACAATTCCTACCTCACAAAATTGTGAGGATTCCCAAGAATGTAGGAAATCATCTAGTCTGGTACGGACTCATTAAATCATCTACTTCTCTGGTGACAGAGCTGAGACTGGCTTCCTCGCCACCTTTTTAAACAGTGCTCACTGTGGCCATGCTCCTGAACCCTGGGCCTCACACATAGCATTGAGGCAACATGCTGCCCCAAGGCATTTCATGTTTGTAGTTGGGAGTTGACGCCACTTCCATTCCCACAGATACCTCCAACAATTCGTTCATCTGCTTTCCTAGCACACTTTTGTTGCTTCTTCCTCACTATACTCCCTTCCAAAGGAGAAGAATGTCTTTAGCGCCGGCATGGTGTGCAGTGTGGGAGACACAGACAGATGTGGGAACCTCCTAACTCTGCAGACCTCAAGGCTCAGTAGGGAAGACTGAATGGTACTATCTGTGGTACCACCTGTTTAGTCTCCCACTACCAGTCCTGGAACTAGCATTCCCTTTTTCTGGGGAACTGCTCCACCCAAACACTGATTCCAGGTATGTGGTTCCAGGAGAGCTTTATATCATTACATGTCCCACCTTCCTCACCACAGCTGACTGGCTCTGGGATCAGAGAATCGTGATCTCTGCCCCTGTGCTTTGTGTTCCTGGCTTAAGGTTAGGTACCCAAGGACCAGCCTGATTTTATTCCGGACATCGAGACAGAAGGAAAACCTTTTTCCTTGATCCTCAAGAGTCCATGAGGGATTTTTCTTTTTTCTTTTCCTTTTGGAGACCGAGTCTCTCACTCCTGTCGCCCAGACGGGAATGCAGTGGTGGGATCACGGCTTACTGCAGACTCGACTTCCTGGGCTCAGGCCATTCTCCCACCTCAGTTTCCTGAGTATCTGGGACTATAGGTGTGTGCCACCATGCCTATTATTTTTCTGGTAGAGAGTGGGTTTCGCCTTGTTGCCCAGGCTGGACTTGAACTCCTGGGTTCCAGCAATCTGCCTGCCTCAGTCTCCCAAGGTGCTGAGATTACAGTGGTAAGCTGCCACGCCTGGTCAATGAGGAACTTTAAATTTCACTCTCCAGAAGGCAAAAAAGGAAGAAAAAAAAAGGTGCACTAAGGAAAAGGAAGAAAGTGTGATGACCCAGAGCTGTCTAAACCTCTCCTTTTCCTCATCTGCCTTCCCACCGAGAGGTTGTGTTCGGGAATGCACTCCATTGCCATAAGCCTACAGGGCCCTGTGGGGTACAGCCTGTGGTTATCCAGCACTTTCCTTGACTGGATAATTTGATTAGTCAGGAGAGGCTAGCTCCTGTAACACATGTTCCAAATTTCTTTAGCTTTTAAAGTAAATTTTTATTTTTCTGTTTTTATCAAGGTTCAGTGCAGGTTGGTGGTGACAGTGATGAGGGGACATACTCCACATGTTATCCAAAGTTCCAGGCTCCTTCTCCAAATTGGATATGTCATACTGTAGGGTCTGTTCCTCTTCTTCACTGAAGACATGGATTGCACAGGGTGTGTACTATAAACTAGGACTTATTTAGCCATACATCAGTTATTTTCTTATTTCAATAGCCAGAAATCAGTACATGACCCCATCAAATTACAAGGGTGGCTCAAAAAATATGGTTACTCTGTGGACCAAGATGAAAACAAATAAGCTTTGATGAAGTCATTCTGCCACAGTGAGTTTCTCTAATTGGAAGATTTGAAAAGTACTAGCAAGTTCATTTTGCTACAGACCTAAGCTTGCTCTTCAGTGAGCTGAGTTCTGTGTCTACTAATTGGTTTTAAATTCATCAGGGAAG
>NW_012105464.1:2974902-2975889 GCF_000951045.1 Mandrillus leucophaeus
TCCGGGACCGTCGCGACCACACCGCTATACCCCGCCTGCTCCCCGCGCCCGCTCTGCCTGCCCTGGGCCCGCTGTCGCAAGTGCACCAGAACTACCACCCCAGCTGCGAGGTCGCCGTCAACATCAACGTCAACCTGGAGCTCTACGTCTCCTATGTGTACCTATCCATGGCCTTCTACTTCGACCGGGACGACGTGGCCCTGGAGAGCTTCAGCTGCTATTTCCTGAGCCAGTGGCACGAGAAGAGGGAGCACGCTCAGGAGCTGATGAGGCTGCAGAACCTGCGCGGTGGCCGCATCTGCCTTCACGACATCAGGAAGCCAGAGCGCCAGTGCTGGGAGAGCGGGCTCAAGGCCGTGGAGTGTGCCTTCCACCTGGAGAAGAACGTCAACCAAAGTCTCCTGGAGCTGCACCAGCTGGCCAAGGAGAAAGGCGACCCCCAGCTCCGCGACTTCCTGGATGAGCCACTTCCTGAACCAGAAGGCCAAGACCATCAAAGAGCTGGGTGGCTACCTGAGCAACCTGCGCAAGACGTGGACCCCGGAAGCAGGCCTGGCAGAGTACCTCTTTAACAAGCTCACCCTGGGCCGCAGCCAGAAACACACCTGAGCCCAGAGGGGCCCCGCAGCCACGGGGTGCCTTCCCCGGGTACGGCCACCAGGCGGGGCGTCCATGTTGCCCTTTCGGAACGTTCTCTTCAGGTTTTTCCTCTCAGTTTTACGGTTGTTGGCAAAAAAGTTATCTGTTCTCAAAGCAATAAAGGTGTCCAGTTGATGTGCGTCTAAAACACTCTCACCTTTTAGGAATCGGCACATCCCCATGCAGGTTTAAAGTAGGTATCCAGCAGTCTCTCCACCCAGCTCTGCCCCATCTGCATGCAGCTCAGGATCTGCGGGGGTGGAGGGGAAAGTATTCTATGGGTCCCTGGAAAACACATTAGTCTTCCCCTTATAAACTCTGAGGGCATGTGGGATGGGGTGGGGTGAG
>NW_012105464.1:2978555-2980447 GCF_000951045.1 Mandrillus leucophaeus
GTTGGGGTGAGCTGAGATCCTGCCATTGCACTCCAGCCTGGGCAACAAGATCAAAACTCCATCTCAAAAAACAAACAAACAAAATATGCAAGTGCTAAGGATTTTTGCTTCTGGGGAGCAAGATGGGGGCTCTGGTGGACAGTATGGTAGAGTACCACTTTGGCAAGCTCACCCTGAGTGACACGGATAATGGGACTGAGCTTTAGGCTGCCTTCCCCACAGATAGCGGTTTATTTCCTGCATATTGCCCTTACGAATCCTCCATTCATGATTTTTCCTTCAATTGTACCATTTCTTCCATTAAAGCTGGTTAAAAAAAAAAAAAGCTCAAAAGGAGGACTGAATAACATAAGGTCAAAGCTGAAGGTCAAATTTGTGATGCTGAATATAAAGTAGAATAAATGGCCCCAAAATGTCAAGGCAGTGACTGTCTGCTTTGAAGAATGTAGAGGGGTGGCAGAGACTTGAAGGTGCAGACCAGGTAGAGCCAGTGTATCTGATCCAGGTAGGAGACTAATGCAGCTTGAGCTGTGATGGTGGCTGAGGAAATGAAGAGAGGTCGACAAGTTCTAGATGGATTTTCCACAAGAGGAGACAAACTTTGCTCATGGACAGGAGGTGAGGAATGGGAGAGGGGGAATATAATGTAGGTTCTGAAGTTTGGACCTGAAGACCTGAATTGATGATGGTGTTATTATCCCCCTGGGGATGGTTGCAGGGGTCCCCCTGGGAGGAGGAGTGGGGAGTGCATGCCATGTAAAATCAGATTTTTATTAGATGTCCCAGTGGAAATGTGAATCAAGGAGCTGCAAAAATGTCACGATTGGAAGTAGACATATGGGGGACATTTTATAGATGGTATTGAAGTCATGTGATTGGATGAGCTCACCAGAAAGAGAGTATAAGGGAAAGTATGAAAAATGCAGTCCCAAGTGCCGGGCAGCTAACATTTAGAGGATGGTTGAGGTGTTTGAACACTCATAGAGTTGCTGGTCCCACCTTGACCTTTGTCTGCCCCAAGTTCGTTAGCTTATTCCCAATGTCTGCCCCAAGCTTAACTGAAAATCCTCCTGTTTCTGAGAAGCTCCAAGTGGCCTCTGGATTGGCCTTTCAAGATGGAGAGAAAAGTTTGCCTTTTATGTTTTCTTCATGTCTCTGGATAGAAAGATATTATTTCCTAGTGTAAAGAAGATTCCATATGGAAATGATACACCTGTTTCTCTATGGTTTTTTTTTTTCTTGTTCCCCTTTAAAAACTCTTCTCCTCTCTCAGTCCACTCTCTATTTGACCAAAGGAAATCTCCATCCATGTAAACCCTAATGTTGCCCATGTCTGTGGAAAAATACTTAAAACATCTATCTTCTGTGCCACAAGAGAAAGTTACGAAGAAACAAGAAACAAAAAAATCTGGTTTCTTCTGTGGGTTACAAAGGTAAAAGTCAAAAATTTACAGACTCTATGCTTTAGTCAAAGATACACTGGTAGCTTGCATCATTTTAAAGCTAGCAGATTGTTTTGAGCATTTTAGTCAGTTTTTCATGCTGCTGATAAAGACATACCAAAGTCTGAGCAGTTTACAAAAGAACGAGGTTTATTGGACTTACCGTTCCATGTGGCTGGGGAAGCCTCACAATCATGGTGGAAGGTGAAAGTCATGTCTCACATGGCGGCAGACAAGAGAAGAGAATGAGAGCCAAGGGGTTTCCCCTTATCGAACCATCAGATCTCGTGAGACTTATTCACTACCAGCAGGACAGTATGGGAGAAAGTGCCCCCATGATTCAATTATCTCCCAATGGGTCCCTCCCACAAAACATGGGAATTATGAGAGTACAATTCAAGATGAGATTTGGGTGGGGACACAGTCAAACCATATAAGCATTTATTAAGA
>NW_012105464.1:2981079-2988096 GCF_000951045.1 Mandrillus leucophaeus
AAAAAAAAAAAAAAAAAAAAAAAATTAGGATTCTGGCACTTTGAGTCCAGTTTCCAGAAAATGCTATCGCCTTTTTATGCAACTTATTGAAACTTGATCTTTTCATTGCGTCTCTTTCGCTGTCTACTGTAAGGACTTCTGAATTCTCTGACTTCGTCTCAGCTGTTACCTATTGAAATACATATGTCCCTTGACTGTTCTCCTGTGGATATGAGAAAGAACAGAGCAAGCGTCGATTTTTGAGTGTTTAAAACTTTAAGTTGACTGAGGGGACTTCTTAATTTCCTGTTTTGGAGAGAAAATTTGGTGTAGTGTTTTCTTAACCTCATATTGCTGAGGTTCAAATCCCATCTTAGCCACTCATTTTGGGTAAACTTGGGCAAGTTTTTTATCTCTTCTGTGCCTCAGTTTCTCCATATGTAATATAGGGATAATAAAAGCATCAACCCCATTGGGTTGTTGAGATTAATGAGTTAATATATGTAAATCACTTAGAGCAATGCCTGGCACAGTGTATGTTCACTATGTGGTACCCATGATTTATCACCATCATCACCATTATCATCCTCTACTCTTTTTTTAACTTTTATTTATGTTCAAGAGAACAAGTGCAGATTTTTTATATAGGTAAACTGCTGTCATGGGGTGGCTGTTGTACAGATTATTTCATAACCCAGATACTAAACCTTGTACCCAATAGTTATTTTTCTGCTCGACTCCCTCCTCCAACCCTCCACTCCCAGGTAGGCCCCAGTGTCTGTTGTTCCCTTCTTTGAGTTCATGTATTCTCATCATGTAGCTCCCACTTATAAGTGAGAACATGTGGTATTTGATTTTCTGTCCCTGCATTAGTTTGATAAAGAGAATGGGCTGGAAGCCATCATCCTCTTCCCTTATGTTTGTGGTCTTTATGCTTTGGGAAAATACTTCACTTCTACACTTTGCCACTGGGGGTCTCTCTTGCATGTCTAGTAACCAAGTCGCCCTGCGTACGGAGAAGGAAAAACCCTTAGAAGCTGGTTTGGTTGTCAGGTGTCTCCAGGACTCAGGAGGGTACATGGCGGTTTTCGCTCCCTGCCCCTACTCAACACATACCTCAGACCCAAGACAGGAGGAAGGTTGTGCTGTGACAAATTTCCGAGCTATTCCCCGCCCCCGCCCATTCTATCTCAAACAGCTTTCCCTTGAATTCACTCCTAGAACACTGCTTGTTCTTCCCAAACCCAGGTTGCCTGAGTCTCCTGTTTCCATCCTGACCTTCCTCCCACTCTTCAGAGGTGGACAAGAGCAACAGGATGAAGTGCTCACCCTGATCCCCACCTTTGTCTGGATGTTTGGAGCTGAAAAGGAGAGGAATGGCTGGGTGGACCTTGGGGGAAGAATGAGAAAAAAGAACACATTAGGGCCACTGATAACATAACTAAAATCGACATATCATCATGAGCTTTGGCATAGAGGCTCTCAAGCTTTGCTGCACATTCAAATCACCAGCAGAGGTTTTGAAAATCTCAATGTACAGGCGGCATCTCAGACCAAATACATAAGCCTCTGGGGCAGGGCAAGGGCATGCCAGGCATTGAAAACCAGCACTAGCATCTGGCTGCTCAAAGTGTGATCTGTGACCAGCAGTATCAATCTAAACTGAGAACTTGCTAGCAATGCAAAATTTCAAGCCACACCCCAGAGCTACAGAATGAGCATCTACATTTTAAGAAGACTCTGGGTGATCAGTTTACACACTGGAATTTGAGAAGCACTCTTTAGCACCTTGGTTGGCAAATATGGCTGCACCTTGAAATCACCTAGAGAAGCTGAAAATAATACTAATGCCTGGACTTAATCAATGTGCTCAGCTACACCCTCATGTAAGTACTAGACCAAATACAACAAAAACTTACTGTAACTTCAACAATTATTGACTCAACAATCAGTGATCTCTGTCTCTCTCTCATGCTAGCTTTCATCTATTCTCTTGTTTATCACAAACTGGTTTGTTGTATAGCATGGGCTGGCAAACTGCAGCCAGCAATCCTAAACTGGCCCCCATTTTTTTGGTAAATAAAGTTGAATTAGAACACAGCCACCCCATTCAATTACCTATTGTTTGTGGCTACTTTTTCACTCCAGCAGGAGAGTTTGTAGTTGAGACAGAGGTCCTTTGCAGTAGCTGCAAAGCCTAAAACATTTACTATCTCATTCTTTATAGAAAGTCTTTGCCAATCCATGTTTATGGTAACTTGCGGCAACCCTGAATTCACCTAAAGCTACCAAATATTATAAACTTTTCACCTTTCTTTGTGCATCTATTTGTCTTTTTATTTCTCCTTTTATTTTTTCTCTCTCTCCATTAATATTTTAGAATGATTTGGATATTTGTAATATTTTAGACACATCGCGAACACTCACACTTACTAGAATTTCAATCGTTACTTTTCAGACTAGTATCTTTGTATATTTCAGCAAGTTAACCTCTCGCCTTTGTGTCTTCAGTTTAACCTGTCTCTCGCTGTGCCTTTTTTAAATTGAGGGCCATTAGTCATCTTGCTTCTGGAAGCATCAGAGTGGAACAATGCCTGACTAGCCTTTTTGACGTATTCTTCATAATCACATATTCATCACAGAAGCTGTTTAAAGTGTGCTCGTTTTTAAGTTATCACAGTCTATTTCCATCATTTTTCTGTCTGTGAGGCATTTAAATTTTATTGATATGCAAAGCTACTTCCTGGCATGAGGAGAAATAGACTTCTTCCATTTTATATCTATTTCAACTTTTGTGTTTTATAAGTTGGTTTTGTTTTATAATTTATTGTAATGATATATTAACTGTACCACATGCACCAAGGATATTTATTTATTTTTTTCCCTTGGGATACTTCTCTGTGCATGATTGTTTTCCTCCCAAATGTTTAATTATTCTATGAAGTATATTGAAAATCATAAGTTCCAATTTGAAATATGTATTCAGAACTATAAATCAAGAAATAGACTGAAGGTAAAAATTTTTAGGAAGGGAGCATTCATGCAGTTGTTTCTTTTCAGCCAAATAGCCATTTTTTCAACAATTTATATTGGGTTCTGTGATGTGTTCCACACGTTATGCTTGACGCTAAGAAAACAAGGTGACTAGGACACAGGTTCTGGTCACAGTCGGACAGACATACAAATAGATGCCTCCAATATACTTCAGTACGATCTACAAAAGAAATAAACACAAAGTGCTATGCGACTCCAGGAGAGAAACGGGATCTAATTCTCACCTGAGGAGTCAGGAAACACCTACTGTGGAGGTGACATTGACTCTTGAAGGATGAGTTGGAGTTCCACAGCTGGAGAAGAGAGAAGAGAGTACTTTAGTTACACTTCTTTACTGCATAAGAGCCAATAGAGAGGGAACAGTTGCAAACACAGGGTTGTAAGGGAATCTACTTGATGACGTGATATATTTACTAGACAGAGAAGGGGGGATACATTGTTTTATATTTTAAGGAACTCCATAAAACTCTCCTCTGAAAGGTCATCACTGACTTACTAGTTAACATCATCACTGGTCTCTTTTCAGCCCTTGCCCTGCTTGATCACTCTGGAGCCATTTAATTGTGTTGGCTAGTCCTTCTTTCCTTGGTTTTCCTGTCCTCTCTTGGTTTGCCGAATATTTATCATAGAGAACTACATAGATTTAATAACCCTCTTGGATTCTGCTTTTGTCCTCTTCAACTCTTGCTCTGTGTTCATTTCCCCTTGAGCCTAGCCTAGCCACTCCCAGTGGTCACTTCTCTCTCCTCTCTCTCTCTGTGTGTTTTGTGTGTGTGTGTGTGTGTGTCTTCCAGATGGCTCATCTTGACCATGACACTTGAAAGGCCACCTATGAAGCATCTCCCTCTCGGTGTACCCAGAACACTCATACTCAACAAATCCCACGATTAATTCATTTTCTTTTTCTCAAGTGTTCACTAGATTTGCCACACTTTCCCTTACATTCACAAGTAACACATTTTATAGTCACCCTAGATATATGGTTCTTACTCAGCCTGAATATATGTAATATCTCTCCTCTCCATATGCTCTTCTCCCCCTCAATGGGCCTTATCTTTTTCAGGCTATGATGATCTGTGATCTAACAATTTTCCTAATCTCTGTACTGTTCAAAGCTCCCTAACCATGAAATTTGACCCTGGCTAGTCAAAGCAGAAAAGGATTTTTAAAAGAAGGATATACAATAACAAACTTGGAAGGCCATAGGACCAGGCTTAGAAAATGGGAAGCATCATGCAAAATGGAGCCTTATCTGCCATCTGTCTTGTCCTATTGTCTCAAACAGGAATGGTGTTCCAATGTTGAGCTGCCCAAAGTAATAAACATATAATCTAATTTTTCTAACCCTCTCTTAATAGATGATATTGGTGCTCTGCCCAGATCCACTTGACCAGCAGAATACCCAAATGCTCAGCTGCTTGTGAGTACTTCAGCTGATGGCTTATGCCTGTGACCTTCTCAGAAGGAATACCCTTGGCTAACTGGCACAGCCAATGGCCCTGTGACACAGAGGTACAAAAGCCTGGACCTGTCCCTTTCTCTCTGCTGTGAGATTTATGCTCCAGAATCTGTCTTATGGGAAGCCAAGGGTAGACATTGACCAAGATCACTTATTTGCTTGGCTCCTTCCCCTGCCCTATCTTGCAGTACATATTTCCTCCAGAGTGTATGCCTTTAATAAATCCCTGCCTCAAGCTCCGCTTCCAAGGAACCCAATCTAAGACCCACCCTCAAACAGAGTTGATCACCTTCTCCTTTGTCTTACCTCCATTTATACTACATTTCTTGTTAATGGCACTTGCCACTCTGTATGGCAATTGTTTCTTCATATGCCTGGATCTTTTAATAGGCTATGGAACACTGGAGTGCAGGAAATGTGTGAATTTTTTCTCTCATTAAGCCCTGGTATATATATAAACAGGAAATTAAAAATGATAAGTTGAACTTAATTGAAAATAAAAGTCAGATCACAGTGGATTAAAGAATGAGTAGAAGTGAGGTAGTGGAGCTAGTAATTATAGTGAAAGGTTATTCTTTCCAATGTCCATATGTTCCTTGGAATATTATTATTGGCCTATCTATTTTATCCACCAACTAGATTGTGGATAATTGAACAAAAATACATTTTTAGCAATTAGTCTCTACTCAGAAGGATTTTTTACAAGACACAAAGTTCATGCAATCTGGTTAATTTCCCAAACGGGTCAGATATATTCTTTCTTTCTTTGTTAGCTTTGTTATTACTTACTCGGGAAGGGGTCACTTTTGATATTTGTGACTTAGAAATTTCTTCTGTATTTTAAGTTGAGAGTCTCACTGGGCTGCCACTTGGTGAGATGACATTGGTCCAAGTTCTGACCCTCATGTTTATAAATCCACAGGTTTGATTTTCTCAGTGAACCCAAAGTTGAACAGCTTCTCCGTGAGTGATCAGCAGCCTTTTTCTATAAAGTGTAAATATTTTACAATCTACAGGCCATATTGTCTTTGTCACAACTATTTAACTCTGCTGTTGTGGTGTGAAAGTAGCCGCAGACTATATGTAGATGTGGCTGTCTTCCAATAAAACTTTATTTACAAAATTTAAAGGCCAGCCAGATTTAGCCTACAGGCTATAGTTTGCCATTCCCTGTTCTAGAATATTGACTCACACCAACAATATTTCCAAGTTATTAATCAGCCACAAATAGGACTCATACAAGCGGGAGAGATTATTACTGCATGTTTGATCAGAAACTGGCCACTAGAGAAGCTCAACTTCAAATCAGAAGTTTCCTTAGTAAGCAACAGGTGAGGCAAATGAAATGTTTTAGTTTGTGTTCTTACAGAAGTGACTTTGCTACGGTTTGGGTATTTGTCCCCTCCAAATCTCATGTTGAAATGTGATATGCAATGTTAGAGGTTGGTCCTGGTGGAAGTGTTTGGGTCATGGAGGTGGATCCCTCATGAATGGCTTGGTGCCCTCCCCATGATAATGAGTGAGTTCTTGCTCTATTAGTTCATGGGAGAGGTGGTTGTTTAAGGGACCCTCTTACCTTCTCCTCTCTCTCGTTCCTTTTCTCACCATGTGATACACCTACTCCCCCTTTGCCTTCTGCCAAAAAGTAGAAGCTTCCTGAGGCCTCACCAGAAACCATGAAGTTGCTGGTCTCATGTCTGTACAGTCTGCAGAGTGTTGAGCCAAATAAACCTCTTTGCTTTATAAATTACCCCATCTCAGGTAGTCCTGTATAGTAACGCAAAATGAAGACTTTGAGACAATGGTTTAAATGTAATTTATTTGGCAGATAATCTCAGCAACTATCAGTAAGGAAATAGAAAAAAAAAAAAAAACAGGGAATGGAAAGAAGCCAATAAAATTTGCATTATTAAGCAAGATCACTGAAGTCAAGGAGAACATAATCTCCCTGGGAGAACGTGCCTCTGATTTATACCAGTCATGGCACAAGGGAGCTGGGATATTTATCCAGTAACTCGATCCATCATTGGTTGGGGGTTGCTTCTGTTCTTCATTGGTTGAAAGTCACTTCTAGATCATTAAATTGCCTGGCCCTTGCTGATCATAAACAGTAAGATAAGGAATGAAGTAGACGTGTATGGCAGCCACTTAGGTGTGCCACTCGGAGAACCTCTCGGGAAAGAACTTACCACTCAGTTGCAAGGAGTGCGGCTAGTTGACAGCCTCCACTTTTGAAAGCCACATCTTTCTCGGAAAGCCTAGCCAATGAGGAAACACAGAAGGAATGCTAAGACCTGCCCGCTTCTGCCAATATGAGACTCAATTAACAGGAATTGTTTGCTTTGGAGCTGTCCTATGTGTTGACTGAGACTTTGTCAAATCTGCATTGAGATCCCAGGCTTGCCCTGCCCAATCTTACTTTCTCCCCCTCGCTCCATCTTGCTTTCTCGCCTCTTTCCTTTCATAGGTGTCATAGCCACAGCATGGTCTGAGACTTTCCCTGCCCAGTTTTGCTTCCTCCCCCT
>NW_012105464.1:2988146-3028383 GCF_000951045.1 Mandrillus leucophaeus
CTTTGGAGCTGTCCTATGTGTTGACTGAGACTTTGTCAAATCTGCATTGAGATCCCAGGCTTGCCCTGCCCAATCTTACTTTCTCCCCCTCGCTCCATCTTGCTTTCTCGCCTCTTTCCTTTCATAGGTGTCATAGCCACAGCATGGTCTGAGACTTTCCCTGCCCAGTTTTGCTTCCTCCCCCTTTCATCTTTCACAAGATTTACCTCCAAATATACAGTTTGCACTACTCACTCTGTCGCAGAGTCTGCTTCCAAAAAGACCCAAATAATACAGTGTGGCTCTACAGCTCTCCTTCTCTTTGTCTCTCTGTCTCTCTCTTATAATTTGTACAGAAGATTCAAACACTCTTACAATCTCCATGTGCTGAATTTCTTAGGGAATGATTTTCCGCTACAAGTGGGAGGCTGGATTCTTGGGTAGATTGTTAGGGGGCACAGTTTTGGGGGTCCATGATGACTATAAATCTAGTCTCATTCTGCAATTCAATCTTAGTTCAACAAAGGTGATATTTTCATCTCTGTTTTATTCCTGTGTTTTATGTCTCAATTAGTTTGTGACTCTGGAGGGAAATAAAAAGGGCTGCTTTATTTATCCTTTCAACCCCAGCATGAATAGAGGTTGAATATTTTAAAATTCTTATGTGTAATTTAGAAGACTTGAATGATTTTCCAAGGGCCACGTAGGGTATTCGTTCTGCTCTATTCCCATGAACTCATTTAAAAAATTCATCCAAAGCATGATCTTAAAAAGTAACAAAAATTGAGCAGAGTGACAGACAGAATTCGATTAATAAAGACACTATTGCAATAATTACTTCTGCCGATGGACTTATTGCTTCCTTGAAGATGTAAGGATAGAATGTATGGACCGTGAGCGGGAGGCTTTCCTAGAATTTTAGTGTGTGTATGTATGCTCAGTATGTGTGTGTTCGGGGGAGGTTGTTTGGTTCTATACAGGTTGTTCAGAAAAAGGCACTAGCAGACCGGTTTTAGGGTACCAGTTCTTTCACAATTCCTGTCTTTGGGAACCACTGTGCATAGTCTTTGCTGAAGTGTGGGCCTAGGGCACTCCAACCTTCCCTACCAGCTGCCTGGCCCAGCTTGCCTCAGGTGCCTTCTCTGTGGTGTCACTCATTGTTGCTACCCCATCTGTAACCTCTCAGCTTATCCAGGAGATCATGTGCAACTTCCGTGGACAGTTACTTGTTCCTACACTACCCAAGGCGTCTTACCTTAAGTACCTGTCTTTCTGTGACTTAGGACATTCTCTGGCTATGAGAGCATGCTACACTCACTTGGGGGGCAAGCCAGGAAGGGCCAGGCAATTTAATGACCTAGAAGTGACTTTCAACCAATGAAGAACAGAATTTGGTGGGTACCTCTCCAATTTCCTTCCTCCTCTTGGGGGGATAATTCTACGGCACGATCTCTCATGATTAGCAGCATGAGAGATAGCAAAGTCTCTCAGCAGGTCCCTAGTGCATTGAGCTCCCTAGTAACAACTCACTCATGAATGTGCCTTTTATTGAATGTCTTCCTCTTTCTCTTTTTTCCCCTCTATGCTTCCTGGTATTACTCCTTGCTATGCACTGAATGTTTGTATCCCCTCAAAATTATATGTTGAAATGCTAATCTTCAGTATGATGGTATTTGGAGATGAGGCCTTTGGAAGGTAATCAGGTCACTAGGGCGGAGCCCTCATTATGTGATTAGTGCACTGAGAAGACACGAGAGAGGTTGTTTTCCTCTTTCTGCGCTCTCCACCATATGAGGATACTGCAAAAAGACTACCATTATCAGACCAAAAAGAGAGCTCTTACCAGCACCCAACCATGCTGGCATCCTGATTTCAGACTGCTGGCTTTCAAAACAGCGAAAAAAATATTATTTTTGTTTCAGCTACCCAGTCTATGGTAATGTGTTATAGCAGCCCAAACTAAGACATCCCCCAAATAAACTGCTTGTATCCAAATCCTTCTCCTAGGATCATCTTTTGGGAGAACTTAAGCTAAGATACTACCCCTGGCCTTACCAGGTTTTCTTAGGAAATTAAAAGCGAGAGTGAGGGTGAGAAAACAGAAAGGAGCAGACATGTGGAGTTTAGCAGAGTCGCAGAAACTATGGAGATTTGGGGTAAAGAACAAAGAACTCCTATGGTGACTTTCTCCAAAAAGGCTTTGAGAAAACAATCCCTCTCTATTACCAACTCCCAAGGCACAGTGTCATATCCATGAGCAACCCCGCTTCTAGTTTATGTGTGATTCAGTTTCTTCCAAGCTAAACCTGCTTGACTTGACCAGAAGGCCAAAGAAATTCAACCTTGCTCCAAACATGTCTCTTCAGATCAGGTTATTCTCATTTGTAATGAAGAAACTGAGGCAGCTAGCAGATTGATCATTCATAACACTCTTCTTTTTAACTATAACATTCTAAAATGTGGGAGAAACTAGTCCCAATAGCAATCCGTGATTAAATAACTATGAAGTTTGGAAGTTGGCCTGTAAACATTTCTACAGAGAGCTACTTCATTCATTTTGTTTTATTTGATTCATGTCAGTTTCTAATCAGCCCCCAAAGAGGGTGGAGTATCCTATTTGAAGGCCCATAGTTTTATATGACTTCACGTTCTCAGACAACCCAGTGATTTGTGATCAAGAATGAATATTTGTGCCAAGTAAAAAATGTTTAACATTATCCCAGCTTAGTAAGAGGAAAGGCAGGGGATAGGGGTGGTTAGGAGGTAGAACCTCCATTACAGTGAGATGGCTCCCCTGAGGAAAACAACCGCAACTGTGTTTTTCAAGTTCTATTTTTGATGGTTTTTTTTTCTTTTTTGAGAAAGGGTCTGGCTGTGTGGCTCAGGCTGCGGTGTAGTGGGGCGATCTCGACTCACTACAACCTTTGCCCTGCTGTACTCAAGCGATCCTACCACCTCAGCCTCCTGAGTAGCTGGGACCACAGGCACGCACCACCACATCTGGCTAATTTTTTGTAATTTTAGTAGAGATAGGGTCTCGCCATGTTGCCCGGGTTGGCCTCGAACTCCTGAGCTCAAGCTATCCACCTGCCTCAGCCTCTCAAAGTGCTGGGATTATAAGCATGAGCCACCGTGCCCGGCTCAAGCTCTGTTCTATTCAGCCAATTACCGTAGCACAGGACAGGGCAAGGAAATGGAGCAAGGGAAGGGGTCCCTGTTACTATGTTTAGTGTCTTGGGAAATATATTCCTTGGGGCTATTATGATTGCCTATTACATAAGTAAGCTCAACTAAGGCCAGGCTTATCAATCAAACATCTCTGCAACCAATCAATAAAGGACTCAGAATATGCAGACCATAGTGTCATCCAACTCATGTGTTTTTAGATTTTGAGATAATATTTTTTGAATTCCTGTGGAGGAAGGAATACCTACATAGCATTGGCTCCTAAGAAAGTGACTCAGCAGGCCCCATCAAAGATTGCCATTGAATCAGGCTGTAGGGTTTGGCAGGAGAAGGAGGGCTGGAGAACAGTACAAGCTGAGGGCTGAATCACACTGGCTGGAACTGCAAAGAACCCTGTCTAACCCTAGTTACTTTTAGCGTTCCCTCTAGTTTAGCTCACAAATGGATTTTAGGTACTTCCTGCCATGTAGACTTTCTTGCTTCTCATGCTGTGCTGAAAATAACCTGCTAAGAAACCTGGAAGACCCCCCACCCCGGCCTTAACCAAATGCCAAAGCTGTTATTACCAATAATGGACAAACCAACGTCATGTGCCTCTTGTTGTGATGCTTTCACAGGGACACAGAGCCATTTAAGTCATATTTCTGCCAGAAGAGTACCTAAACCAACTGTAATCAGGAGAAAACATCAGACACACCCAAACTGAGAGATATTTTACAAAACAGCAGGCCTGTGTTCTTCAGGAATGTCCATGTTGTAAAACTCAGAGAAAGACTGAGAACGAGTCCATATTAAAGGAGCCTAGAGAGACGTGACAACTAAGTGCAACACATGAACATGGATTAGATTTAGGAGGAAAAGGAGTAGAATGACCAGAAAAACATTGTTGCAACAGCTGTGAAAACTGAATATGGACTGTGTATTATATAATAAAGAGCATGGTATCAATGTTAAGTTTCTGGAATTGGATATGTGTACTATGGTTTTGTAAGAGAATTTTCATTCTTTTGTTTACTTTTCTTTTAATGTTTTTTAGAGACAGGGTCTTGCTCTGTCACCCAGGCTGCCTTACATTGGCTTGGTCATAGGTCACTGTAACCTTCATCTCCTAAGCTCAAGAGATCCTGTTGCCTTGGCCTCCCAAAATGCTGGGATTATAAGTGTGAGCCATAGTGCCTGGCCCAGAATTCTCTTGTTCTTGGGAAATATATGAAGTTATCTGCATCTGTCTGTCTCTTCATTTAGGTATTTCAGTGTGTGTTTGTGTGTCTGTGACACACATTTGTAAAATGTTAAAAATTGATCTATCTAAACGTAGAAAGTTATGTGTTTTATACTTTATAATAACACTTTGACAGAGAAACAAGGACATCATAAAACTGTACCCAGCTGGTGTAAGTGGTGAAGCTATCAATCCAAATACATGGAATATTGTCTAAAGTTTGTAAGAACCAAATTTATAAATAATATGTTAAAATTATCCAATCTACAAATGAAGTGTAAGAAATTTAGGTATTTATCTTAACTGTTTTCAAACTAATTCATAAACTAAAATTCTTAGACAAACTACAGAAAGTCATGTGTATTGTATATGCAACTATTTTGTAAGTTTTATATTGTTTTTAAATAAAAATTAAAAAACACCAAATTATTAATTATTATTATTTTATGAAAAGCAAATTACATAGAGAAAATTTTTCTGCAAGATCCTGCTCCCATAGTAAAGTAGAAAGAGAATGGGCCTGGGGCACCTGAGAACTGGTGACTCCTAGCTCCACCATTAAGTAACTGAGCATTATGGGAGAAAGTCACTAAATTACCCGAGACCCAACTTTCTGTAAAATCGAGTCCTCACATTGCAGGACTTCTCTTCCCACATCTTCACTCTAGGAACACCAAAGCATAAACTCCTTTTCAAGTGTATTTATTCTTTATTAATTAATTTAAATATAGCACCCTTCTTCCTGAGAGCAAAGCCACAAACCACCAACAATGACCAATTTCAAAATAAATGTTTGCAAATGCAATTAAGTGCATTTTAGAACAGACTTGTACTAACAGGAAGTATAATTAACTCAGAGGCATTCTTATAGAGTAATCCTAGGTTTGTAATATAAGTTCATTTCATCCATAAAGTCAGGAGAATACAACTGAGTTGTACAGAACATCAGCATATCTGACACATTTTAATAAGGGAGATACAGATTATATCCCAAATAAATAAAGAAATGGCAAAGATAGTAATGAATAGTTTCAGTAACAAATTATGACATGATCTGCTGGCAATATTAGTCTGACTCCTACTGATGCAATAAGGCTGACAGCTAGCTGCAAAAGTAATGAATCTGAGCAGAAATTGACTGTGAACTGTGCTTGGCTTAAACTTGGACTAACCATCCTGCCGACCTAAAAGAAATCCATGCAGTAAATTGCTTCAAGAGACACAGGATACAGAAAATTCTGCTTTAAAAGGGTAAAGCATCATTTTCATTTTGAGACCTACTTTCAGGCACTAAATTAAATTTTAGATGACCTCAGCTTTTGTCCTGTCTCTAAAAGATCCAACTCAGATATTTGTCATGCTTCCAGTTTCCAGAACCTAGTATTGGTAGTTTTTCTCAGATGAAATCCAAGGCTCGTTCAGCTTGGTTAGGGAATTATAGTTATTATCATGAAAAATACTAGGTCACATGAGTTCAATTTTTTTCTTTTTTCTTTTGCAAATAAGAGTAACATGTGAATGTTTTAGTCAGGTCATTTCATATTCAGCAACTGACTCTGGCTTTTATTACTTGGCCACGACATTGGTAGAGGTCAACTGCAAAGCAATGAGCAGGCAGGCTACAGTAACTTATGTCAGGCATGTGACAGCTGCGTAGTGTTACAGCATTGGCTTTTTCTTCAACACTGATATACTGAGCTACTGCCCACCTCCAAATCTGTCATCTTGGAAAAGTGAGTTTATTTATCCCTAATATGTTCTTTCTTTTTTTTTCCGAGAGTGAGTCTCACCCTGTCACCCAGGCTGGAGTGCAGTGGTGCCATCTCGGCTCACTGCAACCTCTGCCACCCAGGTTCAAGCGATCCTCTCCTCTCAGCCTCCCAAGTAGCTGGGTTTACAGGCACATGCCACCAAGTCCAGCTAACTTTTTTTGTATTTTTAGTAGAGATGGGATTTCACCATATTGGCCAGGCAGATCTTGAACTCTTGACCTCAAGTGATCTGCCTGCCTTGACCTCTCAAAATGCTGGGATTACAGGCAAGAGCCATCGTGCAAAGCCTATCCCTAATATGTTCTATATGTACAATGGGAATATGATTTTATTTCTTGAAAATCAGTGACTGAACAAAGAGAACAAAAGAACAAAGAGAAGACAGAACAAAGAGTTTCTACTCCAAAAGGAATTGTGCATCTGGAAATGTATTATCTTCTCTTTACTTTTTCCCAAAGCTCCTCTGAAATAAGAGGAAAGTGGAGCTTTAAAGACAGAAACCTAAAAGGATAAGTGCAATGGGAGATAAGACAACAGCAACACAATTTGGAAACTGAAAAGCAGTAAATGACCCAGAAAACCTAAGAAATCTAATTTCTAAACTGGCACAGAGGAAAGCTGAGACCCAATCTGATCCACCCAGCAGCACCCTGAAAAGCTTAGGACTGGTAGTAATAGTGAACCCTGAAAATTGGGGTGAGGATAGGACTAAAAGCAGAAGGATTGGGTGAACTTTTGTGTACAAAGCATTTGGAATCCAGTACACCTCCCTCACTATGTGTGTAGCAGGACAAGCCACAGACAAAACTCCTCAGATACTGGGTTAAAGAAGGAAAGAGCTTTATTCGGCTGGGAGCTTCAGCAGACTTGTGTCTCAAAAGCCAAGCTCCCTGAGTGAGCAATTCCTGTCCCTTTTAAGGGCTTACAACTCTCAGGGGGTCCATGTGAGAGGGTCGTGATCGATTGAGCAAGCAGGGGGTACATGACTGGGGTTTGCCTGCACCGGTAATTAGAATGGAACAGAACAGGACAGGGATTTGCACAGTGCTTTTCCACACAATGTCTGGAATCTATAGATAACACAAGCAGTTAGGTCAGGGGTTGATTTTTAACTAACAGGCCCAGGGCGTATGCTGGGCTATCTGCCTGTGAATTTTATTTCTGCCTTTTAGTTTTTACTTCTTCTTTCTTTGGAGGCAGAAATTGGGCACAAGAGAGTATGAGGGATGGTCTCCTCCCTTATGGACAGCATTTGATTGTCCTGCCCAGACTCAAGCAGCAACTGGAGATTAGTCTATGCAGAGGATAAGACAAGGAACTTCAGGACCAGAGAACATCAGGCATAGTTGAGGTTAGAAGTATTGTGTGAAAACAAGTGGATTAAGTGAACATTTATAGACAAAATTTGAGATGCCACATCTCCCAGATTTCTTGTTCCACTGAGCTCCTGTAGCAATGGTAGTCAGACTTGTGCCCTCCAGGCAGGGTATTGGATAGTCCTTCTCTGTGGATGTTTACATTAAAGGTTCCCCAAGGGAATAGGCCAGTCATGTCACCACATTACCATGTTACCCACACTCGACAAAATCCAACTACTCCCATAGAGTTTCCAGTCAGCTTTTCAATACATTATATTTAAGGATGAACAGACAAACCAAAGAGAGCAATTTTCCGAGGAAATCCTCCAGACTGAAAGATGGAGGTCAAACAAAACAAACAAACAAACAAACAAACAGAAATAGCAGTGTGGGAGGACAAACGGAATTTGTAAGGATAAGATAATTTTAAAGAATAAAATTTCACTCTGGTGCTAGTTTCTTTTGCTGTGCAGAAGCTCTTTAGTTTAATTAGATCCCATTTGTCAATGTTGGCTTTTGTTGCAATTGCTTTTGGTGTTTTCATTATGAAGTCTTTGCCCATGCTTATGTCCTGAATGGTACTGTGTTTTCTTCTAGGGTTTTTATGGTTTTGGGTTTTACATTTAAGTCTTTAATCCAACTTGAGTTAATTTTTGTATAAAGTGTAAGGAAGGGGTCCAGTTTCTGTTTTCTGCACATGCCTAGCCAATTTTCCCAGCACCATTTGTTAAATAGGGAATCCTTTCCCCATTGCTTGTTTTTGTCAAGTTTGTCAAAGATCAGATGGTTGCAGATGTGTGGTGTTATTTCTGAGGCCTCTGTTCTGTTCCACTGGTCTATATATCTGTTTTGGTACCAGTATCATGCTGTTTTGATTACTGTAGCGTTGTAGTATAGTTTGAAGTCAGGTAGTGTGATGCCTTCAGCTTTGTTCTTTTTGCTTAGGATTGTCTTGGCTATATGGGCTCCTTTTTGCTTCCATATGAAATTTAAATTAGTTTTTTTCTAATTCTGTGAAGAAAGTCAATGGTAGCTTGATGGGAATAGCATTGAATTTATAAATTACTTTGGGAAGTATGGCCATTTTCACAATTTTGATTCTATCTATCCATGAGCATGGAATATTTTTCCATCAGAGTGAACAGGCAACCTACAGAATGGGAGAACATTTTTGAAATCTACCTATCTAACAAAGGTCTAATATCCAGAATCCACAAGGAACTTAAACAAATTTACAAGAGAAAACCACCTCATCAAAAAGTGGGCAAGGATGTGAACAGACACTTCTCAAAAGAAGACATTTACACGGCCAGCAAACATGAGAAAAAGCTCATCATCACTGATCACCAGAGAAATGCAAATCAAAACCACAATGAGATACCATCTCACGTCAGTCAGAATGGTAATTATTAAAAAGTCAGGAAACCATAGATTCTGGCGAGGCTGTGGAGAAATAGGAATGTTTTTACACTGTTGGTGGGAGTGCAAACTTGTTCAACCATTGTGGAGGACAGAGTGGCAATTCCTCAAGGATCTAGAACGAGAAATACCATTTGACCCAGCAATCCCATTACTGGGTATATACTCAAAGGATTACAAATCATTCTACTATAAAGACACATGCACACGTATGTTTATTGCAGCACTATTTACAACAGTAAAGACATGGAACCAACCCAAATGCCCATCAACAATAGACTGGATAAAGAAAATGTGGTACATATGCACCATGGAGTGCTATGCAGCCATAAAAAAGGACGAGATTATGCCCTATGCAGGGACATAGATGAAGCTGGAAGCCATCATTCTCAGCAAACTAACACAGGAACAGAAAACCAAACACCACATGTTCTCACTCATAATTGGGAGTTGAATAATGAAAACACATGGACACAGGGAGGGGAACAACACACACTGGAGCCTGTTGGGAGGTGGGGGGCAAGGGGATGGGGAGCATTAGGACAAATACCTAATGTATGTGGGGCTTAAAACCTAGATGATGGGATGATAGGTGCAGCAAACCACCATGGCATGTGTATACCTATGTAACAAAACTGCACATTCTGCACATGTATCTCAGGACTTAAAGTAAAATTTAAAAAAAAAAAATTTCATTAATATCCTCAGAGAGAAAAGAATATTGCATCTACTAAATAAGGAAAGGGTGCTAGTGAAAGGAACATTCAGAGAACAAAAACAATTCTTTTGAAAATTAAAATTATGAAAATATTAAAAGTTTAAACTACAATGTTGAGAAAAATTTCCACAAAGTAGAGCAATAAGACAAATAGATAATAGGGTAAAGATAAAAAAATTAAAGAACCAATCCGGATGGTTCAACATGCAGTTATTAAGAATTACAGAAAAATAAAACAAAGAAAATTGAGAGAAAGAGATTGTTAAAGAACTACTAATAAAATGTCCCTTAACTGAAGGATGTGATCTTTCAGATTAAATAGCCTATCGGATGCTCAGCAAAATTGACAAAAATAGACTCATACAAAGGCATATGATCACTAAATTTTGGAGCCCTTAGGGACAAAGAGACAATCCTTCCTTTATCCAGAGAGAGGAATAAACTGTTCGTATTCAAAAGGCCAGGGATTTGAATGGCTTCAGTCATTTTAATGGCAGCCCAGTAGCTAGAAGACAATGGAGCAATGCCTTCAAAAATTCTAAGTGAAAATGATTCTGAAGCTAGAATTCTATTCAATTTTCAACTAAGTGTGAGAGTCAAATGAAAATATTTTTGTATAAGTGAAGTCTTAAAAATTTATTTCCTATGTGTTTGTTCTTAGGAATGTACTAGAGGATGAGCGTCATCAAAATAAGGAAATAATCTAGGAAAAGGGAGATAAGGAAGCCAAGAAACAGTGGATGCAATGAAAGAGGCCACAGAAATTCACAGGCTAAGGGATGGGGGAGATCACACAATGGCAGCTATACACCAGCAGACTGGGTTAGAGGTAGCCTGAAGACTTCAGAGAGCTTATTCAAGGTGTTGAAATGGAGAGAACATTTGATCCATCGAATGAGTTAGGAAGAGATTTAGACAACTAATGGAGAGGTGGAGATTGAGTTTGTACTAAGAATGTGGGAAACTGAACAAGTGAAAAACATGGCAATTATTAACTACAGGTAAAAGAAAATGTTGTGCAAAAATGGAAAAAATAATCTTACTGTTACTGGGGGCTCATTTGTGAATAGTATTTACATAGTGAAAACACTTAAGATTGAACTAATCATGATCATCCTGTAACTATATGAAGATGATAGGTGATGGGTGCATGTGTGTGGTAGAGGTTTGGGAAAGTGAAGTGATCTAAATCCTCATCTTCAGTAAATAGAAGTCAGCGGATAATGCTGAAAACTGAAAATAAAGAAAGTAATAATCAGGTTATTTAAATATACCAAACTAATTAGCTAAAAGAATACGAAATTGTTGCCTTTGGAAGGTGGTAAATGGGGAAACTATTTGGCTCCTTATACTCTGCAAAAATAGCTTTGCTGTAAAATAAAAACAATTACAAAAAAAAAAAAAAGAGGACATCAGTAAGAATAGCAACAATAATTAAAACACATCAAATATTTTTAAATCTATACCAGGAAAACAACATATTATTTTGAGAGCTTGTAATAAGGGGAAAGAACCCAAGCATTTATTCTACCTTTCCTATATGGCCTGTATGCCAAAGTAACCAAATAGTTGATGAGAAGAGTTCTGTTTTTAGAAGAGTTCCAGCAATAAATGAAGAAGGCAAGATAGAATTAGAATATTTCCAATTCGTGACTCCTATTGATATAATGAATCCAGGCAGTGATCTTCAGGGTCTGCTATTTTCACAAAAAGCAAAAAAGAAAAAGGAAAATAGAATAACCCAGACATTATGAACCTCATGATGGAAGTATATAACCCACCTATAAAGTACCTTGCAGTTAGGTAGGGAAAGGATAAACAATTCAATAAATGATTCAGGCAATTGGTTAGCAACATAGAAAAATACTGAATCCATACTTCACACCACATGCCAAAAACAATTTTAGTATATTTTAAGATCCAAATGTGAAAAAGCAAAACTGTAAAAGTTTTAGAAGGAAACTAAAAGAGAATGATTTTCTGGTTCTCTTTATGATTCAAAGTAGGGAAGGAATTCTTAAAAGTATAAACAATAATGGAAAAGACTGATAAATTTAACTACCTTGAAATTCAAAATGTCCATTTATCAAAGAACACCACAAAAATAAGACAAGACAAGATACAGACTGTGAGAGATTTTTATAACATATACAACTGACGGGATTAGTTATCAGACTATATTAAAAGCTACTTTGAATTAACATAAGAAAGATGAACAACCCAATCAGAAATGGGTAAAAGATATCAATTCATAGACTAGGAAAAATAATTGACTAATACACAGAATAGTAATGCAATAAAATAGGAGATGAACGTTAAAGCAACTACAAGATACTATTTTACATCCATCAGATTGACAAAATATAAAATATTTGATAATACCATGGCTTGGTGAGGATGTTAAGTAATTCAACCTCTCTATTTTTCTTGTTAGAGACTGTAAATTGCTTCAACATTTTCGGCTTAAAATTGGACAATATCTAGTAAAATGTATGATGGGCCAATCTTACGACCCAGCATTTCCCATCCTATGTATAATCCCTAAAGGAACTCTCAAACATAAAAATGAGTAGATTCTTACAACATTATTTTTGTAGGAAAAAGACGAAAACACCTTTAATATTCATCTGCAAAATGGATAAGTATGTTGTGGTATAGTATGGTTACATGATGAAATAGTATACAGCAATGAAAATGAATGAACTAAAGCTATCTGTATCAATAGAGATAGATCTCAAAAAAGTCGACATTGGCCATGCGTGGTGGCTCACCCTGTAATCACAGCACTTTGAGAGGCTGAGGCGGGTGGATCACGGGGTCAGGAGTTCAAGACCAGCTTGGCCAACATGATGAAACCTCCATCTCTACTAAAGATACAAAAAATTAGCCGGCCTTGGTGGTGGGCGCCTGTCATCAAAGCTACTCGGGAGGCTTGAGGCACGGGAATCGCTTGAACCCGGGAGGCAGAGGTTGCACTGAGCTGAGATTGCACCATTGCACTCCAGCCTGGGCGACAGGGAAAGACTTCGTCTCAAAAAAAAAAAGTCGACATTGATCAAAAAGCAAGTTATAAAGGGTACACACAGTATGATACTGCTTACAAATAGTTTATTAACCTTGCAAAATAAATATGTATGTATGAATTTTACATGTATACATAAAGAATAACACATAAATGGAAATAATAAACACAAAATGTAGGATTTTAACAACCTCTAGAACAGGAAGATACATAAGATCTAATAAGAATACAGTCTTAAAATTAACCAACTAAAAATAGTAAAGGAATAATTATAATACCATTTTCAAAGTCTCACCATTGATTATGTACATGAAGTATTTGGGGAGTTTTAACGAAGTGATAAAGCTACCAACTGTTAGCCTGGGTAAATTTATAAAAGTCATCTCTAGCACCCGATCAAACTAAATAAGGAGAGTTACTGTTCAATTACTGCTAACGATAAGAAAGACTCCTCCTTCAGAAATCTTAGAGCAAATCTGATTGCACTTTTCTGCCAAAGACTATTCCTGGAGTTTGGTTTGAACTATTTTAAGTATCTGTCAGGTCTTGAGCAATTTCTATATATCTCTTTAGCAGCAGTTCCAGCATCCAAATTAGCAAGTAGATGTTTGAATAACCAAGCAAGATAAGGCATCACTATGTGTACTTTTAGTCTAAGCCCCATTTGTGCCTAGGGAAAGTAAAGCCCAACCCATTAACAGAAATATTTCTGTGTTGCACCTCAGTTTTGCTACTATTTATAGTCATGTAATTTTCATATTGAGGTCTCACTATAGGTCTTTGCTTTAGAAATGATAGAGAATGGCAGTCTAGTAAAATTTATTTAACTGAATTATTCATGTTCTGCTGTAACAGGGACAATGATGAGCCACTCTACCAAAGAAAAGAATAATATGTCCCACATTGATTTACAAAAATAACTAAATACTAGATACACAACAGTAGCCATTACAAATTATACTTTTAAGATACTTTTAATAAAAAGTACAGCATTTTCAGTTTTGTAAAACTCAAAACACCCTTTGAAAATGCATGAAATATTATGAAAGAAAATATATGAAAATATTACATTTCTCTAGTAGTTGAAATTATGAGATTTATTTCTCAAATGTTCTATGATGAGCACACATTATATTTCTAAAGAGAAAAAATATTTTACTAAGATTTCGATATTATGATATATGTAAAACTTTAAAGGACACACTTTCAATCCTAATTGTCAAGTTATTAATAGAAAGTCTGAATGATCAAGCATTGCAATATGAAATATTTGCATGTCTTGGTAATTTTGTTTAACTTTTTTAAATATTCTATTCCAAGCAGAAGTGATACTCTTTCCATTTTCCAAAATCATCTTTTCAACGAAATTATTTTTCCTCTCAACGGTGCTTTATCGACATGTCATATATACCCTTGATAATTTACCTGTGAATTTATAACTAACTATAGTGGTTCTCAGTCTTTGTTACTTATTAGAATCACCTGGGAAATTTAAACAACTTCCAATGCTCAGAACACACCCCTGACGTGTTAAATCAGAATTTATGTGGGTGGAATCCAGGCCTCAGTAGTTTGTAAAGCTTCCCAGGTGGTTCAAATGTGCATCATGTATTGAGAACCAGTGAACTAGAATTTTATTACTCAAAGTGTGGTCCACGGACTGGAAGCATCAGCATCACTCAGAAACATGTCAGAAGTACAAAATCTTAGGCCCCATTCCAAACCTCGTAAATCAGAATCTGCATTTAAACATTTGCAGGAGATCTATATGCATGTTAAAGGTTGAGCAGCGTTATTCTAGAGTGCTCAAATATCATTGGGGTTAATAACATCAAGGTCATGAGTGTTACCTTTGCTCCAACCTCTGTTTCGCTGTGTTTGACGCAGATAGTCATGAGCATTTGTGTTTAACGGTTTCTGATTTTAAGGCCATGGGTGTGGATAGTCTTTTGTGTCCAAGGTAGATGCATGTTTGTAATGATCTCCCAAAGGCAAGGGATGATTCTGTTTCTTGTTAGGAGCGCCTCATTATCCCAGGAAATCAGTTCATTAATAATATTGATTACTCTGACACCATTTATGAACCTCCTTCCACAAGACAATTTGCAATCAGATTCTACTTACTTCAGTCACATTGCCGCAAAATCCCATGGTCTTTCACAAATCTATGTTGATTCATATTACACAGTGCTGGGCACAAAGAGAGCCCTCAATAAATATTAGCTAGCTATTATTATTTCTGCCTTAAAATGGGAAAACTTCTCAGCTGGAATGTCTTTTCCCCTCCTTCCTCACCTGGAAAATGCACATTTAGTATTCAAAGACTGACCGTGTGTAGCTCACCCTTAGTGCCCTCAGGTGAGGCTCCATCCTGTATGCCACCTCCTCTGATTAGAATTAATCTGCTGTGGGTGCTGCAGCCCCTCCTACTCTGGGCCCTCCTTCAGAAGAGGGACCAGATGTCCTTGAACATCTAGGATTCCTAAGCCCTCCATAAATACGTATGTAATGGACCCATAATTGAAACCAAAAATCATCTCCCCGCATGGAGATTTGCCATGTACATGGCAGAGTTTATACTCAGGCAAAATAGAAAACCCCCAGAAAGCATCTGGTTTTGAAAATGATGGAGTTATGAGATGCATTTTTTATGAGGCAGTTACTGTTTAAGGGAAACATTTTAAATAATGCATTCTGTAAATTCCTGAACTAGAGTCTCTTACTTCATCTATATGGTTTCTAAGGAAAATTCCATATTACCAGAATTGGACTTTCATTGCTTCATGCATTAGTTTATTCATTCACTTATTACTTAACAGTAAATCATTTTAAATATCTGCTCTAAGGAATTACATGTCTTAAATGCCTACAGTGGGGCATGAAAATATGAAAATATCACCCCTTAGCAGGATTAAGTGGAAATATCATGGTATGATAATGACTCACAAAAAGAGATAATGTATATTTTGCAATTAGGCAAAATATTCCACATCTGCCGTGGAGGGCACAAGGATCCCTTTTTAGGAGTTTTCATGGCACTTCCTCACTTTGGTGTGCTTTCAACAATCGGTCCAACATCTGGAGCTTTTCTTTAGGAGGAAAATGCCACTCAGGCTAAAGGAACTGCTTTTCAGTGATTGTAGATGCGGAAGTATGAAATCATAGCTTCTTCAATTCAGATTTGGACAACTCTGAAGGGTAACTTACACTCCAGAGTTTACTCCTGACATCACGTTGAAGCTATCCTCTGTGAGACTGGATCTAAAGTGGTACTTTGACTTGTCATTTTATCTTTTCCTTTTAGCTTCTCTCATTCCCATTAGCAGTCCTCCAAGTCCTCCAGGAATATCTTTAATAAATCAGTTGCATGCCAATCATCTTCTCGGGTTTGTTTCTGAGAATCATGACTGAAGGCACTTTTAATGCCATATTTCTGCATAAATATATAAATATACATACACAGAGTTTTACACACTCAGTATTCTTTAATATTTTTTTGTTTTGCATTTATCAGTTAGTCATTTATGTTTTTATACATCTGTATTTTCCGTTGGGTTAAAGGGTCCTTATGAATGGGAACTGATTTATTCCCATTGTGCCCCTGTTCTCTGCCCTCTCCCTGATCCAATGCCTCACAGACTCCCATACAGAGGAAGTGCTCCAAGATGTTGTTTGTGTTTTCTCAAATAGGATAGAATACACATTCATTTTATACACATATGCATTAATTAAGTCAAATGTGATATCTGAAGAACTGAAACCATATATTATTGAACGATTGTTTTTCTGGGAAGGCAGAACAAATATTTAAAAATCTTATGACTTAAAAATAACCAAGTGAAATTTTCTTTGAAATGAATTCACCATTAAAAGCAGTTTAAAGTAAGAAATGGTGAAAATAATTATACTACTGCAAATTCTGTCTTTTGGACTATTTTGTGATTAATGCCTACTAAAGTTATTCAAATGTAATCTGACAGATTTTTCAAAAAGCCATAATTAGAAATGAAAAAGGAGACAAGAGGTTTCATCAAATCTCTTTTCTTTGCCATCCAAACCAGTCTTACTCAATTCCCTTTCCCTTTCATGAATTCTGTTTCCCTAACATATTTTCAGTTCAGCCACATTTGGGCTACAGACATGCAAAACTCTCATAGCATGCAAATGAAATTAGCAACCTGGCTGACAAGCAAAATGCACCTTCTCTCTATAGCCTAGCAGGGACATCCCCCTGGAGAAGGAAAGCGGCCTTTCCTGAGTATGTCTGCTTTAACTCAGTTGCTTACAATGCCTTGGAATATTCTTCCCATCAAGCACTTGGACACTAAATTTCAGAAGTCATCCTATGAGGCTAAATTGATCTTCACCTTCAACAAATGTCCATGCAAATTAGGCTTTCATAAACATGTAGCCTGACCAAAAGAAAAAGCTGCTGCAGAAATTCTAAAGAACTAAAGTATTTTTTCATCATTTGTCACATGTGCTAAAGAAAATCATTTTTTTTCCACGAGCTTCCCCATGCCTGAGTTGCTGCCTCATGCAAGCTCTTTAGAAAAGTCCACAATTGTTTCAACGTGGTTGTTGCTATTTTCACTGTGTAGTTCTTCATTCATTGTCATGGTTGGCCCTTAATACCAAGGTACGAGAAAGTATTACTGGAGGATAGCATGCTACTAGCATCAGGGCATGTAGACAGAAATGTGACTTTTTAAGATAATGCCAAAAAATGATGGTGCCTCTGTGCAAGAGAAAAGTGTTTTTCTGTTTCTTTCACTAATTACCTATATCAGAATCACTTGGGATGGCTTGTTAAAAATACAAATTCCCAGGATCCATTCTTTGAATCCAAATTTCCAGAGACAAGACCATTCCATTTATCAAGCTCCACTTGACCATCACTGATTGGCCCAGGAGTAAGCCTATGACTCAGACAGAGCTAATGAGAGTTCTTTCTTAGAATTTTAAATTTATGGTCAGTGAACTGGGTGCTACATGAGGATCCGGAACTTTGTTTTGCTCTCTGATATATCTCTATCACCTTGAATAATGATGGTTACATAGTAGGAGCTAATTAAATTGAATTAATGGAGTATGTCTCAGTTTCCCTTTGATGGAGGACATTGTGAATTGTGACGCAGCCATATTCCCCTATGCTTAGAGGAATACAAACAGAATGAGACTGTTCTAACAACACTCAAGTTCCTAATTCCAGTTGTCTCTTCTGCCTAGCTATTTCCCTGTCCATTCTTGGTTATGTGAGCCAATGAATTGTCCAAATTTGCTTGATTTGAATTTCAAACTAAAACAGTTTAATAAATATAGCTGAGATCTTATAATCTCTTATTTTAAAAATAATTTTATTATACTTTTACCAAACTTTAGCTTACAACCAACTTCTAAAATATATTTAAAATCTGAGATGCTGAAAAGTAGAGAAGACTTGCCTAAGGTCACATACTAGTGTATGGAAAAACCAGAAATAAATTTTTTATCGAGTCTTCCTTCTTGGTGGAAAAGGATAAGTAAAACTTGGAGGAGATTGAGAACTTGGAGGAGATTGAGTTGTTTTCACCTGTAATGCTTTCCAATTAGCTTAGTATTATAGCAAAACTGGTTCAGTGATGAAGGAGGGTTTCAGCCACTGGGCACTTGCGGAAATCTCATTGTACTAAAGACAGATTATCTGATACATTGTTGTCTACCTCAAATACATGTATTATCTGTCAATGGAAAGTAAAAGTAAGGGGAACCACTGATGTTCACTTAATATTAACTACAAGGAAAAACTGGGTAATGATGGTGGTGATTCAGAAGTGTTAGGAATAGGAAGAGTAGAACATTGTTGTCATACACATTGACTTCGATCCTGGATACATCTGGGCTCATATTTGGGAAGCAGTAATTTCAAAATTCTCACAGACAGGAATAAACTCCTTGACAGTTACTTTGTAAGTGTGGGGGTGAAACACTCAAATAAACTGGAAAGATTTTGCTTGCCCAGTAGCCCACAGCCTTTGCTTTGGCATCAACATCCTAATTTTCACTGGGGAATCACTTCTTTCCCACTCTCATAACATGTTCCCAGGCATAAGCATGTGACCAAAGTTTGGCCAACCTGATTGGTTCTGGAATGGGCATGTGACCAAAACTAGGCCAAAGGGAGTCAAAATCTTGAGAGAAACACTCCTTTCCTTCATTTTATTTATTAAATTTAACTTTTATTTTAAGTTTGAGGTACATATGCAGGTTTGTTATATAGGTAAACACATGTCATGGGGGTTTGTTGTACAAATTATTTTGTCACCCAGGTATTAAGCCTTGTACCATCAGTGATTTTTCCTGATCCTCTCCCTCCTCCCACTGTCCACCCTCCAATAGGCCCCAGTGTCTGTGTTTCCCTTTTATGTGTCCACAGAGAAACACTCTTTTTCTACTAAGATTGCTAAACTATAGAAAAAGCCTGCCTCAGAATGAATCCAACCTGGGGTGAGGGGAGGACAAGGAGGGGGAGGAGGCAGGAGAAAGGGAGAAAAATTTCACATCATTATTTTAGTGCTTAGTGTAAGCCATGCCAGGATCTCTTGGTTTCAAACCATCAGTTCTGTTTTGGAGAAACTCAGGGCGAGTTGAGTTCTTGCCTAATAAAGAGGCAGCTGAAGAGTCCACTGAAGTTGCAGAGAGAATTTGCTGAAAGACAAAGGTCCTCAAAATACAAAGGTGAGATGAACTAACCAAATATGAATTGGAAGAATGGCATGAAGCCCAAAAATGGCATCAGAAAGGCAGAGAGTTTAGGATTATTAAGTAAACATGCAAAAACAAGACACAATTCCTTTCTTTTATTCTCTGAGAAAGAAGAGACAAAAAGTTGTAGGAGTATTGGTTGTTCCATAACAGTTGACAGAAGGAAGGCAAAACTATTCCATTTCTTTTTCTTTATTTTTTCATTGAAGAAAATTAATTTCAAACTGAAAAAGTTAGAACAATGAAGATCAGGAAAAAAGAGAAACCCTGGACACTTACAAAGATGAGAGGTTATATCAGTCTGAAAATAACTTTTGCTGATTTAAACAGAAAAGGAATTTATTAAAAGAAAATTGTGTAGCTCACTGAAACTCTGGGAGGGCTGGAAAGCTGGGCAGAGGCTGAGAGGCAGGAATATTGCTCTAAATCACGCAACATAAAAGCCTATTGAGGACTCAGTTGCCACTGTCACTCTGTAATAGATGATCCACTTTGTGTCAGAACTACCACGGTATGGGACACTTCATGCTGCCACTAAGACCCTCTCTCTGCTTCCCTGGGAATTCGATTTTGAGACAACCAAACTTTCCACCCAAGGTGAATCTCCATCGTCACAGATTTTTGGCATGGTTAGCTTCAATTCAAAGTCTGATAGTACTGACAAGAGCATCTGATTGGCAGAATGTTGTCGTGTACTCACATCCTAGCTGCAAGGATTGTTGTGAAAAATCTGAATGTGGCATTTTCAATTCCGTAAAAGGAAGTAAGGTCTGACTTCCACTAAATCTCACAAAGTGAGAATTCCAAGAAATAATTGTCATGACAAAAGTCATAAAGCTTTCCCTCTATGTTTTCTTCCAGGAGTTTTAGTGTTTCAGGTCTCACATTTAAGTCTTTATTCTATCTTGAGTTTATTTTTGTATATGATGCACGACAAGGATCTGATCATTGTTTTGCATGTGGCTATAGAATATTCCCACCACCTTAATTGAAGAGAGTATCCTTTTTGCATTGTTTATTCCTCATAGTTGACCACATATGGGCAGGTTTATTTCTGGATTTCTAGTCTGTTTCATTGATTTATATGTCTGTCTTTATGCCAGTACCATACTGTTTTTTTTATTACTGTAGCTTTATAATATATTTTAAAATTAGGAAACAGGAAGCCTTTAGCTTTGTTCTGTTTTTCTGCAGAACAAAGAGAAATAATGTTATTTCATGTGGCCATTCAGAGTTCTTGGTGGTTCCATATGAATTTTAGGATTTTTTTCTATTTCTGCAAAAAAATATCATAAGGATTTTGATAGGGATTGCATTGAATTATAGATTGTTTTGAGTAATTGGACATTTTAAAAATATTTTTCCTATCCATGAACATGAGATGCCTTTCCATTTATTCATGGCTGCTTTAATTTATTTTCTCCATGTTATATGTTGTCTTAGTCTGTTTTCTGTTGCTACAACAGAATACCTGGGTAATTTATAAAGTAAAGAGGTTTATTTAGCTCACAATTCTAGAGGATGGGAGGTCCAAGATCAGGTGGCCAACTTCTGGTGAGGGCTTTGTGTGTCATAACATGGCAGAGAATTAGAAGGGGAAGCAGGCACATGCAGAGAGGCCAAACACGAGAGGCAGCCTTACTTCATAACAACCTACTCTCATGGTAACGAATCCAGTCTCACAAGACCAAGAACTCACTCCTGTGAGAAAGCCATGACCTAATCACCTCTTAAAGTTACCACCTCCCAATACCATTACACTGGCAATTAAATTTCAACATGAATTTTCGTGTAGACAAACTACATACAAACCATAGCATGTGGTTTTCAATGTACATGTCATTCACCTCTTTGGTTAAGTATTTCTAAGAATGTTATTCTTTTTGATACTATTATGAATGAGATTATTTTCTTAATTTGTTTCAGACGGTTAATTGTTAGTGTATAAAAACATAACTAAATTTTGTATATTGATTTCATTACCTGCAACTTTACTAAATTCATTTATTTGTTCTAATTATTATTTTTTTGTTACATCTTTAAGGCTTTCTATATATAAGATCATGTAATCTGCAAATAGAGACAATTTAACTTCTTCCTTTCCAACTTGGGTGCTTTTATTTCTGTCTTGCCTAATTGCTCTGATCAATATGTTGAATAGAAGTGGCAAGGGTGTGCATCCTTGCTTGTTCCTGATCATAGAGGAAAAGTTTCAGTTTTTCACCATTGAGTATGATCTTTGCTGTGGACTTTTCATATACAGCCTTTATTATGTTGATGGAATTTCCTTGTATTCTAGGTTTGTTGACTGCCTTTATTATTTAAAAAATTGTATTTTAAAAAATAGTTTTTTGAATCTATTAAGATAATCAAGTACTTCTTAGCCTTTGTTATGTTAATGTATTACATTATTAATTTGCATATGTTGAGCCATCCTTACATCCTAGGGATAAATATCACTTATTTATGGTGTATAATCCTTTCAATGTGTTAAATTCAGTTTGCTATTATTTTTTGAGGACTTTTGCATCTATATTCAAGAATATTGGCCTGCAGTTTTCTTTTCTTGTAGTGCCTTTTTTTGGCTTTCCTGTTAGATAATGCTGGCCTCATAAAATGAGTTTGGAAGTATTCCATCTTTTAAAATTTTTGGAGGATTTCAAGAAAGATTGGCATTAATCTTTCCTTAGCTGTTTGGTAGAATTCCCTTATGAAACCATCTGGTCCTGAGCTTTACTTTGTTGGGAGGTATTTTGTTTTTGTTTTTTTGAGATGGAGTCTTGCTCTGTCACCCAGGCTGGAGTGCAGTGGCTCGTTCTCAGCTCACTGCAACCTCAGCATCCCGGGTTCAAGGGATTCTCCTGCCTCAGCCTCCAGAGTAGCTGGGATTACAGGCGCCCGCCACCACGCCCAGCTAATTTTTGTATTTTTAGTAGAGACGAGGTTTCACAGTGTTGGCCAGGCTAGTCTGGAACTCCTGACCTCAACAGATCCACCTGCCTCGGCCTCCCAAAGTGCTGATATTACAGGCGTGAGCCACCATGCCCAGTGTGTTGGGAGGTTTTTGATTACTGATTCAATGTCCTTACTAGTTATGAATCTGTTCAGATTTTCTATTTTTTTCATGATTCAGTTTTAGTAGGTTATACGTTTATAAGAATTTATCCATTTCTTCCAGGTTTTCCAATTTGTTGGTATATAATTATTCTTAGTAGTCTCTTATAATCCTTTTTATTTCCACGGCCGGGCTGCTAGCCTTGATGTGAGTATTTGCAGCAGCAGTGGTGGCAGTATGGCTTGGTGGGGGTGAGGAGCCCCCACTGAGACTGTGTGCATGTCCCTGCAGGTGGTGGTTATAGTGTGGAGGTGGGAGCATTGGTGGGTGCAGGACTGTGTGTGCCCTCTGTGCACGTTCACGCTGACAGCAGTGGCTGCTCAAGGCTAGGGGGTAGTCTACTGTCTTCCATGCCTAGTTTTGCTCTGGTGGCCCAGGCTCAGGGGCAGGGTGCTGACAGTGGGGGCTGAGGGGCTCTGTGCCCACCAATGTTCTGAAGACAATGGCGGTGTGGTGGGGTGGGGGGTGGGGGGAGGAGGTGCACTCACTCCAGCAGCAGTGGCAAGACAGGGTGCAGGTGTACCATTGTGCTGGCGGGGAATAGAAGGCTAGGTCTGCCTGCGCATATATGTACCAGCATCGTGATGTGGAGGGTGGCCATGGGTGCAAACGAGCTGTTATGTGTTTTCAGAGGCCACTCTGCTGGAGCACTCTGCCAGTCAGGTGTGGTCCACCAGCTGTAATGTGGGCCCCAAGAGGCACCTGGCAGCTGTGGCCAGGCTGGGGCCCCACAGGAGGCCAGCAGACTGAGAGGTGCTCAGGTTGGACTAGTCCTGTCTCATGGGTAAGACTGCCCTGCAGAGTTCAGGTCCAAAAGTTCCCCTAGGGCTAAATTATCCTATGCAAGCAATTCTAGCCTAGGGGGATGGACATCTCAGACAGTGCTCCACTACAGTTGCTACCACGGGGCACCCTCTGTGCTCTGCCTGTGACTGGAGTTCTACCACTACCACTTCTCTAAGTAGCTTTCCCTGCCAACTCAAGTGTCCATGGTGGTCTAGGGTCTCCTCTTGCTGAGATTCCAAAGGCCCACGGTGACAGTGGGCCTGTTAAACTCATCCCCTCTGTAGGAGTCACTGGGGGCCAGGAACATGTTCCGGTGTGCACTAGCCCTAGGAGGGGTTCCTAGCTTCCTCCCCCTTCAGCCCACCCTCTGTATTTTCCTTCCTCCTGTTCTGCCTCTGCCTAAAGCAACTGGATAAGAACATGGCAGCACTGGGATGTGAACTCATTTTTGCCTAGCTCCAAAGGCCTTGCTCATTCATTCAGGCTCTCAGAAATGAAAAATAATTTCCTTCATCTTTGTTAAATCACATATTCCTACAATCAAATTCTCCAAAGCTTTTGTGAAACCTATGTGATGCTGTAATCCAATTGATTACTACAGTATTTGTGGAATATACCATTCATAGCTTTAGGCTACACAGGAACAATTATATATCAAGCTCTCTTGAATTCTCTCTCTTTCTAAAACCTATGGATTTGAAGTCAGGATGTTTTCAGAAGTCCAACTAGTGTTAAAAATCCAAATAGATCAAACATTGTTTCTGTTTATATCTGTGTGACAACTAATACCAATGTGTGTAATTACAACATGGAGAAATCCACATAGTTTCTCTGAGGAAAGTTTATTTCACTGGAAGTAGCCATTACCAAGAAGCAACAGAAACCCTAACCAGTAGCTCTTATTTTGCAATTACAGTTTTTCATCTTAAGGTTAGTATATGTGCAGCCAAAGCAAGCACTACTTTTTCATGTTAAGCAATGGCTAAGATTGTGTGTGATATAGGTGAAGGCTATCACCAGATAAACACCATCAAAAAGTTATGTTTTTATAGTGTATTTCTGTTGTGATAGTTTTCGTATCCTTCTTCCTTTACAACTCCCTCCTTCTCTTCCACAAATACAGGTTTTGTATTAATTCTGTGATGCCTGAGGCATTCGGCACTCCAATAAGTAATCCTTTAAGTCTCACCAGAATTTGAGTTTGATGATATGGTGTCCATTGTGTAGGTGAGGATACATCCTCCGTGAAGTGCAAGGTCACATAACCAAATGTGGAAAAGTAGGTCTGTCTCTTGCTGAAAGGAAGTGAACATCGAATGCTGCTGCATGAAGCCCAAGGCTTCAGTGGAGAACCTCAGAAATCAGATAACTCTGAGCCATAAGGCATGGTATTGGCCTCTCAGAAGTCATATTAAATAAGTATGGGAATTTCCCTTATTTTGAAGGCATTAATGACTTATTTCTCTAGGATACTGACGTAAGTTATTTAGTGGAAGACAACTGGAAAATGAGGGTCCTTGTCTACAGATATAAGATCTTAATAAAAGTAATCATGAAATTGACCTTGATGGGGAGAGCACTGAAACAGGATGAGCACTGAAACAGGGAGAGCACTGAAACAGGATGAGCACTGAAACAGGGAGAGCACTGAAACAGGATGAGCACTGAAACAGGGAGAGCACTGAAACATGGGAGAGCACTGAAACAGGGAGAGCACTGAAACAGGATGAGCACTGAAACAGGGAGAGCACTGAAACATGGGAGAGCACTGAAACATGGCCTGAGTGAAGTCCTAACAGTAGAGAGGATTATGTACAAAGACACAAGAAACACACAGAGGTAAGAAAAAGAATATTAACTGGAGTCTGGAATGCAGGAGCATGTACGTGTATGTGTATGCATGTGTGTGAGTATTTATGTACCTAGATAAGTTTAGATGAGCCTGGAGAATTAACAAGCCGTGCTTGTATTTTGCAAAAATACACTCAAGAAGAGACACGGGTTGGAAACCGTTGCAGAAATACAATAAGAGATAGTGGTGACATGAAGCTAAGTTTATGATGATGAATTTGAAGAGAAATTCTAGGCCTTGGCTTAGAAAACAACATAAAAAAAGACTTGTTTTTTTTCAGGAACACAATGCCCACAGACAAACTTCACTAGAAACAGAATTTGCACATAGACAGATGTATATATCACTGCTGACTTGGATGAAATATATGCATATATGTCCATTTACAGATGGACTCTTTCATCACTGAAAGAAAAAGTGCACTTCAGATCTACACTACAAATATATTTACCTAGAAATTTACCTATACCAGATTTTTTTTATACTTTAAGTTCTTTAAGTTCTAGGGTACATGTACACAACGTGCAGGTTTGTTACATATGTATACCTGTGTCATGTTGGTGTGCTGCACCCATTAACTTGTCATTTACATTAGGTATATCTCCTAATGCTATCTCTCCCCCGTCCCTCCACCCCACGACAGGCCCCGGTGTGTGATGTTCCCCTTCCTGTGTCCAAGCGTTCTCACTGTTCAATTCCCACCTATGAGTGAGAACATGCAGTGCTTGGTTTTCTGCTCTTGCGATAGTTTGCTGAGAATGATGGTTTCCAGCTTCATCCATGTCCCTACAAAGGACATGACTCAGGATGATGGTTTCCAGCTTCATCCATGTCCCTACAAAGGACATGAACTCATCCTTTTTTATGGCTGCATAGTATTCCATGGTATATATGTGCCACATTTTCTTAATCCAGTCTATCATTGATGGACATTTGGGTTGGTTCCAAGTCTTTGCTATTGTGAACAGTGCCACAATAAACATAAGTGTGCATGTGTCTTTATAGCAGCATGATTTATAATCCTTTGGGTATATACCCAGTAATGGGATGGCTGGGTCAAATGATATACCAGACAGTTTTACCTGCTATGTCTGAAAGGTAAAGCGTTGCTTAATTTATTTTTTAAACTTATGAATGCATTTTAAATTGCTATTAATGGAATGAAAATTATTGGAACTTGAACAGATATGTAAGGCTATTTGATGTTGCTTGGTAGCTTTTTCTCATACAGATCCTGTTTTGCACATGAGATTTGCCAGGGAGTTGAAGCTACCTCCAATTCTGCACATGGTTATATGATTTGGTAATAGTCTTTTGTTGTGAAGGTTTATGAACATGGTGAAATACATACGTTCTATTGAGAGATATGATAAAATGGCATAACTCAAGTTTCAACTATGATTTTGATAAATAGTTTTCAAACTTGTTTTGGGGGGTTGATGGAATCCCAAAGGGGAAGATAACAATTTTACTATTGAAAAGTGTTAACATTATTTTGGCTATAGTCTCCAATTTTTGGTTAACAAAATAATTGTCATAATAATTATTTCATTAGAATTTTCATATAAGAAGAGTTACAGAATTCTAATTTACTCAGCACATTTTGTTTGTTTGTTTGTTTGTTTTTTGAGACAGGGTCTTGCTCTGTCTCCCAGACTGCAGTGTGGTGGCATGAAGCCATCCTCCCACCTCAGCCCCCCAGGTAGCTGGAACTACACGTGCATGCCACCATGCCTGGCTAATTTTTGCATCTTTTGTAGAGACCAGGTTTCACCATGTTGCCCAGGCTGCTCTTGAATTCCTGGGCTCAAGCAATCCATCCATCTGGGCCTCCCAAAGTGGGGCAGGATTATAGGTGTGAGTCAATGCAGCTGACCCCATTTCTCTTTCTAAGATTAATTCTGCTTTTGTTTCTGGTTGTATGTACTTTTACAAGTAATTGAAATGATGACGTAATATTCACAATGCTTCAAAATGTGAAAAAAGTATATGTGAATATTAATCACATAATTGATAAAATATATGAAATAATGAAGTCAAAGCAGGTCATTAAGAAATCTTTATAAACATTAGGTAGTGAAGTTACAGATGTTGCCATCATTGTACATTCACAGGGCTAGTCATCATAAATTCTGATTGATGTTTAAAATGAGAGCAAGAAATACCCAATTAAGTAGTAAATTGAAAACCATCTAATCTTCTTCCGATGCATCTGTGACGTCTTCTTCGTACTTGTAAACTTGCATTGCACGTTGAATAGGAGTCTTAACAGAGTCATAAGTCCATCCATTCCTGGCAAACAGCCTTTGAATGATGCCAGGCATTTCGTAGCCCTTGCTTAATATAAAATCCTTAAAGGCAATTGGTCCATAAAGACCGTCAAGAATGTCGGGTTCATCAGGCTTTTCAAGTAGGAGCTTGGAGTCAATCAAGGGTTCATCACTTCTTAGCTTTTGTCCCAACTTAGGCTTGAGGTACCATGCTCCATACCCCATGTTCACATGCTCTGCACTATAAGAATTCGATGCAGTGTGGATTTTCCCGTCCAAGTCTTTTTTCTGTGAGAAGAATTTGACCTCATCCGTGTCCTCTAGCTCCATGCTGCACTTCAGCCCTGAGGAACACTCATTTACCGTCTTAATCTTTTGGTCTTGATAGTTTGCTTTGCACTCAGGGGTAAAGTCAAACAGACTGCTGATGGATTCTTCATCAACTCCCAGGTCTCCTGCCCACTTGAAGTCACGGAGTTTTCTCAATGTGTATCTATGTTGCAGAGAGTCAGAAACACACTCCGTTGTGTTTGGTGTATCTTCCTGAAACAGTTCTTTTAGATGGGATACTCCAGTCTTGGTAGTCTCCGGGCAGAGACTGGACACTCGACGAGTCTTGAGAGGCTCCAGGCGGAGACTGGACACTCGACGAGTCCTGGGAGGCTCCGGGCGGAAACTGGACACCCGACGAGTCTTGGGAGGCTCTGGGCGGAGTCTGGACACCCGACGAGTTTTGGGAGGCAGCAGGGGGAGATGGGATACCCGACTCTCGAAAGGCCGCGGGTTGGATTCCCCACAAAGGTATTTACTAGGCTCGGTGGGTTCCTCGGTTGTTGTCTCCCGACCCTCGCAACGAGCCCATGTGTCTTCCGGCTTCCTCTCAGAATCCACTTTCAGGACCTGTAGTAGGAAACTGGACACCCGACGAGTGTTGGGAGTTTCCGGGCTGAGGTGGGATACTCCAGTCTCGGGAGGCTCCGGGCAGAGATGAGATACGTGAGTCTCGGGAGACTCCGGACAGAGATGGGACACTCCAGTTTCGGGAGGCTCTGGGCGGAGACTGGACACCGGAGTCTTGGGAGGCTCTGGGCGGAGATGGGACACTCCAGTCTCAGGAGGCTCCGAGCGGAGATGGGACACTCTAGTTTCGAGAGGCTCCGGGCGGAGACTGGACACCTGAGTCTTGGGAGGCTCTGGGCGGAGATGGGACGCTCCAGTCTTAGGAGGCTCCGGGCGGAGACTGGACACGGGGGTCTTGGGAGGCTCTGGGCAGAGATGAGACACTCCAGTCTCGGTAGACTCCGGGCGGAGATGAGATACGCAAATCTCTAGAGGCTCTGGGCAGAGATGGGACACTCCAGTCTCAAGAGGCTCTGGGTGGAGACTGGACACCCGAGTCTTGGGAGACTCTGGGCAGGGATGGGACACTCCATTCTCGGGAGGCTCCAGGCGGAGGCTGTACATCGGAGTCTTGGGAGGCTCTGGGCGGAGATGGGACGCTCCAGTTTCAGGAGACTCTGGGCAGAGATGAGATACGCGTATCTTGGGGGGCTCCGGGCAGAGATGGGACACTCCAGTGTCTGGAGGCTCCAGGCAGAGATGAGATACGCAAGTTTCTGGAGGCTCCGGGCGGAGATGGGACACTCCAGTTTCGGGAGGCTCTGGGCGGAGACGGGACACCCGAGTCTTGGGAGGCTCTGGGCGGAGACGGGACGCTCCAGTCTCAGGAGGCTCTGGGCGGAGACGGGACACCCGAGTCTTGGGAGGCTCTGGGCGGAGATGGGACGCTCCAGTCTCAGGAGGCTCCCGGCGGAGACGGGACACCCGAGTCTTGGGAGGCTCTGGGCGGAGATGGGACGCTCCAGTCTCAGGAGGCTCCCGGCGGAGACGGGACACCCGAGTCTTGGGAGGCTCTGGGTGGAGATGGGACGCTCCAGTCTCAGGAGGCTCCTGGCGGAGACTGGACACCCGAGTCTTGGGAGGCCCTGGGCGGAGACGGGACGCTCCAGTGTCAGGAGGCTCCCGGCGGAGACTGGACACCCGAGTCTCGGGAGGCTCTGGGCGGAGACTGGACGCCGGAGTCTTGGGAGGCTCTGGGCGGAGATGGGACACTCCAGTCTTGGGAGGCTCTGGGCGGAGACTGGACACCCGAGTCTTGGGAGGCTCTGGACGGAGACAGGACGCTCCAGTCTCGGGAGGCTCCGGGCGGAGATTAGATACGCGAGTCTTGGCAGGCACCGGGGAGAGAAGAGACGCTCCATTCTCGGGAGGCTCTGGGCGGAGAGGAGGTACGCGAGTCTTGGGAGGCTCTGGGCGGAGATGGGACACTCCAGTCTCGGGAGGCTCCGGGTGGAGACTGGACACCCGAGTCTTGGGAGGCTCTGGGTGGAGATGGGACACTCCAGTCTCAGGAGGCTCTGGGCCATGAGATACGCGTGTCTTGGGAGGCTCGGGGCAGAGATCAGGCACTCCAGTCACAGGAGGCTCCGGGTGGAGACAAGATACGCTAGTCTTGGGAGGCTCTGGGCAGAGATGACACACTCCAGTCTCAGGAGGCTCCGGGAGGAGATTGGACACTCCAGTCTTGGGAGGCTCCAGGTGGAGACTGAACACCTGAGTCTCGGGAGGCTCTGGGCGGAGATGGGACACTCCAGTCTCAGGAGGCTCCGGGTGGAGACTAGACACCAGAGTCTCGGGAGGTTCTGGGTGGAGATGAGACACTCCAGTTTCAGGAGGCTCCGGGAGGAGATGGGATACTCCAGTCTCGGGAGGCTCCAAGTGGAGACTGGACACCTGAGTCTCAGGAGGCTCTGGGCGGAGATGGGACACTCCAGTCTCAGGAGGCTCCGGGCAGAGACTAGACACTGGAGACTTGGGAGGCTCTGGGTGGAGACAGGACATCCGAGTCTCGGGTGGCCGAGGGGAGAATTCCCTGCAGGGGTATTTACCAGGCTCCATGGGTTCGTCGGTTGTCGTCCCCTGGCCCTCACAAGCACATGCGTCCTCCAGCTTCCTCTCAGGATCCAGCGGTTTCAGCACCTGTAGTAGGAGATCTGGAGGCATATCTTCTCCCAGATTGGAGTTCATGGCCAAGGGAGGCTTGGCCGTCAGCTGGGCTTCCACTTCCTCTACGAACGTCTTCCGTGCTGGCTTGGCTCGTGAGAGCTTGGAAAACAGGGCCGCTTTCTTGCGCAGCTTTTTCTGCCTGCTTTTGGGGTCAGTTTGGGGACCTCTGAGAGATATTTTGGGGAGTAAAAACTCGTCACGGCGACAAACGAGCGTATCTTCGGGAGACGGACAGCCGTAGCGGAAGTTGTCCATGCCCTGCGTCACAAATACCAGGTTCCGAGGGTCCATGGGCGGGGACCTCAGGCGCCTGTGCTTGCGCTTCGCGAAGCACTTGGAAGGCTGTTTGTCACAGTACCAGGGCTTGGAGTCCATGCCAGGGGACCTCGGCCGGTCCTGCGGCCCCTGGTCCCCCATGGTGGCCCTCGCTGGGGTGCCACCTCTCCAGTTTCCGCGGCTCCTGATCCCTGCCGCTCTAGTCGCTAGGAGACCGCCAGCCACGTGCAGCCCAGGTTCCTTCCTGGAGGCAGGGCAGCGCTGATGCCACCTGCGCAGCCTGGATTCTAACAGGTGTGTAGTGGAATCTCATTCTGGGTTTTATTTGTGTGTCCTAATGACTACTGGTATTGAACATCTCTATATTTGCTTATTTGCCATCCTTATCTCTCCTTGGTTTAAGTTTCTGTTGATTTTTTCCCCCATTTTTAAATTGTGTTGCTGGATATCATATTTAGTTTTGAAAATTCTTGTTCTGTTCTGCATCTAAGTCCGCTATCACTTATATGATTTGCAAATTTTTCTCTTCATCCTTGACTTTTCCCTTCATTGTCTTAACAGTGTCTATCAAAGAGAAGTTTTTTTTTAATTTGATGAAGTCCAATTTATTAATTTGTTCTTTTACAGATTGTACTTCTTTTGATGTATCTGTGAAAACTTTGCTTATCCAAAGGTCACAGAGATTTTTTAAAATTTAAATCTGTTTAAAGTTTTGTAAACAGCACACGATACAGATCAAAGTACTTTTTTTTTTTAAAGTGTCTATTGTCTATGTATATCTGGTAATTTCAGAACTATTTTTGTAAAGATTATATTTTCTCCACTGAATTGCCTTTGGAAATTTGTAGAATATCAGCTGTCTATATTTTTTTGTGGGTCAATTTCTTGACACTCTTTTCTCTTCCAGATTTTTCTCTCACACAAATTTCACCCTCTGTTGATTACTTTAGCTTTAAAATAAATCTAGAAATTTGGATATATTAGTTCTTTAACAATGTTCATTTACAAAGTTGCTTCTTCGAGGTCCTTTGAATTTCTACAGAAATTTTTAAAATAAGTTTGTCAATGCCTAAAAAAAATTCCGCTGGGATTTTGATTAGGATTCTGTTGAATCTGTAGATCAATTTGCAGGTAACTGACATATTAACAATAGGAGGTCTTCTGACCACTGAAAAAGGTACATTTTCCCATTTGTTTATGTGATTTTTAATTTTCTCAGGAATATTTTGTAGTTTTTAGTTCATATGTCTTTTACATTGTTTCTCCCCAGATTTTTCTAAATATTGCTTTTGATACTATTATATGTAGTATATTTAAATTGAAATTTCCAATTTTTTGATGTTAGTATATATAAACATTGAGTTTTGTATATCCATCTTGTATCATACAGCCTTGGTAAACTCTCTTATTACTTTCAGGAGCATTTTTGTAGAGTTCATTGAATTTTCTATATATATGATAATGTCTTCTGTAAATAAAGACAGTTTCCCTTCTTTCTTTCCAAACTGAGTATCTTCATCCCCTCTGCTCAGCCCAGTTGCAATCCTTGATTTTCCTTTGAATAATATTAGTGAAATTTTTATCTCTCTTATGGTGTTTAAAACTATAACTATGAAAAAGATTTTTTATAAAAAATTTAATTTTAGACAAATTCAGCTTGCATTATTCCTTAAGCATATTATTTTCTCATCACATGGTAATTTTTTTCTGTACATTCTTATTCATTTTTAAAAGAAATTTTCTTATTTCTCTTGTTAAGTGCAGCTGAAAATGTTTTCTACCATTACTAACAGGTATGCCTTAGTTCCTCCTTGTAAATAAGGCATGATCAATACCTCTCTTCCCTGTGGCTCCTCCTCTGTAAAATAGACCAATATATATTCCTCTTAGGTTTCTCATTAATGCAAAAAATGATTTATGTGTAAATCAAGACAATCTATATAACATATATTTTTGTTTTGATTTTGTATCATGTTTGGCGCAGAATAAGCATCCAGTAAAGTATTGTTATTTTATACAGGATTACTACAACTTGAAAATAAAAATATTCTACATTCAGTGCCTAAATAAAGGAGAAGCAGAAATCATACAGATCTATTTATATGTCACAAATATTTTCATTTATCAGTTATAAGAATCTGTTAAACTCTCAACATATTTAGTAGATTTCATAATGCGAAGTTGCTAAGACCATTTTCGTATGGATTTATTTTTAACTTTTTCACTTGGAAAAATTCCATGGAATGTATGTTAAATTCAAGAGCCAATATTTCAACAATTCTCTATAACAGTACTCTAACTAGTAAGCTCATATGAGTTCTCATTTATCTAAAGTGGGTGAGGGTTTGAATAAAACTTCTATATTCTAAATAATCCCAGAGAAAAACACACATTGAAGCTCCTAAAGGTCAACTGGGCATCTCCAAAATTTTTCATGTGGCTGTTCATTAAAAGTTTTTGTACTTTACAGCCACTTCATTTTTTTCATTTTTCAAAGTAGAATATTATACAAAAGATTCATATCCAGAATACATAATTATTAAAACTTAACAGTAAGACAACAGATAACACAAAACAAAATGTATAATACATAGTAGTAGCTTAACTTGTATAGAGATACATAGTTAAAGAAATAAATATAGTTGTGTGCACATATTGGTTAGTGTACATGCATATATTTTATAGCTCTGTCTGCTGAGAAACTAGAAAAAAATGACATCCAAGTAGCGAAAAGTACATCCACTGCCCAGATCTTGGTTTCTAAATACAATTATCCAAAATAACAAAAGCAAAATGAGACATCCTTGGAGAAATGAGTAATTCTAGGCCTGCGGCAGTGAAAACATAAGATGAGCCTGGAGTATTATGTGATGACAGAAAATAGGAAGTTCTCAGATAACAAAAGAATAAAAGCAGATCAGGAGCCAAACTGAAAGAGCACTCAATGGCCAAAGTTAAAACAATTTAAGCAACATGAGAATTAAAATTTTAAAATTATAACACAATATAAAATAAAATATCCATGAGTCCATATTGATGCAAATGATTGTACAAATAAATAATGAAAAAAAAAGTGCAAATCTGTCTTATGAAGAATTTCAAAAAATATACATAGATACTCCTCCCTCCAGGAGGTGGAATTTAAATGCCCTCCCCAGAGTGTGGGCTGGATTCTAAAAAATAGAATATAGATAAGGAAAAATAGTGACCTTTTAGTGGAGAAGCCTGGCAGTTCTCTCCTTAATCAAGTGATGAATGTTAATATCAGCAGTGAGACATCACATTGGTATCATGCACTACTCTGATAGGATGTGATGAGAAAGACACTTTACCTCTGTAGTATTCTTCTCTAAATGCCAGAATCCTAGTCTACTGAGGAGAAAACATCTAACAAACCCAAGTCCAGGGACATCTTACAAAATTCTCAAGTGTTCCTCAAAATCATAAAGGTCATGGGAAACAATTAAAGGCAGAGAACTGGACATAGACTTTAGATTAAAGAGACATGAAAACTAAATTCAATGTGGTAGGCCGAGCTGTATCCTGACACTGAAGAGGACATGGGTATAAAAAAATCTACAAATCTGAATAAAGTCTAAAGTTTAGTTAATAGTAATATGTCAATGTTAATTTTTTAGTTTAAACGCATGTACCATGTAAGATATTAATTTTAGGGGAAGCTGGGTAAAATGTGCATGAAAATGCTCTGTACAGTCTTTGCAATTGGTTCATAAATCAAAAATTATTCTAAAATAAAAGATTTCCAATTTAAACTATATATTGCATCATGATAAATGATCAGCAAATCACTACTAACCATATAAGAGGGAAAGCTGTAGCTTCTTTAAAATGCATACTTGTGGCCCCTCTGTCCCCATATATAGTAAATCATAATTTTTTCGAAGTGGAGCCAGTCATCTACATTTTACATGGTCTCTAAATTATACACACCAATAGGTGAAAATTACTTTTCTAAAGCCCTGTGCCTTTTATAGGCCCCGAAGACTTTCAAAGAGTTTAAAAACCACAGTAGTTATGGTATTATCCAAAGTCACCAAATTTGGAGAAAATTAAATTTCAGCAAGTGCTATATGGGAATGTAAAAATCAGATAGTGGAGCCCGTGGACAAAATAATTCACTTAGATGACATGTACATAACTGGTGGGCCCACAGGGTAATGAAGTCATGATAGAAGAGTAAAGAAGATACAAAGTTTGGTGAGTACCTGACTGGCAGTGAAAAAAAAAACTAGGAGTGAAAGCAACTTACTTGTGTAAACAGCACTTCTTGGGTTAAAGAAAACTGACATCACTATAGAGTACAGAGAAATTACAACTGGCCTGTTCAATCAACAAGCAACAACCGCCTTAGTATGAAGTGTTACTCCAGAAATGAATAATGCAGCTGACAAGCAAAACCAACACCAACAAGCTAATAAATAAATGTTCAAGGAAGTCAAAATGCTCTGAGTAGAGCAGCATATAATGAATAAGTATACAAGAAAATTAAAATAAACAATGAAAATCCATGTGATGAAGTGCATTGGTTTAATGGAGCCTTAAGTAGTCCCAGTTCTGACATCTTTGTGTGCCTCTGACTGCTCTTAGTTAGTTACAACCTTTACTGCAGACTTAACTCAGGACACAATTTTCACCCTCCAGCAGACTCACATTATCTGCAGCCTTGCTGCCTCTTCCACCCACATGCGGCACCTGCCAGCCTTTTTCAGATACCCAATCATTTTCATTCTGATCCAACCCACTTTGGAATTCTTTTGCTTTTATTAGCTCTTGGTAAGTTTACTTTCTGGGATGGTTAATTTTCTGTGTCAACTTGGCTAGGCTATGGTGCCCAATTATTCAGTCAAACAGTCTAGATGTTGCTGTGGAGAGATTTTTAAGTTGTCATTTAACATTTTATATCAGTAGACTTTGAGTAAATCAGATTTACCTTCCATAGGATGGGTGAGCATCATCCAATCAGTTGAAGACCTTCGAGAAAAAGACAGAAGTTCCCCCTAGAAGACGGATCTGTTTCAGTTTCCAGCCATTAGAATCAAGACTACAACATCAACTTTTGCCTGAATTTCTAACCTGCAACCAGGTCTGCAGATTTTGGATTTGCCCACCCCCACAGTTGCATAAACCAATAAAATTTCTCCCTCTCTCTCCGTCTATCTCTCTCTCTCTCTCTCCATATATATATATGTGTATATATATATACCTCCACAGCAACATCTAGACTGCTGATAATTTATCATGATGCAATATATAGTCTAAATTGGAAACCTTTTATTTTAGAATAATTTTTGATTTATGAACCAGTTGCAAAGACTGTACAGAGCTTGGTAAAGAGAAATTGTTGGAAACTTACACAGAACTTAAAAGATTGAAAATAACTAAGAGTGCCCCCTCAGATATTATCTGCTTATCCTCTCTTTGCAGATCTGCTCACCCACATAGCTTTCTGTCACATGCTTTTGCTTTCCTGTTTACTCTTACTGCTGCAGAACCAGATAGCCTTGAAAAGATTAACTTTATTCTGTCTCATGCATCAGCAACAGAAGTTGTCAACTTGAATCTTTATTACCGGTGATCACATAAAAGCTGAGAAACACAAGATTTCTTTTTTCACCTTAGAAGTTGAATTAGTCACCCTAAAAAAAATAGCTAGGCTTGTAAACGGAACACATTTTATTTAGGAATCATTGAGAAAGAATAAGCAAAACAAACAAACAAACCAAAAACCTATGACTCTTTTCTAAGGAGAACCAACTTAGAAAAAGAGGAAGATGCAAGAGGTTAGGCCGTAAGCATGCAGTGATAATCCACTTCTCAAAGCAACTCCATCAAGAATAATAATGATTTTGGACAAACGCTAACATTTATTCAGAGCTAGACATCAAGTTAAACCCTTTATAGGCATTATCCTAACCATACTTCGAGAAAGACTCCATTGTCTTTACCAATTTACAGACGAGAGAACCAAGGCTTAGGAAGGTTAAATAACTTTCCCAAGGTCACACAGTGAGGTTTGGTGGGGCAGGAATTTGACATCAAGTCTCATTTCAACACCTCCACTCTCGTTCATTGCTCACAGGCTCATAGAATTCTCTGTTGTCAACAATCCTCTCAAATGTGACTTCAGCAAATATTTTTCTTGCTCCCGTCCATGCCTACCTAGCTTCTCTAATGGAATCACAGCAAACTACTTCAAATGGCCAAAAAACCCTGAATTATTCCAGGTCTCCTTCTTTTGCCAAGTGACATACCCCCATTTAAGTAAAAGAAGGAATGTACTGGGTTCCATAGTTGATGAGTTTTTCAGGTAAGGCCAGATGCAGGCATTTTAATAATGTCATGGGTCACACTTTTTGTCATACTTTTTTCTTTTTTATTATAATTTTTGTTTTATTGGTTTATTATTTTATTTTTCTTTTTTTATTCTAGGACATCTTGTTATAGTATGTCATACTTTTTTTTTTTTTTTACACAGTTCTGCTTTCCTGTGTGTGCTTTAATCTTCAGCGTGCTTTCTCCTTGCAGTCATAAGAGGGCCAGCAGTAGCTGTAGGTTTAATCCTTCTACATTAGCAATCTTAGCTTTCCCAATGGTTTTAGCCAAGAAAGCTCAGGATTGTTTCTCCTTGGGCAGACCTGGGATATATGCTCCTCCTTGGGGACATGGAAATGGTATAGTTTCTTTTAAATCACATGTTCCAGGAATAGGGAATGGTGGTTTCTCCAAATAAACTCAAGATGTTGCTGATAGTAGAAGGCCATTAAAACTACGTGGTCAAGCTTCCTCATTCTGAAGTCTAGCTACATGCCTTTATCCGTACTATCCCTATATTAACCAATTTCCAAAGCTCACCTCTATCAACCTCCTTTAATCAGTTGTACTGAATTTTTAACCTTCAGGATATATTGTTAACATTTTATTGCTTTATTGTTTCTCTTTATACATCATGAGACTGTAAAACCACACTCAGGTTTTAAAACTGAATTAGCTATTTTCCTTCTTCTTTATGCTTCATATCTATTCCACTGCATGTATTCTTTGGCATGGTGGATAGTATCTTTGTTGGCCCAATTGTCCAGAGAAGAAACCAGCCATAATCTTTGACTTTTATCCTCCTTTACTCCCACAGCCAGTTATTCATAAAACCCTGTAACCTGCTCGCTTCAGATCTCTTGACTTCTTCCAAGTCTTGCCACCCTATTTTGCTATTAGTTCAGATTTCCTCATTTCTTGATTATTCTACTTACCACTCTGACATATTGTCCTCCTTTCAAATATGTTCTCTAATTTTCAAGAAAACTGATCTTTCAAAAGCACAGATGTGATCCCACGACTCTCCTCTTAACAACATTTCAACAATTCCCTGCTGTATGATTTTCATGGACCTTGGTTTCCTTATTGTTAAAGGAAAGGCATAAAGAGATGATCTCCTGGAGATGATCTCCAGCTCTATGATTCTGTTAATCTTTGCCATCCTAAAGTAGTTAGCTCTGTTTAATCATTTGGTAATTTGTTTGTCTACCTTTTGGATTATGGACTGAGACCCTGTGTTTTTCTGGTTATCGCCTCTTACTGTATCTCTGTCTCTTATACACATCTAGATGTGTATAAGAGACAGACAATAAGGAGAACTGCAAATGTACAAGTGAAAAATATTAGTGTACCATAAGACAAAAAGCAGATGTGTTAATGCATTATCAACACTAGGGTATTATTAGGTTATTTAATAGCCGGTGAACTATACCACCATAGGAATTTAAAATCACTCTTTTCCTCCTATCCTTCTGAATGCTGGTGAAAACCTTAGAAATGACCACATGTAGGAAGCTGTTCAACGTTTCCAGTTAAATAATTCACTCTACCTAAAGGAACACATACATCCCCACTTGCCAATTTAATGTACCTTACACAGATGCATTAGTTTACAAGGGAGGAATACCTGTTTTAGTAGTGTCCCATACAGCAATGTTCATTCAAATCACTCATCCATAAACACACATTGTAATACCCAAGGGCATAATTGACATATACTTTCTTCATTTCCAATAAGCTTGGGTGTGCACCGTTGCTCGTTCTTGGCCAACATGACCCAATCAAACTTGGCTACCGCCCCTTCAGGTGGAGTGGCGAGTGCCACTTTGCTTGCTTATTTCAGGTGGCTTTTAATTCTGGGATTACATGTGTACTGGCAATCATGATTAGCCTATAATGGCTAACAAAGTACTATAAATCGATAAAACTGGAAGTAGAGGGAAAAAAGACAATAAAGAGAATCAAATCCTATGTTAGAATGCACATTTTTGTGGCTGCTTGTGGCAGAGGTGTATAATCAAGCAACTGGTCAGGAAAGCAGACAGCAAAACTCAGCCATGGATGGATAGAAAATTTTGACATTATGAAGAGCATCACAGACGTCAATAAGTATCTACTGAGCACATATCATGTGTCAGGCATTGACCTAGATGCTGAGCATACAAGAGGAAACAACACAGACAAAATTTCCTGTTCTTCTGGGGGTTAAATTTTAGTGGAGAGAGACAGATGGGAAACAAAATAAGTAAGTAAAATATATAGTCGTTAGATACTAATGGTTGGTGGAAGGGTAGTAACTTTAAAATAACAAGTTGGAGACAACCTCATTGAGAAAGAGGTGAAGAGGCAAGCCAGGAGGTAATTTTTTTGAAGAGTATTCCAAGGAGAGAAAACTGCAAAGCAAAGAGCACAATTAGGGAAAGTTTCCAATTATGTTGTTAATCTAATAAAGTAGGGATGAGTCTCCACAGAGGATATGCTATAAGGAATGAACAAAGCACTATTCAGTTACCTCAAGCATTTCTAGGATGCACCCTTTGAGCAAAACTTTGGAAAATCTTTTGAAAGCATTTCTAAGATGCATTATTCCTTAAATGTATTAAACTTTAATTGGTAAGGTTTGACAGTTATACAATTACTGATTTTTTTCATATTCACCCATAGAGAGCAATAATTTGCATAAGAGAAACCCTGATTTTAATACTCTCTTTTCTGGATAGTTTTGCATAATTTTTATGCGATTTCCTTGATGAACCCACTAATACTCTCTTCCATCCATAGTTTTGCATAATCTGCATAATAAAGACATACTGAAGAAGAACTGGGAACTGAGCAATTCAGCAAGATCACAGAAACATATGTTGGGAGCTGCCTGTCAGCAAATGCTCCTAGAAATTCTGTGACTATCAGGACAAATCTTGCAGATAATGGTAAAATAAATGGCCTTGGCAAGATTTTGTATAGACTGCATATTTCTTGTGGGGTCATCACTACTTTTAAAGAATCCAATTGGAATTGTTATTTCAGAACACAACTCTTTGGGTGCCTGCATACTTTTCTGTCTTCCAGATTTCTCTAAAATATTTATCTTCCTAACTGCTCATTGCCCTGTTGAGTGT
>NW_012105464.1:3028653-3039141 GCF_000951045.1 Mandrillus leucophaeus
TAATTTTTTGGGTCAGGAATTCTGGAAGGGTTTGGGATGGTGGTAATCTGAAGGCTTGACTGGACTGGATATATCCAAAGTGGTTCACTCACATAGCTGTCAGTTGATGCTGTCCTCCGCCTGTCAATCCAAGCACTTCCAAGTGACCTCTTCATGTTGTCTGGGCTTCCTCCCGATAAGAAGCTCCAGTCAGATTCTTACAAGGCAGCCCAAGGCTCCAAATGTGAGTGCTGCAACATTTAAGATGGAAGCTGCATTACTTTTTAGCCTTGGATGCCATACCGTGTTATTTCCATCACATTCTATTTGTTACAAATGAGATATCAGCCCACCCAGAGTTCAGAAGAGGTTACATGTACCTCCCTCCTGATGAGAGGAATGTCAAGGTCACATGGATTGTAGAGGAACATGTGGCCTAGGAGATATTGTTGTGGCCATATTGGAAAAATATAAGCTGCCACAGAGGGTTAGTTAGCAAAAGTAGAATGTGTGAAGGCCCTGAATTCAAGATAAAGTATAGAGGTCACCATATCTTGTAGAGAAACAGACAAGAGCAGAAACTGCAGAATGTTTACATTTTGTGCTCACAATAGGAAAAGGATCCAAGAATATAGGAGGAGTTTAGACATGTCAGGTTAAGGTTTGAAAAAAGACCTCACTCTGTATTCTACACTTCAGCGTACCTTAAGTCTCTCATGGCACTCTCATGGTAATTCATTCATTATTTCATAAACGTTTAGTAAATATCTACTACAGGTAGTAGTGGTGGCAGTAGTAGTAGTAGTAGTATTAGTAGTAGAATAGAGACTATTCTAGACTCTTGCATATCAGTAAATAAATGCAAGAAAAAGCCCTACCATCACGGAGAGTATATTCTAGTGGAGTAATAGTATTAAAATAAATAACGCTGCATGCAAATTAAGTATAGGACAATTAGGGGTGGGGTTTCAAAGAACCCTAACACTTCACCCTACGCAGTGTCCATACCCTTTGTCATACAACTTTGAAGTTCAACAAAAACACCTTATATTTCCTCATGTGATTTGCCAATAGACTAAGGCAGAAAAGAGTGTGTGGTCCTGAGACTAGACCCTCAGAAGTCTTGCATGTCTCTGCTTTTGCTTTAGCCCCTCTGCCATTGCCATGCAAGCATGCTGTGTTGGTCAGCTAAAAGACAAGAGACATGGGTCGCAGCCCAGTCACCTCAGTCTCCCCAAGCATGACCCAACCCACCTCCAGACACCTGAATGAGCCCAGCCAAGATCCCAGATGCATGAACAGTAAACTTACTGTCATGTGCTATAAGATTTTGTGATTGCTTTTTATACAGCATTTTGGGGCAATGGACAGATGACACAACTGGGAAAAAGCAGAAGAGCTCCTTTTCTCGGAGCTGCGTTTACATACAGTTCTATTTTGAAGTCAGTTAGCAGATCCCTGTTGTTGCTGCTGCTACCTCTGGGATGGAGTGTTTGGAAGAATAATCAGAGTCAGAATTAATAGAGTTGCCTCTAGATTCATGACAAGGGTGAGGGAGGTGTGGAGGAATGAAGTGGAATAAGCCTTCATTTCTGCCGGTAAAGGCTTTATTTTATGTTTCCTTGTCTGAGGGGACAAAAATCACCTCTAATGCCTGTTGTGGTTGAGGGATGAGGAAGGACGTCTCAAGGAGAAACTCAACTTTCCTGCTGCTTCTTTGATGCCTTTCCTTCCTTTAACATATCAAGCTCCCTGCCTAAAAGTGGACTTTTATTATTATTATTACTAAAAATAAACCTGTTTTGGCCGCATCAAAGGGGGATGATGGCCATACTGTCCTTGAACTATGTGGATGTGTCCCTCCTGGCAGTCATGTTGGCAAACTAAGGTTCTTTCCCGGACTACATCAAGTAAGGGTGGAGGGGCAGAGTATTTAATTTCTGCTTCCCAATCATGGTGACATTTAATACTTCTGAGGAAAAAAAAAATGCGTCCAAACTGGCCTTTTAAGTAAGTGGAGTAGTTACTCTCTCCACAAAGTATCAGAAACTGTTCTATGAGCCACTTACTCCTTTGTGTCTTGCATAGTCCCTGTCAAAATACAAATACTTCTGGGAAACGTGACCTCTTTAGTCTTCAAGAGTCAACACTTTGGGAAAGGCAGAATTATTTCAAACAGCTGAGTATAAGAAAGACCACTAGCTTTTGTAATTGTTCATTTTCTGTTTTTCCCATTGAATTGTAATTTCCAAGAAGTATAGGACCATGTCAAATTTTATTCATCCATCTATTTCCAGGTTTCAGGACACATAGGAGACCCTCCATAACGCCCTTGGGAAAAAAGCAGAAGAGAACAAACATGGGAAAGAAGGGAGGGAAGGGGGAGATAAAAAGCCTAATTAAATTATCACAGAGGGTTTATCCTAATATTAACTAGTTAATGACCTCAAGATATGTATTGAGCTTTTACTATGCACGCATGGCAGGAGGGGAGTGCCCCTTCCTTGCCTTAACCCTGTGTGGTTCTTTGAGTTTTTACTCCTGTATACTCGAAGAAAACAATACAAAAACCAAAGCTGGGAAAAAAGTTCCCGTATGGGGTATTTCACCGTTTTAATGCATTAAACATGATGTGCTCAAATACCCCAGCCTTTGGGATTGAAACATGCATAATGAGAACTCCGAAGCGACCAAGATGAAATACAAACGTCAAAGAAGGCGCCTAGTTTTGTCTTGGTACTCTAGCCTAGTTCCGTGGCTCCTTAAACTTCAATGTGCTTGCGAATCACCTGGGGATCTTGCTGACTATTCAGATTTCGATTCAATAGGTCTGGAGCGAAGCCTGAGACGCTGCGTTTTTAACATGCTCCCGGGTGATGCTGGTGCTTCTAACCCAAGGACCACACTTTGAGTATACAAGGGACAAGACTGTCACTTCTACCACCAGGTGTGCGTATGCTGAGTCCCAGAGTCCCAGATCAGCGTCCCGCACGTCCCCAGCCTCCCGCCAGGAGAGGAAGAGCCAGGGGCGGAGCGGGAGGCGTGGCGCGGGCCCCGCGTGGGTCCTGCCAGAGATCACCTCGGCCCCTTGGAGAGGCCGCTGAGCTGCTCCGGGGCAGGAGGGGGCGGGTCGGCAAGGGCGCGGCCTCAGAGAGCCGGGCGCACGATACACATCCCCGCGATCGCAGCCCGGCGCCCCACTTGGCCATCCGCTCCTGGCCCGCCTCCTCTTGTCACCTCCCGTCTCATCCTTCTCGCTCCTTCCCCGCCGCATACACCGCCATCCGAGTGCCTCAGAGAGCCGGAGGTGGTGTGCGGGGCTGCAGGGCACGACTTCAAGCGGTCCTCAGCTCCGCACTAGCGGGCACGGGTAACAGCATGGACACCAAGCGCTGCTTCGCCAATCGCTTCGATGACTACCAGGGCAGCCTGCTGGCGGGCCAGTGTGAGGAGGCGGTGGCGCCCTTGGTCACCGCCACCATCGAGCGCATCCTCCAGGAGCTTCCCCCACTCGGGGGCGACGCGGAGGCCCGAGGGGCGACGGCCGGGGCTAGCGGCTGCCAAGGGGGGCTTTATGGCGGCGTGGCCGAAGTGGCCTACATGCTCTACCACGTCTCGCAGGGCCCCGGGAACCCTACCTGAGCTCAGCTATGCGCCTCATCGACGCGTGCGCCCGCGCTGAGGAGTGGGGCGAGCCGGACGCCGACACCCGTGCTGCCTTCCTGCTCCGGGGCGCGGACGTGTACGCCGTGGCCACGCTCGTGTACCACGCCCTGGGCCGGTCCGACTACGTGCAGCCGCTGGGCAAGTTCCGGGCTCTGTGTGCCGTCTGCGCGCCGGTCTCCTTCCTGGAGTGCGGCTCCGACGAGCTGTTCGTGGGCCGCGCAGGCTACCTGTGTGCCGCGCTGGTGCTCAAGCAGAAACTCGCCCAGGAGGTAAGAGGTAGTCCCGGCCGCGGGAGGGCGCTCGCCGCTTGCCCGGCCTCCCTTCCCCGGACTCCTTGGCTCCGGCAGCACTGCCCCGGGTTGCTCGCCATCTCTTTGTTACTCTTCGTGTGGTGCTAGCATTTCGTCAGTCTCTTGAGGTCTGTCTCCTACTTTTGACCGTCTTCTTTCCTGTCTTTTTCGGTCTCTCATTTGTTGAGATTTGGCGTCTGTGCGCTTTGTCAGTGTTTTTACGCTGAACGTGGCATCACTCTAGATGCCTGTTAGCTTTCTGGGGGATGACAGTGTGGCCCTTTCAAGTAAGATGAAAACCTCAGAAATGGAGGGGATTTCCTTTCCTTTGACTCTGCTGTCAAAAGCTGAGGCATCCTCGAATGTTAGAGTGCTAGAAAGTAATGGAACTTTTCGGGGCCGATGTGGAGGTAAGTTGCTTCTGGAGCCCTGGGTCTGTAACCAAGAATAACTACTCAGCCGTGGGTCTGATGTGTTTACAGTCTTGCTTACTATTCAGTTCAACCCATGGCTCTTATTAAATGCATATCTGATAGGAGTGTCCCCTTTAAAAATACATAAAGGTAGACGGAAATGTACCCGGAAATGTACCCCATTGTGGTTGCATGTGCATTATTTCACTTAAACATATTTGCTTAGGATGGGCAAGACCACAGCTTTCTTGACAGGCAGCTTGTCTTGATGAATAACTTTACAGTGGCTCCTAAAAGTGAATTGGTTTTCACATACATATTTTTTCCTGGACTCACTTTGAAATCAGCATGTGGTTATTAGAAGAGAATATGCCAGTTCCTGTGGAGTAGGAAAAAGAACAAAACTCTGAAGGATCATAGTGACTAGAACTGAGAGAGAGGCACTTTCATTCATAATCCACTGGAGCCAGGTATTGGTTCTAGGGAGGAAGTGACACATTTAACTTGGCTTTATTTAGGTGAGAAAGGCGTTTGAAGAAAAATTAAAGGTATATATAGTGTTTTAAAAGAGTAACTTAGATAACCTCTACAGAGGCAGACCGGTTTTTTGTTTTGTTTTGTTTTGTGTTTTTTTTTTTTTTAATAGCAGGTGAGGTTGATTCAAGTGAGAAAAAAGATGACTAAAGAAAGTGCACTGTGTTAGCTGGGCAGCAAAGGTCTATGTCACAAAGTTGTCTTGAAATAATTTGCTCTGCTTCTGAGTCACTGTTACTACCAGCAGTTATTCAAATGCCCTTCCAGTTGTAGAAAACCTTTTAGCAGGCCACAGAGATATTTACATATCATTTGCATTGTATTTGCATCTGCTCCCCTCACCTCCTAGTCTGGCAGCAGGCGGTTTTCAATTTTTTTTTTCCAATTGTTTTCCTTAATCTTGCCTCTTCCCCTTTCCATGCCTTGAGGCCATTTCTCCAGAATGGAGTGGGAAAAGTGTGTGACCACCAGGTCACACAGGTGGAAGCAGACCAGAAGGACTCTGCCCAAAAACTGGTGGTTTGGGCCAATCTGCAACACTGAGCCACAAAGACATTTATTAAGACCTCTCTTCTGCCCTCCTGCCAAACCAGATCTTCTTTTTTGTGCTAATCGAGTTGAGGTGTTTTGGCCCCTGCTCCCAGGAGATGGAACAAGCTTCAAGGATAAGGGAAAAAAAAAAAAAAAAAAAAAAAGCCCAGCTCTTAACCTGAGCAAACCAGTCAGTTCCAGTGCCAGCTGCAGCTGTGGCAATTCAGGACTTTCTGGCTTGAAAGGTGTAGGGCAGGGGCTAAGCACGCCAGGCTGGAAGCCCTTTGAGGGGAAAGTACAAGTTTTACACACCATCCCCACCCCACAAGTCCTAGCCAGCACAGGACTTTGCCTTCAGTAGGTGATCCATAAACCTTGATTAAATTGAATTGCGAATTTGTGTCATTTCTCTATAAATAATCTGTCAGTATGACCTGGGTTTCTTCCCCTCCGATGTCATTTATATTCACATTCCTCTGGCAGTTCCCTCAGTTAACACTCTAATTTAGATCCTCCCCACATTACTTGGCACATCTTTGCCACCTAATAAAGAGTTGAATGAATGAATCACCATATATTGGGACTGGTGCAATATACTTTGAGCTAGAATCTCCCACTCGAGCCGTTCCATCTACCCCTAAGAAACAAATATTTCAAAAGACACTTTTCATCATGTTATTTCCCTGCTCAGCATACTGCAGTGGCTCCCTATTACTTTTTCTCCAGTGGCTTGTCGTCTCACAGTTAAAGTTACGATTCTTAAAAATAGCTGAGAAGGCCCCACATGATCTAGCCTCCTACACACCTACTCTACTCCTTTCTCATTCTTCTTCAAGCACACTGGCCGTGTTACTGTTTTAGTTACTTTCCTGTCTCAGGCTGTTTGTTCTTACGGTTCTTTCTACTTGGAACACTCCCTCTAAGTATTTATAGCTAGATTTCTGACCTTGTATAGGTGTGTATGTGTGTATATATATACACACACACATATAAATTTTTTTTTTTTGAGACAGGGTCTCAGTCTGTCACCTAGGCCGCAGTGCAGTGGTGCAACCATGGCTCACTGTAGCCTCGACCTCCTGGGCTCAGGTGATCCTCCTACCTCAGCCTCCCAAGTAGGTGACACCACAGGCATGCGCCACCACACCCGGCTAATTTTTTGTAGTTTTTGTAGAGACAGAGTTTTACTATATTGCCTATGCTGTTCTGGAACTCCTGGGCTCAAGTGATCTGCCCGTCTCAGTCTCTTAAAGTGCTGGGATGACAGTCATGAGCCACTGTGCCTGGCCTTGTATAGGTCTTTACTTCCTCACTGAGGCCTTTCCTGACTACCCTATTTAAAATTGCAACCCGATTCTCAACTTATCCCCCTTTAGTGATTTGTTTTACTTAAATTGTTTATTTATGTCTTTGCCAATTAGAATGTAAGCTCCATAAGGGTAGACATTTTTGGTTTCATTGATGTTCATTGCCAAGACTGCCTGGCACATTTTTAGATACCCAACTTTGTGTGTGTTTGCAAATATCACTCAGTTTTAGTGGTGTCCCATTTATCAATATTTTCCTTTATGATGGTAGTTTTGGTGTCATGTCTAAAGAAATCTTTTCCCACTGCCAAAGTTTCAGTAAATATTTGTTAAATGAATGAATGAATGAATTATAGTTTCTTTCCATTATTTTTCTTGGCTTAAGCTCAACCAATAAAGCAGTGCTTATTAAACTTTAATGTGCTTAGGAATCACCTGCAGATCTTATAGAGCTGCAAGTTCCTGGGTGATGCTGATATTGCGGGTCCATAGAGCATGCTTTGAATAGCAAGGCAATACTGTGCTGCATAGGTTTTGGCATTATAACTGCCACCTCTATTAAGGCATACTGTAAGACACCATTCTATGAAGCTTGATAGGTTTATTTAAAACGTCTGTAGTTTAGAATGCTGATTACTATATCCTACCTTTCACTCTAAAGACCCACAAGAGGAATTGCTGTCAGATTGTAGAGACAGTAATAGTTGTGTGACTCCTGGCAATTGATTGAATTGTAAAAATCTTCAAAATATGTCATGTAACTGATTCTGTTTGTCACTTTGTGTTGGCTACTAGGGAGTGTATGGCTAGAATTGTGGTCCCTATAAGCTAGCATACAGTACCTTAGCAGATCTGTATTTATGTGTAGACGTTTCTCCTGGGTTTATCTAATTTGTTTCTTCCTTAGTTTACCCTTTTCTAGGTTCTTTTCTTTTGATTTGATTTTGTTGTTTGTATTTATGTTTACAAGGTTCAGATATAAGAAAAAAATGTATATGTATGTGGCAAGATACATACACATGTATTTTCACTTAACTTGGCCTGTATTTTCACTTAACTTGGCCTTCCTGGAATAGCTCCAAGGATTTCTTAGGCAGATATCCTTGAGCAACGGGGCATTGAAGTCTCAAGAAATCATGACAGAAAAACTTATATTGGGTCCATTCGACTTTCCACTGATTGGTGGAAATGGAGCGGACAATGGCAGAGGGATTATGGGGAGACCTGGGATCTCAGTTAAAATAATAACTCTGCCACTGAATGATCTTGGAAAAATATTTTAACATCGTTGAGCCTTAATTTCCTCACCTGTAAATTGATTAATAAGAGCTTCTTCATTGACTCGTTCTGGTTTTCATTCATTCATTCAGTGAACGTCAGGTTTCTACATGGTGTGAGGCAACTTACTAGATGCTTGGATTCAGTAGTGAACAAAAAATACAAGTCTGTTGGTGAAGAAAAAAATAACATCAGTCGTTTTAGTTAAGTGCTCTTAAGGATGTAATCAGGAACTAACTGAGGACAGGTGGGAAAGGGGAGGGCTGCTCTGTGGTAGGAAAGCTTCTCTGTGGAGGCAACGTCCTGGCTTATCACTAGAGCATGGGAACCAAGTGGCTGCGCTAAGAACAGGCATTCCAGGCAGAGGGCAAGAGCCCCTAAGGTAGGAAATGACTTGGACATTTCAAAGAAATAGAAGGAGGCTAGCATGGCTGGAGGAGAGAGAGAGCAGGGCATAGAGGAGTTTGAAACCATGGAAGGAGACATGAGCAGGGTAAAACCAGATCCTGGAGGCTCAAGTTAGTCAAAGTTAGGAGTCTGCATTTGTTTTGTGTTTAAAGGAGGAAATATCTTGATCTAACTTACCTTTTAGAAAGATGACCCCAGTTTTCTGTATTAAGAGTGGATTGACAATATTAAGAATGATAACAAGCGGGACTGGTTATGGGGGGTGTAAACCCCTTTTGTGCCAAGGACTCCTTGTCAGTCTGGTGAAACCTACAGGACATCTTCTTAGAAAAATATTTTTAAATGCATAAAAGAAAACACACAGAATTACAAAGGAAGTCAAGTATATTGCAGCCCCGTTACCAAAACATTTTTAAAATGTGTGAGCAGTAGTGTATGTGCTCCTTTATTAACACATTAAATAAGATTTTACGGCAGGTCTAATGATGATGATACTTTTGAAACAGTGATGAGAGTCAATGATATTTTGAGATACCTTCCACAGCTGCAGCGTGGCATGCATATATCTGTGATTTCTATAGGTGACAAAGTCACAAGTACAACTAGTGGTTTGTGGTTTACATTTGTAAGGAAATGCTAAGTTGTTTAAGTAAGGCGGGAAACGTGTAGATGTGATTTTATTTCCCCAGCCAAAGGAGACTGGTTTGGAAGTTGCTGTGATGACCAGTCCTAGATAAAGTACCTAGCACAGTGCTTGGCACATAGTAGCTGCTAAATGGAATCAATGGTAGCCTTTTTCGCTACTACTAACAGAAAACCTAAGGTAATTCTGAATATCAGATAGAAAATGATACTCAATATGACGTACCTATCTTCCTGCTGTGATTTGAAAACAACAACAACAACAGCAAATTACTGCAAAGTTGTTAATTGGGTCTTTGGCTCATTTCTAAGGCAGGTGGTTGGCAGCTGTATAAGGGGCAATGCTTTTAGCTGTAAATAACAAAATGTCCAATAAAAAGTCATCTAAATAATGAGACCATTTATTACCTCACTTAGCAAGCAGTGGAAAACTAGGCCACTCCAGGATTGTTTCAGCAACTCAGGAGAGTTATCCAAATCCAAGCTCTTTCCAGCTGTTTTCTCTGCTGTTCTCAGTGTTTGAGCTGTTTCACCTTTCAATGTTGTAACATGGCTGCTGTCATTGCAAACATTGTGTTCCCCTAACTGCAGTAGTGAGGAAAGGTCTGAGGCTTTTTTTCCCCTGCATCTTTTTCTAAAGTCATGTAGAACATTCTATCCTAGAAGAATTTCCCTTCTGACTCATTGCGCAGCGCTTGGTCATTAGCCAGTTCTGGTTTCAGGGAGGCTGGGAAGGCCGGTGTTTTTATTTTTAACCTCGATCATTGACAGGCACCGACACGAAGAAAGGGAGAAGGAAATGGTTGTTTGTTGGTTACCAAAGCATCTGCCCTTTGGTGTCCCTTGGCAAGGTCTGTCTTGTGACCTCCTTTATCCGTTCGCTTTTCCTCCCTTTGGTGTTTCTCTTGCCTTTTCCATGTCATCTCCATGTGTCATGACACCTGTAAGGCATCTTGTTTTTGCTGTCAGCTAGCTGCCAATTAAATAAAAGCTAAGATATTAACTGTTAATCAAGATTTAAACTAGTAAAGTTTGGGGAATATATTTTATGGCAGCAACTGCATTTTTCCTACCTTTTCTTAAAAAGTATTTCTCTCACCAAAGATATAAAACAAAATGAGTCTTTAAATTGTTTATTTAAAATTTGTTTTAGGCCTGGCACGGTGGCTCATGCCTCTAATCCCAGCACTTTGGGAGGCCGAGGTGGGCAGATCACATGAGGTCAGGAGTTCCAGACCAGCCTGGACAACATAGTGAAACCCTGTCTCTACTAAAAATACAAAAATTAGCTGGGCATGTGGTAGGTGCCTGTAATCCTAGCTACTCAGGAGACTGAGGCAGGAGAATTGGTTGAACCTGGGAGGCGGAGGTTGCAGTGAGCCGAGACTGCACCACTATACTCCAGCCTGGGTGACAGAGTGAGACTCCATCTCCAAAAAA
>NW_012105464.1:3040776-3044071 GCF_000951045.1 Mandrillus leucophaeus
ATATCCCAGCAGTTTTAAATTATTTCATGATAATTCAAGAGACACCTTATTATGACATTCCCAAACAGAAGACATGAGCCTGATAATCATGATACCAAGCCTATTTTAGTCATTCCATTTTACCTGTTTGATGTAAAGTAGTGCTTCTCTCCAACTCCAAATTAATTTAAACTTAAAATGATCAGACATCTTCCTTTTTATTTTCTAATCACAATGATTTAACAGACCTACTCAAAATAATGTAGAAAGCTTTAGATACAGTTTATTTATATCTTTTCATCTGTTAATATACATTCCACTAAAACCCAAACTTATTATTTGTATTATAATTATTTAAAGAGAACATAGTTCATAATTTTTTGTTACAGAGCAAATGGAAAAATAAACACAGTAAAACTTGTTTTAAATGAACTTAATTATTTATTTTGCCAATAACTAAACTCACAGTGCTCTATAAGGATATTGTTTTAATGGAATTTTATTACATGTATTGGCCTTTGAATGTGAAAATGATAGATTATATTAATTTCTTACTAACTTCTTCACTAATTACACTTTTGCTGGTTAATTTAGTAAATGATGTTTGTCATGTGATTGGCTGCAACACAATATGCAATGGATTTCCTCCAAGTGACAGGGCAGTTCTGTAGTTTCCCCACATGGTGATGGTCTCTAGGTAAACTGGTCCAAGAGTTCATGATGTGCCCAAGTCTTTCTCTTCATGATTCAACTTTACAAGTTCATCTCTGACCACCAGTCAAGTACCATGTCTTGATTAGTTTGTCTCATAAAAAAACAAGTTGTTCTTATTATACACACACACGCACACAGATATATATATATGCATGTGTATATAAGATACATACGCACCATCACTAAATGCTTCCTAATTATTTTCTTTATGGTTTTACTTACTAGGGAAACCTACCAAGATAACAGGCCCATTATTCTTGGGGTGCTAGCCACTTGATCAAACTGAATTTTCAAGAAGTATTTGATCTTTCTTTTTGCAAGCTGAATAAAGGAGTGTTTTGTGTAAGATCAGATTTTCCTTTCTGAATAGCCTTAACCATTCAACGAACCAGAGAAATGAACGACTTTGGCCTGTTAAAGTGTGAGTATGGCTATCTGGGTCATAAAGAAACTGTTTTTCAGATGAGAGACAAAGTCTTACAGACTTCATTGGTAAAAACATCTAAATGAGAGGTGGCAGAACAAATGTTTGTCATGGCATTATGTGCTGTTAGCTGTTCCTGTGCCCATCTGCTGGCCCCATTGCTTTGCGTGGAATGGATTCCCTGTGCTCAGTGGTGTGTTGAAATCTGGTGTCTATGGCAACAAAAGCATCACCAATCTCAAAGCAAGCACTGTCGGGACCAGCTGAATCTCCCCACTTACACAACGACTTTAGGAAAGGAGACACATTCTAACAGACTTTACAGCTATCCAAGGCCAAAGAGATCCAGTGTCCAACCAGAAAGGACGTATTGTCCTCATGCATATATCATTAACATAATCTTGCTTTTTAAAATGTTTTTTTTCTTGTGAGGCAAAGAGAATTGCACATTTATTACAAATTGCAATTGTTGAAATAGGCTGGACTCTCAATGAAGACATTAAAGCATGATAGTTAAGAACAGTCTTTTCAGATTCAGGTAGCCTTGGGATTGTCAGACTCCATTGCAATATCTGATTGATTTTAAGCAAGTTATTTAGCATCTCTGAGGCTTAATTTCTTCACCAACAAAATGCAATTCAAGCAGCACCTACCTCATAGGTGTGCTATGAAGGGCCACTGAGAATGTGTGGTAATGTGCTTGGCAGAGGATGCTCCCAGGCATAGACTAAGAATTCCCTGTGTCAGCCATGATTTTGAGTATTGGTGGGCTTCAGCATAGGGTGATGAGACAGTGTAACTGCATTTTCACTGAGATGGAGTACTCCTCCAAATATCAGTATGTGTGGTTTTTTCTTTTCTTTTCTTTTTTTTCCCTTGAATCTATCTGACAACTATAAACCCTCCTTCAACCTACTGCTTGGTGGAGACAGTGGCTGCCAGTGTTCTGGATGTTGATTCTGAGTATTGTTGGGCTTTAGCATAGGGTGCTAAAACACTCTGCATTGATTAAATAGCATATGTATTCTTTTGGATGTTGAGCCAGTCTGTCTAATATTCCCTGTGGTGGCATTCAGAGCTGCTGTGTCCCGGATGGCAACAGCAAAGCTTTGAGATTTTCACACAGAGGTCATAAAGGGCTGGGGGGAAGCCCTCTGCTCTGCCATGCAGGAGATTAAGCTGAGCTGCTCAGGCAGATTATATGTCAAAGGAAATTGAGTGGGTGGGCATCACCCCTAAACAAGGACTTGTGTGAATTACTCTGCACTTCCTCCAGGGAAAGGGCTCTTTTCTCTTTTAAAAACTGTAGGATCTTTGCAGTGTTATAAGAATTGGCTTTCCTGTCTCTCTGATATGTGCTCCTTGGAGTAAATCACCTGATTGGCTTGAAGATACTGTAAATTGCCATACAGGTGATGTTGGAATATTTGCTTCTTACTGTTCCCCACTCCAACCTCCTATTCTGAGTGGTGGATTCAATGAGCTATTTTTTGCTCTCAAGTTCTCTTCTTTGTTTCTAGAGATAATTTGCTTCCATGGCACTAAGTCAAAATTTCAGAGGAATTTCAATAGTAGTGACACTGTCAAAGTGACAACTTCAAATGAGTTTTCCTCAGCAAATGTTCCAGGTCGTGTACATTTATTAGCTTGTTTCAGAAAAGGGTTAATACAATCAAGGATTCTTTCAAGTGTTTCTTCAGCTTCTGGGCTCAGAAAGTATTTTTTTCTTGCATTAATGGACTTCTCTATTAGTATTTGAAAGCTATGTGATATAAAGCTATGTGACTCACTGTCAGTTTTACAAACTTAAATCTGCACTTCACTCTTTCATTCGTAGCTCCTATTTATATTCATTTATCACATAATGCTCTTGATATTAACAACTACACTACTCTAATAATAAAGCTATAATTATGACTTTTCCCTATCCCTAATTGGGGATAGGGGTACCATGTGTATTGATTAGCTCTGCTTATGATCTTCAATACCACACCAACTGGGTTCTAAGTCTTGGCTTTAATCTCCATGTGGGTCTATTTTTTTTTTTTTTTCTGACACAAGAGTTTCTTACACTTGAACATGCATTAGAATCCCTCGAGGGTTTGTTAAAACACACATTGCTGGGCTGTACTCCGGGCTGTACTCCCTAAGTTTCTGGAGATGGGCCTGAGAATTTTC
>NW_012105464.1:3044567-3049001 GCF_000951045.1 Mandrillus leucophaeus
CCAAAAAAAAAAAAAAAAAAAAATTTTGTTTTAAAAGTTAACATTTAAAAAAATTTTTTAGAAGTCTATTCCATAAAATACCTGTATTTTATCCACTTATACAAATTATCATATTATACATATATTATGCAACTTGCTTTCTTGCTTAATGTACATTGGACATCTTTGCATATTATATACAGAGATGTAACATTCTTTATACTGGTTTAATAGTTATACTATAATTTAACCCTTATTGATGGACATTAGGTTGATTCCAGTTTTTTCTCCTTTTTTTGCTATCACAAATAGTGCCATAAATAATATACATGCATATACATATACAGTAGTCCCGCCGTATCTGCCAGGGATATGTTCCAAGACCGCCAGTGGATGCCTGGAACCATGGGTAGTACCAAATGCTATATATACTGCTTTTCTGATCTGATACCCAAGACACCTAGAGACACCTACTAAGTGACCAAGGGGCAGGTGGTTTACAGAGTGGATATGCTGGAAAAAGGGATGATTCATGTCCCAGGTGGGAAGGAGCAGGATGTCCCCAAATTTTATTACACTACTCAGAATGGCATGAAATTTAAAACTTATGAATTGTTTATTTCTGGAATTTTCCACGTAGTATTTTTGGACCCCGGATGTCTGCTGGTAACTGAAACCACAGAAAGCAAAACCTTGGATAAAAGAGGATTGCTGTAAAATGCATATATATATATAATGTATACATGTAATATATGTGTGTGTATATATATCTTTTCATATATGTATTTTTGCCAACTTTTGCAAGTATCTATGTAGGGTAAATTTTTAAAACACAATTGCTGGGTCAAAATTGACATATATTTTTTATTTGATAGAGGATTATCAAATTGCCCTCCAAAAATGTTCTACCAATTTCTATTCCCTCCACCAGCATTTGGGAGTACCTGTGTTCTCACTGGGTTTCATCAGAATTTTTAGTATATGCCAAACTGACAAGTAGAAAATTAGGATGGAGATTTCCAGGGTAGAAACTGAGTCCCCTTATTGTTTCTTTCAACTTTTACCAAACAAAATGCGTGTGAGGAATTTCATTCAGTCTTTGGATTTGAGCGGTTCCCATTTTTTAGGCAGGTGTGTGTTGCATACGCCTAAGTAAACCCTGAAGTGTGGCTTGAAATGACGGCAGGGTTGGGCAAGCTGGATTTTTGTAGGCTGGGTCCAATTCCTAATTGGCTGATTACAGATCCACCAGGAAGCAGGCACTTCTATGGGCTACAGCTTAGACCCTTTGTTATCCATGACCCAGAACCCAGTGAGTGCTAAAATGTCGTGATGTAATAAGGATTAACAATGATTGATCACTTATTTCCACACACTATTGTAAGTTTTTTTCATGTATTATGTCACTTTTCAAAATGTACCTAAGTGTAATTTTGTTTGTTAAAATTTTTTTATTTTTAATTCCTAATCATTGTATGTATTTATGGGGTACAATGTGATGTTTTGATACATGTGTACATTGTGGAATGAGCAAATCAGGCTAATTAACATCTCCATCACCTGACAAACTTATTATCATTTCTTTGTGGTGAGAACATTTAAAATCCACTTTTAGCAACTTTGAAGTATAGAATACATTATTATTAACTACAGCAGAAGATCATTGAAACTTATTCCTCCTGTGTAATTAAAACTTCATACCCTTTTACCAACTTCTCCCCTTTCCCTCCCCATCTCTCCCCACCCACCTCCAGCTTCTGGCAATTACCATTCTACTCTCACCTTCTATGAGTTTCACTTTTTGAGATTCTACATAGATGTCACTTAATACTACCAACAACCTTATAACATGGGCACCGTTACTATCTCGATCATATCCAGTAGGGAAACTGAGGCACAGAGAGGTTGAGAAACTTGTTCCAGATCACACAGCAAGTCAGTGGCAGAGATGGGGTTCCATCTTCCCCAGGCTGGTTGCCAAATCTGTGATTTCAATTGGTGATCCTCATATTTTAATGTGCATACAAACCCCAGGGATCTTGTTAAAAATCAGCTTTTAGCTCAGTGAGTCTGGAGTGTGGCTCATGATTCTGCATCTCTACTGAGCTTCAGGTGATGCCGCTCTTGCTGGTTTATGGAACAAACTTGAGCACAACACTCTGAATTACATTTTCCCCCCAATGTTATGGGGTTGCCTGTCAACAAATGTAACTGCTCCTGCAAACTTCGTGATTTTTCATCATTTTCTCTTGTACTGAGGATGACTTCTTCCATAGGTGCAAGAATACCAGCTCTCTGGTTTGTGGGTTCTACTGAAGGAAAGAGTCACTTCCTGGTGCATCTCCTTGTAGGTTTAAGGGATATGTTGACATCTATTGAATGAAAGAGCCAATGCAAGGATTTCTTTTTCCTAATAGGTGTAATTTTTCACTGTATACAGCAAGTTTTTAGAATTCCTTTAAAGGCCCAAACAAACCATATCCCAGCAGTTTTAAATTATTTCATGATAATTCAAGAGACACCTTATTATGACATTCCCAAACAGAAGACATGAGCCTGATAATCATGATACCAAGCCTATTTTAGTCATTCCATTTTACCTGTTTGATGTAAAGTAGTGCTTCTCTCCAACTCCAAATTAATTTAAACTTAAAATGATCAGACATCTTCCTTTTTATTTTCTAATCACAATGATTTAACAGACCTACTCAAAATAATGTAGAAAGCTTTAGATACAGTTTATTTATATCTTTTCATCTGTTAATATACATTCCACTAAAACCCAAACTTATTATTTGTATTATAATTATTTAAAGAGAACATAGTTCATAATTTTTTGTTACAGAGCAAATGGAAAAATAAACACAGTAAAACTTGTTTTAAATGAACTTAATTATTTATTTTGCCAATAACTAAACTCACAGTGCTCTATAAGGATATTGTTTTAATGGAATTTTATTACATGTATTGGCCTTTGAATGTGAAAATGATAGATTATATTAATTTCTTACTAACTTCTTCACTAATTACACTTTTGCTGGTTAATTTAGTAAATGATGTTTGTCATGTGATTGGCTGCAACACAATATGCAATGGATTTCCTCCAAGTGACAGGGCAGTTCTGTAGTTTCCCCACATGGTGATGGTCTCTAGGTAAACTGGTCCAAGAGTTCATGATGTGCCCAAGTCTTTCTCTTCATGATTCAACTTTACAAGTTCATCTCTGACCACCAGTCAAGTACCATGTCTTGATTAGTTTGTCTCATAAAAAAACAAGTTGTTCTTATTATACACACACACGCACACAGATATATATATATGCATGTGTATATAAGATACATACGCACCATCACTAAATGCTTCCTAATTATTTTCTTTATGGTTTTACTTACTAGGGAAACCTACCAAGATAACAGGCCCATTATTCTTGGGGTGCTAGCCACTTGATCAAACTGAATTTTCAAGAAGTATTTGATCTTTCTTTTTGCAAGCTGAATAAAGGAGTGTTTTGTGTAAGATCAGATTTTCCTTTCTGAATAGCCTTAACCATTCAACGAACCAGAGAAATGAACGACTTTGGCCTGTTAAAGTGTGAGTATGGCTATCTGGGTCATAAAGAAACTGTTTTTCAGATGAGAGACAAAGTCTTACAGACTTCATTGGTAAAAACATCTAAATGAGAGGTGGCAGAACAAATGTTTGTCATGGCATTATGTGCTGTTAGCTGTTCCTGTGCCCATCTGCTGGCCCCATTGCTTTGCGTGGAATGGATTCCCTGTGCTCAGTGGTGTGTTGAAATCTGGTGTCTATGGCAACAAAAGCATCACCAATCTCAAAGCAAGCACTGTCGGGACCAGCTGAATCTCCCCACTTACACAACGACTTTAGGAAAGGAGACACATTCTAACAGACTTTACAGCTATCCAAGGCCAAAGAGATCCAGTGTCCAACCAGAAAGGACGTATTGTCCTCATGCATATATCATTAACATAATCTTGCTTTTTAAAATGTTTTTTTTCTTGTGAGGCAAAGAGAATTGCACATTTATTACAAATTGCAATTGTTGAAATAGGCTGGACTCTCAATGAAGACATTAAAGCATGATAGTTAAGAACAGTCTTTTCAGATTCAGGTAGCCTTGGGATTGTCAGACTCCATTGCAATATCTGATTGATTTTAAGCAAGTTATTTAGCATCTCTGAGGCTTAATTTCTTCACCAACAAAATGCAATTCAAGCAGCACCTACCTCATAGGTGTGCTATGACGGGCCACTGAGAATGTGTGGTAATGTGCTTGGCAGAGGATGCTCCCAGGCATAGACTAAGAATTCCCTGTGTCAGCCATGATTTTGAGTATTGGTGGGCTTCAGCATAGGGTGATGAGACAGTGTAACTGCATTTTCACTGAGATGGAGTACTCCTCCAAATATCAGTATGTGTGGTTTTTTCTTTTCT
>NW_012105464.1:3051181-3103679 GCF_000951045.1 Mandrillus leucophaeus
TGGCAGCAGTACCATAAACTTATCACCACCAGAAAATAAATCAAAGGATAAGACTTACTATGTGACAGGCACTATGATAAGCGTATTTTCTTCATTTTACAGGTGAGAAAATTGTGACTTAGAGAGGTTTAGTAACTTGCCTAATATCACACAGCTAGTAAAGTAGTAGAACCCACATTTGTCTGACCATATGACTTCTTAATTTCTATAGATTTAAGTCAGGTAAACCCTCTGCATGTTTTTCTACTAAAGCACACACTTCCAAGAGGACCTTGGGCTTGCACCACAAGATGTTTGGAAGAATAGCCTGAACTCAACTCAACACTAGAAAGGTTCAGCAATTGGAGGTTCTAGGCATTTCTGGTGGTAGTGGGAGTGTGGGTCAGGTATGAAAACAGAATTAGTTGCAAGTTTGATAAACAGTGGTTAGACTCCCAGATACTTTCCCAAATCTGAGCAACCAGATGATGGTCTTAGGCCAGGTTTCCCAAAGTTGACCTTGAGATGTGGATTCATATGGAATTGTTTATTAAGGAAGTGTTCCAAGGAGAAAGCAGTATGAGAATGGGGAAAGTAGGAAGCAGTGAATGGAAAGAAATGAAGCAAGAGTGTGATCTTAGGCTAAATTCCAGTCTCTGTCTCATCTTGTAGGGAAGCTCTGGAGTGTATATTACACTCTAGACTGGAGGTACACTCTTGTACCAGTAATGAGCTCCAGCTGGCGGTGGGGGGTATGTAAATTTTCAGGTACTACCGACTCTCTTGGCATGCTGCTGAAGTTGCCCTTGTAGCCCAAAAGTAGGGCTCTGAAGAAGCCTGCAGGTGAGAGTTGTTAGAAGCAAAGTATATGGACATAGGGGGATGGCTTCAAAGAACTGATAAAGAAGTATCTGAGAAAGTTTGGTAGGGAAACCTGCAGTTCCTCCACCTGGGCCCTCCACACGTTAGTAGAAGCCTTGAGATTCACTTTTTTGACAGATTGAATTAGAGAAACTCAGCTTTGAGGCCCAAGGCACAGTCAAGGGCAGAGATGTGGTACTTCACTGAAAGCAGAATGACATGAAAGTTTACATGCTGAATTGTGGGCACCTCCCTCCTGCACACACATTTAGTTAACCTCTTCCTCAAATCCACATTCAGAACATTAGCAGCCACTGCCTCCAACAAGCAGTTGGTTGAAGGACGACATATGGTTGTCAGATACATTCATGAAGAAAGAACCATAGATACAGACATTTGGAGGATTACTCCATCCCAGTGTGAATGCAGGTACACTGTCTCATCGCACTATGCTAAAGCCAGCCAACTAGCTAGCCCTTTCCCGTACCCAGAGTTGCCAGTGAGCTTCTTAGGATGAAACTGTTAAATAGGGACTGTCATTCAAAAGACATTTGAGGAACATGTCTGATTTAAAAGGCAGTGATGGTAACAAAATATACAAATAGGAAAGCCAATCTTGGAGGAAACAGATAATACTGCATAAGAAAATTTCCAAATGCCCAAACCTATAATTAATATTGTCAGAGAGGAAAGTAAACATGACTGAAATGAAAGTAGGATATTATTGAAAGGAATATTGAGAGAACAGAAAAGAACGCTTAGAAATAAAAAAAAGCAGAAATAAAAATAATTCAATGCAAAAATTAGAATATTAAGTTGAATAAATGTCCCTGAAAGTTCAACCAAAAGACAATGAGATTGATAATAAGAAAAAAGATTAGAGAAGTCCAACCTCTGTCTAATAGTCGGTCCCAATTAAAAGAGAATGAAGTGAAAGAGGAAAATTATGAGAAAAAGCAAGAATATTTTTATAAGTGAAATACATGAGTTGCCAGATTTAAGAGACCCACCAGCATATTGGATGGAAAAACAATAAAGAAGAGACTCTAAAAATTTCCAAAAAGGAAAAAACCTGGTTCCAAACAAGGATTAGCATTGGAACTGTCATAGCAACTTAGAAATTTAAAAAACAGTGAAGCAAGGTCTTCAAAATTCATAGAGAAAATTCTAAACTAGAATTCTGTAGCAGCCAAAATTATCAATCAAGTATGGAAGTAGAAAACATATCTTTAGCTATGCAAGGTCTCCAAAAAGATACCTTTTTATAGTTTGTCAAAAACTACAGAGGGAATGAACCAAAACATTGGAAAATATGGAATCACAAAACCTGAGGCCCCAATACCAGGGGGTCACAGGGAACTTCCAGGGTAGTAGTAAAAGGACAGTCCAGGATCACGGCTGGGTAGTAATACCAAGGGAAGAAAAAGGAGACAAAAGTAGTCCTAATTGCACATGATATTGCTCAATGAATATTGATTTAGCCAAATAATGTGATACTATTATTTTGGGTAGGTAAGAAAGGAGAAGTATGTATGGAGATATTATAAAAAAGCTAAAGTTTCATTTTCCATGTTAGCAGATTAATATAGAATGCCTAAATGAACACCTAAAGAAATAGTTGTATAAGGATGTCATTTAAAAAATATGGAGATAAGTTGCTAGAAAAATATACAGATAAATGTGTTTTAATTTTTTGCCTCAAAGGAGTTGATATATGGGTGGGAATAGGTGGGGGCAGGAGCCTGCTATTATTTTGAAGAACTCTTGACTTTTAAAAACAATGCACATATATTTCTTTGAGAAATATAAACATCAAGAAAATAGATGAGGACTCCTTAACTGACTTTACCTGTGCTTTTGGGCCATTATTTATACACACTCTGTTTTGTTCTTCACATTTACCCTCTTCCAGCTCAATGATTAAACAGCGTTGTTGGAGAACATTTATAGAATGCCATCTAATAACAGAAATGATGTGGTCATTTATGGATAAAGTTTGTCAACAAACATTTTCCCATCAAAAATATGGCTTGATATATCCGTTATATCCTTATAAGCCATACTAGATTAAGATTTAATGCTGATGTTTTATTAGTAGAATAAAGAGTTGAATACCTCTCTGTTGATTCAAATCTTCATGTGATTTTATTTACACAGTTGTGCCTTCCCTAGTAAAGTATTGAGTTAAAAATGAGGACTGGACCTATATTAAGCTTCTACCCAGCGAGAAGGGGTATGGGGATAAGGCCCAGTTAAAATAATTGAAAGTGAAAAGATAGATGATTAGAATACAATAACTGGTTCAACCACTTTATCTAAAGCAGAGCAAGAATAACAGTTTTTCGTGGCAGTGGCTCTAAGATGCTCCAAGTTTTTAAAATGCTTTCAAGTCATTGCAACCAAGATAAACTGATAATTACATAGAACATTAAGTTGCTAAGTGCTTTTTACATAAGCTGTCCTATTTAATTCTTGCGATATCTCCTGAAGTTGGATATTATTACCACATTCATTTTCAGAATAGAAAATAGAAAACATTGCAGAGAGGTTAAGTAGCTTTCCAAAGGTTATATGGTTGAGAAGTAGAATAATGATAACATTTATTGCCCAAGCAGGATACTTTTGACAGGCACCAACCAGTGGGGAGTCTAACAACAGATACAACCCAAGATTTACCTATGGGACTTATGGCTCCCAACTGATAAGAGATGGAGCCTCGTCCAGAACTCAAGTTCTTCTCCAAAGTTGTGAACTTTCTGCTGCCTTGGGCTGGTAGTACCATTAGTGTTAAACGAAATTCCACATTACCTAATTATACCAATGAATGTTGACTGAATGGCATTTGTTTTTGTTTGTTGAGAGAACTTTCATGGGAGTGGGCAGAGCTTCTAAACCAGTCTTGGGGATTCAGGACTGAATTAGTTGCTTACTGTCACTCTAGACTCACCAAAGTAGCTTGAAAACTTGTAGAGGGAAGGTGTATGGGGGGCATTCAAGTATAGGTTAGAAATCCTGAATAGAACATAATAAAAGGACTGGTAGTGCGATGCTGGAGACAAGCATGGATGGTTAAATATGTGGAGTGAAATTAGATGGCAAGTTATGAAATAAACCACGAAGCAAAAAGTTTCTAACAAATTTGTTCCCTGAGTTTCTTCTGCTATTTTTCTCACAAGCCGTTTTTATAATTTTCTTGCTCCCTTTCCCCTGGCATTTCTGGCTTCCCTTTTGGGTGTATTGCTCACTGCACGTACAGTATCACTCTTGTTTTCATCTTACATGTTTCCTAGGGAGCCTTCAGCCGAGGCAACTCCAAGCTCTTAATTGCCAGTGCCTTTTTACTACTACAGAGGAGAATGACAGGCGCCTTCCTGACAAACAGAATATGCTCAATACATATTTGCAGAAGGAAGGAAGGAATACAGATGACATGTTTTTAATTTTATGAAACCAAATAATGCCTTTTGAGGCTCAAGTGTAAAAATCTCAAGAAAGGACAACCTATATTTTAAAACTAGTTCTTTACATGCTCCTGCTTGAATGTGTTTTCACTTTTATGGGTCTGACAGCAGAGCCACTTAGGATTAAGTATTTGAGGGACAGGATACTTAGTTGGTCATGAATATTGTCACATTTTCACATACAATCTGCCTTTTGACAGCCAAAAGATGGTAAAATTCTACCACTTGTACATTATAAAATGGGAAGTATGCCTAGCTTGTGACAGGTCCAAATGATCCACTTACACGTTTATGTGCTGACAAGTAGAACTCTCTGATTGTAAATATCTTTTAGGAAACTGTAATTTTGTCCTAGCACAATACCTGACATCTAAAAAGGCTTTTGTTTCACTTTTTAAAAGTAATCCTCATTACTTTTATATTCACGCAGGTGATAAAATGTCATATATATTTCTGGACCCTTATCTCCTTATGTTTAAAGCTTGCATTCACTCTTGATAAATTGAACATTGGCTACCTATGCACTTTACAGCTATTAGAATTTCTCTTTTTGTCTGTTTCTTTTGAAGGGCTTGCACTTTTCCTGTAAAGAAGAATGGAGACTAATATAGAAAATTGTCACTTTAATTTTATATTAATATGTTGTTCCCCAAATAGCTGTTAAATTCAATGTTCATGAATTATATATGTATGGAAACAAGTCAAAGCTTGTTTCCAGTAAGTTTACTTTTACCACAGCTAAGAAACGAATATCTAATCATATCCTTCTCCTATTGAATAAAGACACCTGAAGAGATCATTACATCAGAAGCTGGAAGGAAAAATGGGTCCTCAGAATTTTTCTGAAGCATACCGTGACTTAATATAACATTTCTCCATCTTAGATAGCATGAGCTTTTAATTAGCAAGGTGGCACCCTGTATGGAACAACTGTTTCTGAGTTGTGCTGTTGATAATTGAACGACAGGTAACTCCCTATCAGTATCTCTAGCGGTCAGAGAAAAATCTCCAATTCTTCCTTTTGGTGCAAGTGACTTCTGAGAGGTTCTACTAAAATTATTGTGTCAAATGGCTTTTAATATTTTGCTTTTGAGCTTAAGAGATTTTATGTTTTTCATCAGGCAAGCTGTGTTCCTGTCCTGATGAACCAAATGTGAATCAAAGGCAGAACAATCTCATTGTGATTTCTGTTAGTGTCTAGTGTTTTTTAAAAGAGATTTCAGGCCAAAGGTATTACTTTCTCAGAATTTGAAGCTGTGTTCTCTGGCAGTTAGGATTCTGTGGTACTTTCAGTATGTTCACAGTGTCTTCTGATTTTTGATTGCCAGGAATTCCTTTGTCTTTTGCTTTCTTAAGTTTCACTTGGTGTGTCTTGTGTATATTTCATTTAAAATATCCTACTTGTTATATGTCGTGCTTCTTGTAGTTGTGGATTCACATCTTTAGTCACTTCTAGAAAATTCGCAACTGTTGTCCCTTCAAATATTGCCTCTTCTCCATTTAATAGCTATATTGAGATATAACTTATATATCATACAATTCACCCATTTAAAGTATACAGTTCAATGGTTTTAATATGTTCATGGGGCTGTACAACCATCACCACAGTCAATTTTAGATTTTCCTTACCTCAAAAAGAAACCTTGAGGCCATTAACAGTTACTCCTCTATTCCTCTCAACCCCATCCCACACTCCTGCTGACCTAGGTACCCCTAATCTAGTTTTTTTCTCTATGGATTCGCCTATTCTAGGCACTTAATACAAATGGAATAATATAATATATGGTCTTTGGTGACTGGCTTCTTTCACTAAGCAAAATGTCTTTAAGGTGTATGCATGTTGTAGCATGTATTAATACTCCATTCCTTTTTATTGCCAAATAATATTCCATTGTATGAATGCATCACATTTTACCCATTTGTCAGTTGATGAACATTGGAGTTATTTCCAGTTATTGACTATTATGAATAATGCTGCCATAATGCTATTTTTAATAATCCTGATCATTTGTGTATAGGTTTTTATGTGGACATAAGTTTTTATTTCTGTTGGGTATATATATAACTAGGAATGGAATTGCTGGATTATAATGTTAAATGTTAAACTGTACATTTAACATTTTCAAAAACTGTTAGAGAGTTTTCTACAGCAGTTGCACCATTTTACATCCCCACCAGCAATGCTTGAAGGGTTTCAGTTTCTCCATACCCTCACCAACACTTAATTATTTGTTTAGAGACAAGGTCTGTCTCTGTCACCAAGGCTGGAGTGCAGTGGGGTGATCATAGCTTACTGCCAGTTTGAACTCCTGGGCTCAAGTGACCCTTCCATCTCAGTCTCCCTAGTAGCTGGAACTACAGGCACATGCCACCATTTTTTTTTTTTTTTGGAGAGACAGAGTTCTCACTATATTGCCCAAGCTGGTCTCGAACTCCTGGGCTCAAGCCATCCTTCAGCCTCAGCCTTCCAAAGCACTGGGTGTGAGCCGCCAAGCCTGGCCACAGCACTTATTATTATCAGACATTTTAACTATAGTCATGTTCATTGGGTGTGAAGTGGTATCTGATAATCACTTTGATATGCAGTTTCCTGATGAGGAATGATATTGAGCATCTTTTCATGTGCTTATTGGCCATTTGCACATCTTTGGAGAAATGTCTACTCAGATCCTTTGTTCATTTTTAATTGAGCTATTATTATTTTTATTTAGTTGTAAGAGTTCTTTATATATTCTGGATATGAGTTCCTTATCAGAAGTATGATTTGCAAATATTTTCTGCCAACCTACAAAAGTAGGTTGTCTTTTAACTGTGTTGATGGTTTCCTCTGAAGCACGAGTTCTTAATTTTTATAAAGTCCAGTTTATAACTTTATCTTTTGTTGCTCACATTTTTTTGGTGTCATCTCTAAGAAGACTTTGTCTAAATTGAATTCATGATCTTCTCCATTGTTTATATCAATGCTTTGCTACCTTGGCTGCCCATTAGGATCACCTGGGGAGTTTAAAAAATTCCTAAGTCCAGGCTGTGCTCGAGACAAATTAAATCTGAATCTCCTGGGGCAGGTCCTAGGCATCAATAGTTTTAAAGTTCTTCAGTTAATTCCAATGTGCAGCCAAGGTAGAGCACTCTGCTCTGTACTCCTCTGGGATTCCAAATGAACATACATTATATCCTCCCTTTTACATGTTCCATTTACTTTATTTCTCTGTGTTGCATTCTAGATATCTTCTTTAGATTTATCTTTCAGTTTACCAGTTCTCTCTCGAGCAGTGGTGTTTCATCTGCTGTCAAGCACATTCATTGAATTTTGTATTTATCAATTTTAGTTATCTTTTCTGTAAGTTCCAGGTGATCCTTTTTCATGGTTTTATATTGCTTGCCAAGTTTTGTGATTTTTACCTGTTTTTGAAGTAGTAAATGGATTTTTTATTCTATATCTTGTAATTTCAATCTTGGAAGTCCTCAGTGGTCTAATTTTCCTGTTTGTTGTTTCTGCAGACTGTCACTCATGGTGGCTTGCTTCCTTGGGTCTTTCATCTTTCACCATGCACTCATATTTGGTTGATTTAAATGTGTGTTGCGTAAATTGAGGATGTTTCCCCACAGAGATTTGTGTTTGCTGCTTCTGGGAGCCAGAGACACTGCTAATCTGGGACCAGTCTAGCCTTCTTCCAGGTTCTCTGGCTTAATGTAGGAGATACCAACATTTGCCATCAGGGCAACCTTTCCTTGCTTACTACATATATTTTAGCTCAAGTTTTTTTGTTTTGTTTTGCTTTGTTAGGAGACCTTGAGGTTTCTCCTACTTTCTTTGAGCCTAACTATGTATTGGTAAATAAGTTTTATAAAGGATATGCAGTATCTGGTCAATTATAATAATCTGTCTTTTGTAAGATGCATTTTTATGTACCAGTAAGAAAGAGAAAAATCACTGTCAATCGAAATGACACAATACTGTCTTATCACTTAGGATTTTATACTTATTGAAGGACAAGTATAACTTATCTTTTAAAGTTATTTAGACATTGATTTTTATCATGTATCACTCATGTGTATACCTAACAGAAAAATATAAGCAAGATAAATTCGTTAAGATACTCATAAAACTTTCTTACAGTTGGACTTCTTCAGTTCTGAATCACTTCTTCCTCAGTCACTGATTTCCATGATTTTTCACAAAGTATCTTTCTTTGTACCATCGAAAGCAGCAGTGATGCAGAATTTCTTAAAAGAGTGTTCCACTTTGTCTGTGGCATTTTTTCCCCAAGTAGTTGACACCTACTTTGAAGTTTTTGATGCACATGCACAGACCACGAGAGTCACGTCCTACTGCCTCCTGACCGATAGTGATTTTGATATATATTCCAATTTCAAAGATGTTAAGATTTTTTTTTAAAAGAAGTGTATCTTGGAATTGATAAAATTATGTAGTTTTTTTATGGTAGGAAAAGGGGCTTCGAAGTATCTAGACTAGTGCTACTCAAAGTATGGCTTGCAGGCCGGTGCCATTCTGCAAATTTGTTACTAGTCTAAGGATGTAAGTATAGAAAGTTGAGGTAAGCACTTAGGAACTTCATGAACAATTAGACTGTGTAATTAGACTGAGTTTTCTTTGGTAATTTCTCTGGTAATGTGTCAGTATGTTATTTTGTGAAAATACCAGTCCATAATGGATTAGACATTTAAATAAAAAACAAGACTATTTCTTCACCAATGATAGTTTGAATACTATTGATCCCAGTGGTTCTGAAATTTTAGTGTTCATCAGAGTCACTTGACCCAGACTGATAAAACACAAGCTGTTGGGCCTTACATAGGTCTAGGGTAGGGTGGGATAATTTGCATTTCTAACAAGTTGTTAGGTGATGCCAGTGCTGCTGATCCGAGGACCATACTTTGAGAACCACTGCCCTAGACCACTATAATGCTGGCAGCAGAAATTTTGCCAATGGTTTCCAGCTTAATTTGTAGAACACAAAGTCCTGATGCTCTCTTGGAAAGTTTCAGCTTCCAGCAATCACTCTTAGTGAAGTTAGAATAACTTCTTTAAAACTCAGTTTAATCCCTTCTCCTTGGTACGCTGTTCAGAGCACCACAGCATACAGTGGCACAATCACTGTAGGCTGCAGCATATATGTGATCATGTTTGGTTAGATGTTCACAGTCTTCTTAGAAGAGCAAAACATGAATTTTATTTTTCAAGTGAATTGGTGCTATGATGGGTATAATTAAACTCCAGTTCTGAGAATTCTGTGGGCACTCTGTTGACAGCATTCTAGAAACTGGCTGCTCAAGTAGCACAAATATCCAAAGTAACCCTTTCCAGTGGTATAAACCAGGCAGCCTGCCAGACTTCTGAGATATTTGTGTTGGCTCATCAAGGTGACGGGAAGAAGTTTGTTTATAAAAGATTGGCATTGCATATCCATGACATGCTTCCCAGAAACAAATATTGTTATCATTGTCATCTTAAAGAATAAAGTAGCCCCCCCCTTATCCTCAGTTTCACTTTCTGTGGTTTCAGGTGCCTTTGGTCAACCACAGTCTGAAAATAGGTGAATATAGTACAATAAGATATTGAGAGAGAGAGAGGGAGACCACATTCACGTAACTTTTATTACAGTTTATTATTTTAATTGTTCTATTTTATTATTGGTTATTTTTGTTAATCTCATACTTTGACAAATTTATAAATTAAACTTTATTTTAGGTAGTTATGCATAGAAAAATAACAGTATACATGGGTTTCAGTAGTACTTGAGGTTTCAGGCATCCACTGGGGATCTTAGAATGTATCCCCTATGGATAAGGATGGACTAGAGTATATATCAACCTCAGAGACCTTAATAAATGACCCATTAGGGAAAAATTAATATCATTGGATGAGTCAAATATATTAATTATTGGCACCACAGGCAGAGTAACCTTCCTTCTTGCCACCATGGCAAATGCTGCTAATCTTTTCAGTGTCCACAGGCAACATCTATAGCTCCCTGAATATTAGATGATGCATGCCTTTCACTAGGATGGGAATAATTAACATCCTGGTATTGCAACCTACTATGAACCTTATTAGAATACTAATTCAGTACTTCTCAAACTTTCATGCACCCGAATCACTTGGAGAACTTGTTAGAGGGCTGGGATGGGGCCTGAGATTCTGCGTTTCTTTTAAGTTCCTAGTTGGTATCTGTGTTCCTGGTCTGAGGACCAAGTGTTAAGCGACAAGATGCAAAACACTTTTGAACCCCTGCTTTTGTAAGGTTACCTGTCTGACAAACTAGCAAGTGGGACAGTTGTATAACCCTTTACTGGAAGCTTAGCCCACTCACCCAAACTGGTTATTGCCTGTGTCCTTATGCCACTCAGTAAAAACATTCAGCTGACACTAGGGATACTATTCATATTGGAAACCGCTCCTTTTATGTCTATATCCTTTAAGATCATTTTACCTTGGGCATGAAAAATGTCAGATTTATTTCCATCAGAAAATGCTGTTTGGTGGGGGAAGAGTTGTCATGAATAGCATATTGTGGTTAAATGCATAGCGTAGTATCAGAGAAAAGCCCCCAAATACTAAGGAAAGATAAAAGATTCAGCCTCTGTGATATGCCACTTAATGATGTCCTCAGAAAGCCACAGCTTTCCCTTGTAAATTTCAACTTATGATCAATGATCAGTGGTGCATGGGATGAGTACTGCTTTAATAAAATGATAATTTCATTGCTTGCTTTGGTCTTGGGTGAAACTCGAGTGACAAGATATTATTAATGAGTCTGTGTGCAGTCATGGTCATTGTGGATACTTAGTATGCTTCTATTCTCTAGGAGCACATTACAGTAAACTAAAAAGAATTATTTTAAACAATGAAATCTACCCAAATCTGAGGGCAAATGCTGGATTCCTTTCCTGTATGAATGTCAGTTAGCAATGCTTTCAGCTGCAAGTGATAGAAAATATGACTTACAGTGCCTTAAAATAGGGTTATTTTTCTAATATATAAAAAAGTCTGGAAGTTGGTGGCTGCTAGCAAATGAGTTCAATGAGTTGGTGATATCAAGGCCAGTGTCTCTGGACTTCATTGCCTTTTTTGCCTTATGGTTGCAGATGATGTGTGGAAACTCCAGATACCATGTCTATGTTCAAGGCAGGAAGAAGAGTGAAGTCTGTACCAGATATGTCTGAACTTATCAGGAAAACAAAAGCTATCCAATAAATCTCCAGCAAATTTCTTTTTATATCTATTGAGCAGAACTGTTACATGGCCACGCAAGGGAACCTGGAAAGCTTGCATTTATCTGGCCTACCTTGAAAAATATTGGGGTCCTATTAGCAAGAAAGAAGGGAGAGATTGCTACTGGGTAGGCAACAAACTGGTGCCATGCCAAAAGTAACTAGAAGTAAAATTTCCCCGCATGATGTGATTAAACTTTGTTTTTAGCAGAATGCAATAATCATTTCTAGGAAAAAGAGTGAGTGTATTGGGGCAGGTTGGGAGGTTTGGTAGAGAGAAGAAGCAAAGGTCAAACAATATTTTGACATCCAAACTCCACTCCCTCCCAGTGAGATATATATATATATAGTTTTGAAGTAACAAACTATACCTGAATTCAAAAGGAAAGGCAAACAGACATCATGTTATGCATGTAAAGCAGTTTGCAAATTCAACAACAGAATTTCTAAATTCATAATTTCTAAAGTCATAATTATGGCAGCTCCCCTTATTCTGTAGTCTTATTAGAAAGTGCAAATATTAAACAGCTTGTGTTGTCAGCTTAATGAATCCCTAATGATTTTGAAAGAAAACTCTGTACCATTAATTATTATTAGAATGCCTCTTGGGGCACTTCAAGATTCCATTTTTGATAAGAAGCAATCTATGAGGTATTTTCCCAAAGAATGAAGCAGCATAAAACATGAAAATCTTGGGGTGTATTTCTTTAAAAATTTCTCTTTAGACATTGATTATTTAAATAATAAATATTTCTCTAATTATGTTAGTATATATTTGTTTTTGATTTTTTAGTCAATGTTCTGCATCAACTAAAGTTAATTAGATCTGTACTGGAGTAGGATTTTATACATAGTTGAGCCTGGGTAACTGTTTTTGTCCCCTTCTTCATTTAATCTTATTAAAATAATTTAATCACTAGGACATAACTCTTCTTTTGAAATTCAGGAAAAATACAATCTTGGTTGGAGGGGTAATTTTTTTTCTCTTAATTAAAAACAGCATGTACAGTCAAAAATCAGTCTTTTCAGCTTGGTTTTGTAACATTTTGAAGGTGATTGCCTTGTTTAATCCTTTCTCTGTGCTGTTTCTGAATTAGCTCATACCTTTTTTATCTGTAGTCTAGTCACTGGATGAAAAGGAATGATTTCTGTGTTGTGTAGATTTTAGAATTTCAGGAGAAAAGTGAGATAAAAGAATAATTTAAATTTTGTTTCACTGATCTAAAGGAAATAGAAGTGTTTTACAGATTCCTATAGGAAGTCTGGCAGGGAATGTCAATTGTGAAAAGATATAGGTGGGCTATTTTCGATAGATCTTGAATCAAGAGATTAATTCTTACTAGAGAATCACTTTCCTGCTTCCAAAAGAAAATGTGAAATAACTTGTGCCAGGATCTAAAAGATGAGCAGGGTCCTGGTGGGACAATGTGGTAGAGATATCAGAAACTAGATCTTCCAGGAGTTTTATGCATGCCTCAGAGTGAATGAGCTGAATCCACAGACTGTGGGAGATGTGAACATTGAAGTGGAGTGCTGTATTCTAACTTCCCATTGGTTCCACTGCCCCTTTGTTGACATATTTGTAAGTACTACTCCCTCCTTTGTGTCTACACAGAACTTGGCACTTTGGGTCCTGAGCACTGCCAGTGCTGAGAGTTCTTTGAGAGCAGACCCAAAACCTCAAACCCGAAAGGGTAAGGAGTATATCCTGTCTTGTTTTCCACCATACTTGGTATTCAATGAATTGATGAATGAAGAACCCCACTGTGGTTCTTAGACTTGTGTTTGTATTTCATTTTAAGATCTACATTCTCATTGGCAAATCATACCTACATTCCACTGCACTTTAGTCAACTTGTATTGAGAGACCCCTTGGTATGACTTTGAAAAATTATTGGAATATCTTGAACTTTTCTTTTCAGAGCACAATGATTAGTGGGGATACCTTGTGCAGAAGAAAAGGGAAAAAAGGTGGCGGGGATAGGGAAAAAGAAAGAATTGTTGAAGTTGATAGGCATGGGCACATTCAGGTTTTAAATTAACTTTATAAGTTGCTGCCTAAGAAGTATACCAAAAAAATGGGCAGCTCTGCTATTATTGGGAGATGAAAATATTATCTCACCTCTACAAAATGAGGCTGCAATATTGAAACAATGCCAGCTCCCTTGCTGGGCAGCCTGCCGACATTTCACTTAGGCACTGAGTTCTTTCTCAGCTACTCTGGCATCTGTGCCCTTCCTGCTGTTCCCCACTTTGCCAAAGGCTCAGCCTCCCTGAGCCATGTGAGAATCTGCCCTTTGTTGTACTTGAGCAGAGAATGTTCCCAACATTTCATTTGCTCTTCTCCTGGAGAGCTGGAGGGGAAGAGAGAAGCAGTGTGACAACTGTTGTACTCTCAAGCCAAAATGTCAGAGCTGTTCTGAAGCTAAGCACCCCATCTTTGAAGTCACTGGCCTCCCTCCAAGTCTTTCTGGCTTTGAAATGGTAGTCAGATCTGCATTTGTCCTGTGAGGTGCTGTAAGAGGTTCTGTAGTGGTTTTAGATTCGGAGATCTTGTTATGAGTCATCTGGAGAACTTTTTCAGAGATATTCCACCTTGGGCACATGTGTCAGTTATTACTGGTGCATAACAAACGACCTCAAAACTGAGTGGCTTAGGTTTTGTTTATTATTATTGTTCATATGTCTATAGGTCACCTGATAGTTCTGGTGAGCTGAGTCAGACTTGGCTTATTTGGGTTGGGTTTGAACATGTGTCTGCAGTTAGGTAAAAAGTCAGCTAACACTGGCTGGCCTGGCACAGGCTCACTTATAAGTTTTTCAGCTATCCAGCTATTGACTGGTGTGACAGGGGTGGCACAAAATCAAGAGCAGGAATGGAAGCATGCAAAGCCTCTTAAGACTTAAGTTTGGAAGTGTTGCACCGTCACTTCTGCTGCATTTGGTTGGACAAAGCAAGTCATGTAGCCAGTTCGAACAAAGCAAGTCATGTAGCCAGTTCAGTTGTGAAGGGTAGACAACTGGATTCCACTTTTTGATGGAAGGAGCTACAAAGTAAAATAGCAAAAGTCATTGATGCAGAGAGGGAAGGACTTTGTGGCAGCCTTTGCAATTTTTCACAGCATGTGGTTTCAGAGGCAGCATGAAATGAGAGATGCATTGAGATGTGTGGATGTGTGTTCTCGGTTTCTACATTTCTGTGAAGTGTGAGATGTGTGTACTGGAGAAGGGGAGGGACAGATGCTGAGGAGTATATCACACCCCTCTATCCCCTTTGCCGCCATCATCTTTCATTAGGGCTGCCACAAATAATCCCAGACAGCTTTCTTCACAAGTATCATGGACCATTTATCCTTATGCCTCCAAAGGGCCAATGTTAGGTATTAAACTGCAGATTGAGGCCACAGTGGATATGGTGTTATTCAGTTATGTGCTTTTGCTATTTGCTGTTCTTTTGAAAGGGAAACAAAACAAAACAAAACTGAATAGTGATTATGCAACTGCATTGTTAAGCTAGTATATTGTTGCTTTTGATGTAGTTCCCACCTTAAGACTGAAATACAATGACTCAACTTCTGAGATTTCCTGCTTAGACCAATGCAAGTATACAGCCCACTTAACAACTGTGAAAGTCAGTGGTGCACATCTTTGGTATATTCATCTCACCCCTGACTTCATTTTAGTTATCCTACTCTTATTTTGATTTCTTATTATCCTCATGATGGCCTACAGGGCCCTAAAAGATGAGCAACAGCCCTTCCTGGCATTACCTCCCTGACGTCATGTCCTACCTATGTCCCCCAGGCTTCTACTGCTCCATACACACAGGCCTCCTTACTGTTCCTGAAACACAGGTACACTCCCCTCTTAAGGCCTTTGCATGAGCTGTGCCCTCTGCCTAGAAAACATCACCTGGCTGACATGCTCACCTCCTTCAGGTATTCAATACAATGACACCTTTTTGACGAGACCTACATGGAACCCTCTTATTTAATACAACACACTGCCACACTCTCACCACATCTCAGTCCTCCTTCCCTGCTCTGCATTTTCTTTTTTTCTGAACACTGATCACCTTCTAGTATACTAGACAGCTTGTTCATTTATAATATAAATTTTGTGTTGTCTGAACCTCCTCTTCCTGTGTTTTGGAGATCCCCAAGACCACCCCCCAGGATCAGTGAGTCACTGGGAGAACTCAAAGGACTCATATGGTTATAGCCACAGTTATGATTTATTACAGTGGAAGAACACAAAGCCATATCAGCAAAGAGAGAAGGTGCATGGATTGAAATACTGGGGAAACCAGCGCAGGCTTCCAAGGGTCCTCTCCCAGTGGACTCACATAGGATGCACTTAATTCCCCTACCAATGGGTTATGACAATATATATGAAGTGTTGTCTACCAGAGAATTCTATTAGAGACTCAGTATCCAGGTTTGTATTGGGGAGTGGTAACATAGGCACCCCCTGCCCAACACGTATCAAAATTCCGGACTCCCAGAAGGAAAGTAGGTGTTCAGCATAAGTCACATTGTTTGCACAATTTAGGTGCAGTAAGCCAGTCTTACCAGTCCTGGGAATGGTCGTCCCACAATTCAAGTTCCCAAATGCCAGCCAAGGACCAACCTTGCAAGCAGGCCTTTTGAAGAATAGCATTCCCAGTGCTACTATGTTAACACATTTCTCTACACTGTGCAGGAATATCAACTCTTTGAGGACAGAAATCTTTGTTTTGCTCCGTGATGCATCCCCTAAAACCGGTGCCTGGCACATAGTAGGTGTGCAGTAAGTATTTGTTGAATGAATAGATGGAACCCAGGCCCTTGAGTTAACTGTCTCTATAGCAGAAATAATGCACAAAGGAGGAACAAGCTCCTGATTTACCCCCACGAGGCTTTACCTGAATCAGCAGTCCCACATACATGTACTCCTACCCAGATATCTCCCTGTCCAAGGAGCCTGAAACAAGCTCAGCTTCCACACCCTAATCTGATCCTCTGATTATTTCACATGTAAGTCTATCTATTCAACAGTGTTTCAAACACTTATGATGGAATTATGCAGCATACAAGCTGGAAGAAAATCTTCTCCATTAAGAGCCCATTTGCTCAGATGCAACATGTTCAGAATAACCTAGTTAGTTGCTTAGCGAGGGTCTAGTTCTCTTCATCTTTTTTTTCTCTTCACCACATTTGTTTTTTGCCATCCACAGTGCCTAGCACTGTGCTAAATTAATGCAATATTGCCTTTAAACATTTCTTTGTACTGAAAACTGGCTTGGGGAGATCATTTGACTTTACCAGTGGCTGGTTGTGACCTTTATGTCAGCGATTTCTCAGTTTCTTCTTCTAATGTTTATTTTTAAAGGCAAAAGTGCCAAATTAAATGATTCCCCTCTCCCACAACATACATTTCCTTCTTCTCTTTCTAATTCCTGAACCATTTTTCATTGTGACTATGTAAGCTCTTCCATTTACCTATTATCAGTGACTCTTTAGGTAAAAATCTCATTTTTCATTCTCTGTGCCATCAGTAATAGAAGGATTAAGCCAATTTCAAAGCTACTTGTGTCAGGATTTCATCCAGTCTGGAAAGTCTGTCTTTGTCATCACAGGTTTGCTTGTCACATTCTGAAGTTTGACAAATTGATGGAATGAATCATTTGTTGAAATTCAACAAAGAGCACCCAGCCCATGTTCTATGTCTCTGCTTAAGATTAATCTCAGCTCAATATTACCAAATTGAATTTATCAGCAGAAAAAAAAGAAATATTTTCCAAATGAATATCATAGTACCAGCTTAGAATATAAATCTTATATAACATTTGTCATCAAAATTGTTTTAATGTTATTGCAAGAATGTGTTGAAATATTCCTATCAGTAGAATATGCTAGGTTGGCATCTTAATAACAACTCTAATGCTGAGTCATTTTGTATAGGGAGAATATTTTTATGAATGGAAGAGGAATTATGAATCTATTCTTAGGTCAAATAAAAAATAATTGCACATCAAAATTCCTGGGCTGATCAGATGAATTAATGTTCTGGCTGAGAAATGACAAATTCTGAGGGAGATAAACTGTCAGGGTGCATTTACCAGCAACTTTAACAAATGATTTGGTCTTGACAGAAATGTTTTAAGTACAGCTCCTAACTGTTTAAGGTATTTAGTCATTTTGACAAGACTGGGTTAGCCATTCCTGAAACTTTAAAAAATCTGACATGAAAGAAATGGAACCGTGTGCCAAGATATTACAGTACTTGGCTAGTGCTTCGGGGGCAGTGACTTTGTTACTTCCTGGAACTAGTAAAAGCCTTAAACAATTTGTTTCCCAGGTCCTTCATTATATAGATGAGAAAACCGAAGTCCAGAGAGAAGGGCATACAGTAAACTAATAGCAGAACACAGAATGGAACTCAGGTCTTTTGGCTTTTAGGTCACCGTATCATTCTAATTCAATTTTATGTTTTAAGGCAGTGGTTCTCACAATCCAGCAGGCATCAGAATCACCTGGAGGGCTTGCTAATACACAGATTGCTGGGCCCTACCTCAGAGTTTCTGTTTCCATGGGTCTGGGATAGAGCCAGAGAATTTACATTTCTATCAAGTTCCCAAGCAATGGTGATGGTGTGGCTCCAGTGATTATACTGAGAACCACTGGTCAAAGGGATAGCAGGGATAGTCGGGAAAATAAGAATAAATGTGGAATTTCCTACAGAAGGGGAAATCTTTGATTGGAGCAAGTATTTTACTAAGTATTAGTAATCAGGGAATGGAAGGGTCTGTTAGTAAGTTTCCTTTTCCTATTGCCCTTGTAATTATTACTAGATAAGGTTTTTACTGTTGGCACAAATGCCTCAGAAATTTCTTGCCTGACTCAGAATTATGACCCACTGGGGACAACGATTAATTGTAAATACTTCTTGAGAATCCAAATCCTCACTAAAAAATTATCAAATTGCCTTTACTCATCTTGAATATTCACATTAACATAGGAAAAAAGAGAACCAGAAATGATGACTGAAAACGAGGAAAATGGGTAATTGAGTTGACAAAGAGAATTAAACTTAAAACAAGAATTTGATTCCCTCAGATTTTGTTTGTCTGGGCCAGTTAACAAATTTATTGTCAGAAATGTGCTTTAAGTTTTCCTTGGTGCTACAGAATGGGAAGATTTCCTGATACTAAGATTAAGTCTAAAAAACAAATTCCCACTGAGAGTCTAAGCACATATTTTCATTAACATACAGTTTATTTCCACTTATTTTCTGTTTTTATCTTTTGGTCAGTATTCATTAGCTAGTTACATTCAAGTAGATGCTTTACAATATATTGAGACAAAATTTTTAGGTAAATTGATGGTAGCAAGCTTCCTTCCTGTCTCCTTTCAGCAACCTTCCACCTGCTAAAAAGAAATCCATGTTTGCCTACTTAGATGCCCTCTTTATTGTACCTTTCACCCTCCTAGAGAAGGAAAAAATACTCCTTGTTGATCTGGAGGCGAAACTAAGGTTTTGGGAGAAGGGGAGAATAAAACTTAAATGGATTCTGGGGCTTGAGAAAGCACTGATGTGTAAAAGGTCCTGAAGCAGCTATGAGGGACAAAGGAGTTGGAGAATCAGGAAAGGGTATGAGGAAGTGTTATTGTGGATTAAGAATGGATTTCTATTATTGTACTTTGAAAGCCAAGTAAAGAAAGAGCTGCTTTTTAATTATCTGTAGATGCTAAAAGAGATACTGCACTGAGAATGGACCACATGGGTCCTTGAATTTAAGTTTACCCAAAGAACCTAAGACTCAATCTCTGCTCTAATAACATTTATTTCTTAGAGGGAATCAAGGGAATCCATGGAAAATTAAGTTTCCAAGAAAACCAGAGTAGATGGGATACAAAAAAACCCACTACACGTATCTATCAAGTAACAAATATTTACAGTCACACGAAAGCTCTTGTAGTTGGTGAGATGTGAAACTTTCCCTATTGCTACAGCAGACTTAGTAAAGAGGTAGGGGCATGCAGATTGAGGGGAGAACCTGAGAGTACAGGCTTCATAAAGTGGAAAATATACTGTGACTTTAAAAAATAAGGTTTTGGTAAAACCCTGAGTCAGCTTTCCATTATTGGGAAACCAAGTGGTATCAGTTATCTACTGCTGCATAACAAACCACCTAAAAACTTAGTAGTTCAAAATAATGGAAACCATTTATTTTGCTAGAAAATATGCAATTTGGGTGGGATTTGGCAGGATAGTTTGTCTCTGCTCCTTCTGTTGTTAGCCGAGGGGCTCAACTTGGGGCTAGAGGAACCATTTTCAAGATGCTCATTCACATGGGTGGCAAGTTGGTACTGGTTGTCTGCTGGGAATTCATCTGGGGTTAGACGCGTTGGTTCTTCCCTGTATTGGCCTTTCCATGAACTGATTGGGCTTTCTCATTGCATGGTTGCTGAATTAAGTGAGCATCCTAAGAGAATATAGCAAAAGTGCTTGACGTTTCATGACCTAGCCTTGGATATCATAAAATGTCAGATAATCACACAGCAATCACAGTGACCATTGAGGCTCAAGGGGAAAGAGAGTGGCAAGGTGCTATAAAAGCATGTGGATGGGCTGTTGTAGCCATTTTTAGATAATACAGTCTGCCACACAGGGGACCCTAAGGCATGTTCTATGTTTTCAATTAGTATTTACAACAGCCAAAGAGATAGCTCAGTGTTTCTCATCTTGCTCCTTTTTCTCCCTCTATCCCCATAGATAGAATGCTTGGCCCTTACTACAAGGCCAGTCCCAGATGCAACCCTGCTTTCCCCCCCATCTTTGTTCCTGAGGCCAATTTTGGCCACTTTTAAACACTTCAGGTCACAGAGCTGAGAAGGAGACAGTCAAAAAAGAATTAAATAAGAGAAGCAGAAGTTGCAAGTATTTATCAGTGGCCTTTCTAACCAACAGTGGCCCTCTCTGACACCCTAAGAGATTCACCAAGATTAGAACTTCACCTATAGTAGCCACCACATTTATTATACTGTATATAGTCCTTATCTTAGTTTGGGTACCCCCAAAGTACATCCTGAGACAAGGATTTGGGAGTAAGTAGTTTGTTTGACAGGTCATTCCAGGAAACATAGTGAGGGAGTGGAAAATGAGGTTGGGCAGGGAGGAAAGCCAATGAAGTGTGTGATAATAAGCAGGTTACCCCCATGAACAACTAGGGCTCGAGCCCATGGAGACTCTTGATGGATGGTGTAGAACACACCCAGAGTTGTCCCTTAGAAGGAATTAGGAAAGTAGAGTATTTAATCACCAATCCCTGTCCCTGGTTGGGGGCATTCACTCTGACACTTGCAGCTTGTCCTGTACCCAGCCCAAACACGCTCATGAAGCCAAACAAAGACTTTAGGCAGAGTGAACAAATCTTTCCATTATCTTTCATATGATGCTTCTGGATAGACCAAAACAGAAAGCAGAGCACTGATTAGCCTTCTCTCCTCCTCTCCTCCAATGGGTATCCTCATACCTTGGCCATATCCTCTGCTCCATGGCTGTGGTGCGTTTTTTGATGCTCCCTCCAAGCTATAATTTGAGGTATCTTTGCTCCTTTGTCATACTCCATCCTTGCCACGAATGTAGGCGTAGCCATCCTGTCATTTTAAACAAGGAGGATAGGGCCTGTGGTCCCCTTTTGGTGTAGAAAGTGTAAAGGTTCCCTGAATGGCCAGGGTCAAGGTAGCAACCAGTAGTTATAGATAAAGGAAGCATAAGGGAAAGGAAAGGACTAATATAGACCAGTGTTTTTAAAGTGAAGCTCCCAGGCCGCCAGCATAACTGGACTGCTTGATGTAAATTTATACCAAGAAGCAACAGACTGAGGAGTTTCAGAGCATAGGCGTTGGAGCCAGAGTGCCAGAGTTTGAATCTCTGAGCTATTTACTAGTTGTGTGACCTCAGGAAATTACTTGAGCCTTCTGTGCCTCATTTTCCTTATCTGTAAAATGCACCTAGGTCATATAACTGTTTTGTGGATTAGGTGACATAGAATGTGAAATGAATGTGGTATAATGCCTGCCAATTTCTAAGTGTTCAATAATGTACCTTTTTTTTTTTTTTTTTTTGAGATGGAGTTTCGCTCTCGTTGCCCAGTGGTGCGATCGTACAGTGGTGCGATCTCGGCTCACTGCAAGCTCTGCCTCCCAGATTCAAGTGATTCTCCTGCCTCAGTCTCCTGAGTAGCTGGGATGACAGGCATGGGCTATGAGGTCTGGCTAATTTTTTGTGTTTTTAGTAGAGACGGGTTTCACCATGTTTGGCAGGCTGGTCTCGAACTCCTGACCTCAGGTGATCCACCCGCCTTGGCCTCCCAAAGTGCTGGGATTACAGGCGTGAGCCACAATGCCTGTCCTATTGTTTTTATTATTATTTCTAGTTCATATCCTAGACATAGTGAATCATAATCTATGAGAATGGAACCTGGAAATCTGCATTTCTAACCCCACTTCCCCATGTGATTTATATGTATCCTGAAGTTTGAACACCAGTGCTCCAAGCTGAGAGGCCAGGAGAGAGATCAGGTGATGTCAAGACAGGATTGATTAACATAGTTACATCTCATTTCCCCAGCAACTTTGGGAAATTAGGAGTTTCCTATAAGTGAGTTCTCCAGATGGCTGAGACTGTTCTCTTTAAACACTCAATCTCAAAAGTCAACACTTGATGTATTATGCTTAACTGTAAATGATATATCACATGCTTACACAGAGAATTCAGGAAGGTAGTATTATAACAATATTTTTGGAGTGACTTAGTTATCATCAGACAGCCAGGCAGATAGTAAATATTTATTGACTGTTTCACTCTGTCCCCTCGTTTTGGTTGGTGCTGAAGATACAAAGATGAACAGGACCAAATCCTTGCTTTCAAGAGTTTCACTGTCTAGTAGAAGAGACATCAGGAAATGTTGATACAGTGAGAGAAGTGATAGAATAGAAAGCTGTTTTGAGCTTTATTACAGGGAATTCCTAACAGCTATAAAAGTGGGAAGGATATGTTACCCTGATGTTGAGCCCCCTGAGTGCTTGGGCCTACTATCTTACAGCTACTGTGTCTCTCCTTTGCTGTCAATTGACACTCCCTGTTTCTATCAATTTTTCTGCCTTCAAAGGACATTCCCATCCTCATCTACTGTGCTGCTTTTATTCTGCTGTGGTCTGGAAACCAGATACCCTGAACTTGCTGAGAGGTTGCCCTCTTAGAAAGACCTTCTCTGACCTTGCTATCTAAAATAGCATCCTCCAACCCCACACACAAACTCTGCAGCTCCTTACCCTGCTTGATTTTTCTTTATGGCCTTTATTACTATTATTACTACCTGACATCATGTTGCATATGTTTGTTTATGTTCCATGGTCTACTTTCTTCACTGGAATGTAAGTGTCAAGGGGGCAGGGGCTCTGTTGTTTAGCACACCTCAGTATCGAGCACCTAGGACATGGCCTGGCTCAGGGTTGGCTTCTAATAAATATTTATTGGATGAGTTATAATAATAGCAAATAAATTTCTTTTTAATTTTTTTTATTGAGGTATAGCTTGCATATAGCAAAGTGCACCCATCTTAAGTATTCAACTCAATAAATATTGGTTAAATGTGCATACTTTATAACCCACACTCAGACAAAGATATGCGGCATTTCCAGCACCTAACCAGCAGACTCCTTCAAACCTTGCCCAGACAGGACCTCCTCCAAAAGATAACTACTCTTGTGACTTCTATCATAATTGATCAGTTTTGGTGATTTTTTGAACTTCATATAAATGGAATCATGTAGTTTGTGCTCTTGTATGTTAGCCTTTTCAACATTATGTCCGTGTTGCGTGAAGCAGCAGTTCATGCCTTATTGCTTGTAATATTCATTGTATTTACTGCAGTATGTTTAGTCCGTTCTACTCACATGTGTGTTGTTTCTAGGTTTTGGTGTTTTAGAAAATGAACTTTGAGAAAGTCCATGAAAGGTGCCATGAGTAGAGGGCATGGATTCAATAGCAACTATTCTGTGTGCTTTTCCTCTTTACCCCATTTTGTTAGTCCTACATTTCTCAAACTGTCTTCCTGCTACTTCAGGGTTCGGATTTATGCTTGGACCTGGGATGTCTCTCTGGAACTAAGTCAAATTTACAAAACCCCTAGTTGGACTGGTGTTGTAGTAAACCCACATTCCTGCCAGTTCATCCCAGGACACCCAGGACACAGAAGCAGAATGCTGATTAGCTATCTCTTTGGATATCCTCTCTTTTACTTCCTCTTTTGTCCTTGGTTCTTGTTTGCTTTCTGCTAATTCCCTCCACTAACTGGGGGCGCATTTGGGCCTAATGTGTTTTATAGCCGGGATTCTCAACCGTGGCTGCACATTATAATCACTTGGGGAACTTAAAAAAAATACCCATGCCTGGGCCCCACTCCAAGGCAATTAAATCAACATCTCTGGGGGTGGGACCTGGGTATTAGTATTTCTGAAAAACTGTCCAAGCGATTCTAATGGGCAGCCAAGTTTGAGCACCACTGTGGGACACATTTTGTTTTAGGAAATAGTGCAGGTGTGTAGAATCAACTCACTTCTTTCCCCCGGCATCAGGCACAACCAATTTGTTTCCACACAACTTACCAGATGAGACTCTTGAATGTTGTCAACTTTGTAAATCTTAGGGAGCGATTTATATGAGAACTGCTTAAAAACAAAGATGTCAAAGGAAGTGGCTATTTCTTCTACCACGGTTGTCACTCTATGGTGTGAAAAGAAGTGTTAGTTGAAATTTGGCTCATGAATTACAATTTAGATCAAACTTGAAGCTGTGGCAGGGATGTCTTGACTGCCATTGAGTGGATACTTCTGAAAGACTTGTGATTTTTTAAAAAATGTATACCACATATAAGCACAATTAGCACTACTAGGTTACAAGTATAATAAGACCAGTGTCCATTTTATAATCATCTTTTTCCTGACAACATTCAACACCATTTTGTGTACTGGAACTAACATTTACTGAGTAATTTCTGTTATTTACTATTCAGCATTTACAACTCAGTCCTCACTATTATACCAGCTGTCTTACTGAGCACTTATGTGTTATGCCCTGTTCCAAGCTCTTTAAAGGTATTCATTCATTTACTTTTCTCAGCAACCCTATGAGTTGGGTTTTTATTATTATCCCCATTTTACGGTTAAGAAACTGAGGCACAAATTGGTTAAGTACCATGCCAAGGCCTCACAAATGGTAAATTGTAGAGCTAGGATTTATGCAGTTTGGCCTCAGAGCCTGCTCTCTTATCATCTACCCTGTGCTTCTAAAATTTTAATGTGCATAGAGGTCCCCAGGGGATTTTGTTAAAGTTTGGATTCTAATCCAGTAGATCTGGGATGGGGCCTAGGAATCTGCATTTCTAACAAGCTCCCAGGTGGTGTTGATGCTACAGATCTATGGACCACATTTTGAGAGGCAAGAACATAACTTATGAGATCATTTCTATCATTGTTCCCATTTTCAGGTAAGTACTCTGAGGCTCAAAGAGGATAGTGGTATTATCAGCTTCTCATAGCACATATATAGTGAAGCTGTAATTAGAATTCCTGCAGTTGGGTCTCAAATGTGATTGCCTAACTGCTCTGCTTAGGTGCTTAGTAAATGGCTATTGAGTGATAAGTAAACTGATATTCGGTTTACTACTGGGTCCAACAGATGGCTATTAAATAGTCAAAAGTTGGAATGTAATGAATAGAACTCAAATAATTATATACTTTTTGTCTGTTCTTTTTACACCTTGGAAATGAATCTACTATCAATTTTCATCTTTACCACATTTTCTTCTCATATCCTAAACAGGTTGTTCCACCCTTGCTGTTAGCAGGGAACACAAAGGAAACAATTTAGCAAGTTTTTGTTGAGGATATCTTTCTGCATGCCTGTTTACCATTGCCTTTGCTTTTGAAAAAATATCACAGAACTGGAATCCTGCTGATATAAATATTTCTCATTAAATAGTCTGAATAGCAATCCCAGTAGATATAGAAGCAATATTATTCACAATAATTTAAAAATAATGCCACTATTTAAGGCTTTGCAAAAATATTATTTTCCACTTTTGTACGAAAGGAAATATTTTCATCAGTAGCCTTGTCTCACACTCAGTGCAATTTTGTGGTGGATGAGATTCAGGCTTCCATTCCCCATTGTGTCCTAATATCATAGATTTCCTCCATGAAGGGTCTCCTGAGAACAAGGCCCATCAGAGATCAAAACAAGAATCAAATTTAATGTTCTCTATAACAATTCAACCATTAATGTTCCAGGAAGAACTCTCTATCCGCTCCTACCACTCTGGATAATATTTTCCAACCAGATAATGCATATATGTGACAAAGAGCCCTTGCCTGGAAGAAAATTTATTTACTTATTAGATTATTTTAAGAGGCACTTCTTGGCTCAGAGAACCAGAGGGAACAAAATATATAATATAAAATATGTGACTCATAAAAATATGTAACTTCATGCAACCGAAATCAGGGGCAAAATGCTAGCATCTCTACATTGTAATGGGGTCCAATGTTAAAAAAGGACTCTTGGCTGGATTTTATTGACTAGCATTCTAAAGTTGTTACTTTCTTTGCAGAAATGTCAGTGAGGTACTGGCTTGTCTCATTTATCACTGATGGGAATAATAAACCTGACTAGAAGATCAGTAGCTGTATTCACTCATTCATACATTCAGTTCCTAAATAAAGATTGTTGAGCATCACTATGCTAGGAACTTCAGGTAACAAGGAGAATAGCATATGGTCTCTGCCCTCAGGGAGTTCACAAAATTGCTAGGGATATAATACAAACAGGAACAAGGTTAACAGTAGGAGATGGTATGTGACAAGGATAATACAAATGGTACACAGTTTTTTAGAGTAGTGTTTTATCAGAGTGGTCCCTGGGCCAGCACATCAGTATCATCTAGGGACTTGTTTGATATTCAGATTCTTGGGCCACACCTCAGACCCACTGAATCTGAACCTCTGTGGATGGGCCCCAGGAGTCTGACTTTCAACAAGATCCTAAGGTGATTTGTATGTACATTAAAACTTTAAAACTGTTCTTTTGAAAGATCACTTCTATCAGAGGAGAACAACACATTAAGGTCTTGTCCTTGAGAGCTTATAATTCAAAAAAATGACATTTGAATGTGAATAATCAAATGTGATAAGAAACACTCACACATGTGACTATAGGAACAAGGAAGAGAGAGAGAGAGAGATTGATTGATTGATTTAACCTTGTGGTAGTTGGAGAGATTGGTGAATGTTTCCTGGAGGGGGCATTGGAGGATGAAGAAATGCTGTCAGTTTGAAGTGCATTTGGCTGTAACAGAAAACCTGACTGAGAGTGATGTAAAGAAGAAGGGTTTTTCTGTCTCACATAAGTAGCCTGGAGGTAGGCAGTCTCCAGCGCTGATTCAATTATTCAAGGATGCCAGGGTTCTGGGTCAGCGTCTCTTTAGACCTCTTGCTTTCTGCCTTATGATCAATCATAAGATGGCTGCTGTGGCTCTGAGAATCACATTCTCATCCAACCATATTCAAAGGCAAGAAGCCAATAGGCATAGCACAAAAAATCCCTCTTCTGCATTCTTATCAAGGTGGCAGCTCTTTTCTAGAGACCTCCCAGCAAATCTCCACTATGTCTGATTTACTAGAACTAGAACATGAGACTACCAGTATACCAGGGTCTGTTCAACTTTCCATGACTTCTAGTAATCTCGGCCCAATATTCCAGGAGGATAGAGCTGCTGTTAGCAGGGAGCAAGTATGTTTCAGTGGGAAAGCTTTTGGGTAAGCCACCAACAGCCTATAGCCAGGAAGACTTCAGTAGACGGAATCAGGAATAAGGGCATTCTCAAAAGAAGAAAAGGCATGAACAAAGGCATGGAGGTGAAGTGTGCATGAAGAATGATTACTAGATGAGTTTGGCTAAAGCATGTGCGTCTTACAAAGGAATTTTTAGCTATTGAATAAAAAAAACTGTGGGACCTTTTGTTCAATTGGAATCATGTGCAGAAATCCAGTTCACAGAAGAAAGCATACCTGCTTTGGGCAGAAGTAGGGTGGGATGCCTGGAGCCAGCCTGCTCTGTCTCTGACTTACTTCAGCTGAAAGGGCTTCTTGAAAGCCAAATTGAAGAACAATGCCCCAGAAACTGCTACTTTGACCCTGCCACACCCAAGATTTTCTGGGCCCCTCTCCCTGCAGGAGGCCACAAGGCTTTCATCAAGGTCACTCATTTGGCCCCAAACTGGAACTTCACAGGTATGTATGGAAATATAATAATCCAGGCTAGGGGTGCATGTGTATGCGTTTTTGTGGTGTTGCTTTTTGCAGATACCACATGGGACCCTGTGCCTCTTAATTCCATTCCTGACACTGAATTGCTAAAACAGTAGTTGAGGAGAGCATTGTGGGAAAACAATCACAGGAAGGGGAACACTATTAGTGGTGATTAGTGGCTTGCTTCTTTACCTCGTGCCCTTACAACCCTGTGTTAGTTTCCTAGTATGGTCATAACAAAGTACCACGGATGAGGTGGTTTAAACATCAGAAATGTATTATCTCACAGTTCTGAAGGCCAAATGTCAGATCAAAGTGTTGGCAGGGTTAGTCCCTCCTGAGGGCTGTAAGGGGAATCTGTTTTATGCCCCTTCCATAGCTTCTGATGGTTTGCTAGCAGTCTTTGATGTTCCTTGGCTTGTAGATCTCTGCCTTCATCTTCATATGACATACTCCCTGTGTGCCTTCACATTGTCTTCCCTGTGTGTATGACTGTCTCTGTGTTCAGATTTCCCCATTTTATAAGACACAGTCATATTAGATTAAAATCCATCCTGATGACCTCATCTTAAGTTGATCATCTGTTTTCAAATAAAGTTATATTCACAAGTACTAGAGGTTAGGACTTCATCTCTGTTTAGAGAGACACAATTCTACCAGGGAATTGTGGAAGATGGGAATGAAGATTTATCCCATCTTCATTCAACTCCTAACGCATCCTATATTTCAAACCTCTGCTTCCCTTTTTCTGAGGCCTTCTCCTCTCACTCTTAATCCTGGTGGCTATGCTCCAGTTTTTTAACTCTTATTATGGTAGAATTGAGTGGGAAAGGTGGGTTATTTCAAGGAATGTTTCATCCTCACTATTCTGTTTGAAGAGATAATTGTGTAGAATGGTGTTTGAAAAGAAACACTGGCACTCAATTATATTAATTCAAGATTGAATTATAATTCAATCTTGTGCATGGGATCCTAAGTTTGAACAAAAAAGTGCAGAATCAAAAGACCAAATAAAATTTGTCACAATTATTACCAACATTACCATGTATAGCACTTTCACACAGATTCTCATTTGGAAGCATATTCTTTTCTACCAGCAATCAAGATCCCCTTTTCACACCTACTTTTGCTCGACAATAAATTCTCCTTGAGGATGTTTCCTGACAGGATTGTCTGCAGAAAATCCTTTACTTAGAGTTGTAACCAGAATCTTTCTAAATTTAGCAGAGTTCATGCAACACTGAGCTGAAACCCAAGTAAGGGAGATGGACAGAAACAATAAATGAGACACTGAAGAAATATAAAATGGAATTTAAAAATCATAAATTTTAGGGGGGTAAGGATACTACAAAAGTGGGGTTAAAGTTTGGTTGAACCAAGTTATTTTTAGATTATGCAGTCCTAATTTGGCAACATACTTGATTATTAAATTTGGAACTTGCCAATGAAATACTAGTTCTTAGTGACAAAATCTGCCCTTGATCAAGGAAATAAAAAGGAGAAGTTACTCTGCAGGTATCAGTCTCTCCACTTTCTTACATTCAATTCTGTTGTCAAATGTTAAGACTGTTTCCTCTCATTCAGTGGAAATTTCCTTATTTTTCCTGGAAATGGAAAACAGCTGCACAGAGCCTTCATTCAACCCTCTGTACTCAAAGGCTCTTATTTGCATCATCAACTGTTTGCTTTTTTCTATCCCAATCTATCAGTAAACTAAGTTCACATCTCTTCTTCTTCAGAGCATTTTTCTCCCTCAGTGTGGATGCCCCATCCTCCTAAAAGCATGACACTTAGCCATTGATCATACTGTCATTCCTACATAGAAATGTCTTTCCCTCTTAATTTTTTTGCAAAAATGTACCCCATCTTCCTTCAAGACTTAGCCAGGGAGAGAGCTCTGGAGCACATTTGGGAAGGCATGAAATAGGGGAAGCCCCCAGGAAGGCAGGTAAACAAATCCTCAGGGGACACAGCCTGGTTTTCTCCTCTGTGTAGACTCCTAATGTGCCATTCCCAAGATGCTCCTCAATATTGACGAGTGGGGTTTTCTGGAACTGTACATTCCTAAGAGCCAGTTGACTTCTAGAGTGAAATACAGAATGTGGGAATCTCCAGAGAAAGAAAGCCCAAGGCAAAAGTGTAAGTAACTCTTGGAGTCTCAGACATGGAAAGACAACTGGTAACACTTGGCTGCTGGAGGATGAAAACCCTCCTAACAGCAGATATTCAGGCCCGTGATAGGATCAGTGAATTTCATCTACCTAGTTGCCATCAGGCCTGGGGAAATGGGGATAAGCTGCAGAGTCTACATGATCTTACAGAAGCTGAAGCAAGTTGCAGAGAAATTTCAAGGACTTTTAAGTCCAGTATACCCTGGATTTGGGACACTACTCCAGCACAAATTCCTCCCTGCTTCATGCAGTTTTTCATTGCTGATGGCCCCATTTCCAGAACCAGAAATTCCAACATTCCTATGGTGGTCTTATTTTCCATTGCCCCAGGAAACAGAAATGGGGACAAGACTGCAGGACTGACCATGAGACCATGGCCTGGACTGAGGAGCTCAGCTACTTTCATAAGTACCTTCAGACCAGAGATAACAGCCGTTTGGAACATATAAATGAGAACTTGTCTCTGGAACAATCATCTGGCTTTGGTTATTCATTATCATTGAACCCCACATGCCTCACTTAGAAAGGTGTCCCTTCCAAAGCTCAGAGGCCCTCACCATCGCATGCATACTCCTCTCCTAGTACACTTCTGGAGTGGCCTGAAGGGCTGGAGAAGTGGGCACTCAGCTCACATCTCAACCCAGATCTCCACAGATCACATCCTTGTTTCTGTCACATCAGTAGTCAGTAGTGCCCCCATCTCATTTACATCCAAATTAAGAACATCTTAATATGAGATTTCATCCTTTCCAGATTGACCCATCTGGATTTGGATATCTCAGTAACAAGCTACTTTGTCCTTTTTCATCACTACTTAGCTCCTCCTCAGTTTGCAATATTTGTGTGTCCCTATTATTCTTGTCCAGTTATACATGCCTTGAGGTAATGCCCTGTCTTTTATTAGTTTTTCAGACTCCACACAGAGATTGACACAGTACTGGCAGAACACATAAATACCATTGCTTAATAAGAAAATTCAAGATACTTGGTTGATTCTGAAGAACATCACTTCTGGGATCTTTAGCTACAGGCATTAAGTTTAAGGAAAACTTGGTTGAAGGTCATCTTTATGGTGAAAATAAGTGCTGGTGGATCAATAGCAACCCATTATAGATATTTTCACATTCACTGAAATAAAACTTTAAAAGTGACACTCTAACTAAAGAGAATATCAATAACATTTTATCACTTTAATATTTGTTTTTTTTTTCTATTTTCCTTCGCTCACTGCTATTTCAATGAAATGATTTGTTTTGCTTTGTTGAAGAAAATATTCATTTGTTAAAAGATAATTTTGGACTGTGTCTGGTCCTACGTCCAAATATTCGGTCTTTCTGATTTTATGACATGAAATAGTTGACCCTGAACTCCAAGTGGCCCACCTTAGTTAATCACCATATTCCAGGGATGTGAAGGAACTTGGAAGCTTGAAATGGAATAAGCTGCATTGGAGCCAATTACACTCAGCCCCCTTCCCTTTAATTGTGGTATCCCCTTGGCCCTGCTTCATGGCTTTAGGCCAAATCGCCTCCTGTCAGCATCTCTCATACACCTCTCCCTGGTGACCCCTGAGGATAGTTCACAGTTCCGTGGCCTGGGATGACTCTCATCTTCCTTCGTCATTCCCAAGACATTATTGCGAAACACTTTCCTCCTCTACCGTCTGTTTCACCTCCTAATCCTCGGGTCTCTTTTTTTCTAAGAGCCACCCCGGTCCCCTGAGATTGTTCCCTTCAACTTGACATTTTCCTGGAATCACAATTCTTATAGTGGTAAAAAGATGTCAGAATTATACGTACATGAAAGGAACTCAAGTTGGAGAGAAACTTGGATACCCATAAAGGGAAGTTCCAATGCTTTCATGTCAATACTGTAGCTCATTTTACAACCCACCGCCTATATATCTTGTGCAAGTCATTGTCTTTCTTTGGAATCAATAAGAGTTCCCTGTGTCTTCTGTGACATTTCCCAAACAAAGTTGTCATGATAATGGAGATTGTGCAAAAAGAGGGACTTACTGTCAAATACTTTTTTGTTTTATGCAAACTCTATCCCAGTCTTAGAGATTCATACTACACTGAGAAATCCTACACTGAAAAACAATTTTTTTTTAACTTTCCCAAGTATTTAACCACAGGAACCTCCCCACCCTTTCCCTTCTACTAATCATCTGTTGTCATCTGGTAGCACAAAATTTGTAAATGCATGAGTAACACATGAATTGCACACTTCTTCGTGTCTTTCGAGCCACCGCAAACTGAACTGAGCTTCTCTATTCAACCTGAACGTTATCTTTTTCTCTTTCACAACATGATATGTTATTGCACTGGTGTCTATTTGCTCAATTTGCTGGTGGTCCATCAGTAGGCCTTTGCTAATGCCATTTTCCTCACCTAGATGTTCTTACTTTTAGGCACAACTTATGTTCCAAATCACTTCTCTAACTGCCTATACTCTGTCTCCATTACTGCACCAGATTAAGATCTACTTTTACCTTACAACTGTACATTCCCATAAGACATGGCTATATCACATCCAACTGCACTATTTCTCCTTAGCTCCTTTTGAGGATATAAGAAATTCACCAAACACCACTTCATTGATTGATGGATTATGAGGATATTATTTCAACTGTTCAATTGGTACCTTTTCATAGGCAGTTTTTCTGCACTGAATGCAGGGTCTTTGTTGTTGTTGTTTGTTTTTTGTTTTTAACTAGGTACAGTTCAGTTCTTACCTAAGAATGCAACTATCCTGCATTCACCACCATGAAAGCCCAGTGCACTTACTTCCACTTTATTTTAAGGAGAGCATTAATGTTGTGGGTTTATTTATTTACTTTTTATAATTTAAGAGAAGTGGCCACTTTGAAATTTTATAGTGTCTCAGTGCCTGAGAAATGTTTAATTCTCCTGAACCAGCCATAACATAGGTGTAAATTGATGGTATTGTCCCTTCAGCCTTTCTGTAGTAGAAGATGCACCAAGATAATGTAGACATTATCTTTGCTGTGTCCTCAGAGTTATGTAAATAACCCTATTTCCCTTCCTAGCTGAAAAACCGTCATTAGTTTGCGTTTCAGGTCATTCTCTGTCTACTGAATGAAATTCAATAGTCCTTGAAAATTCAGCCTTCCACAATCTAATCACTAGATCATTGTTTTAAAAAGTGATTCTTTTAAAAGCATTGATTTTTAAAGGCTATTAGTTTTTGTTTTTGTTTGCTTTTTAATATACTTTTAGGACTATTCAATTATTTGTTTATTGTATGATTTATTTTTAACTAGTATTCATTTTTAAAAGTATTGCATGTACTTGGTAAAAACAAAAATAAAAACACATCCAAGTGTACAAAAGAGTATATAAAATGAGAGATAAGAGTATATAAAATGAGAGTTAAGTCTTTCTCTCACCTCAGATTCCCAGTATCCAGTTCTCATTCCCACAAGCAACCAATTTTACATGTTTATGAATCTTTCCAGGAATATTCTAAACATATCCATGAGCATGCATATGTGAATGGAACATGCTATGCATACTGTATGTAACCTGTTTTTTTATTTGACATTATATGTTGGGTAGTTTTCTATATCAATACATATAGATCTGCCTTATTCCTTTCATGATTGAATGGTATTTCATTGTATGTAGGTGTACCACACTTCATTTAACTTGTACCCTAGTAACAGACATTTTGGTTGTTTCCAGTCTTGTCATTGAATGTAACACTGCAGTGAGTTATACATACATCTTTGTATATCTGGGAAAAATATTTATTGGAATTAAGATACTTTTTTTATCAATGTTGCCAAATTGCCTTCCAAGGAGGTAGCGCCTATTGACCTCTCTCAACAGTGTATGAGAGTGCCTGTTTCCCCACAAATTGCCTGTGATATAAATTTTACTTACCCATTTCTTCCACTCTGCAAGATTAAAGATGGAAGCTCACTGTAATTTGCATTTCTCAAATTATGAATGAAGATAATCTTTGCATATGTTTTAAGTCTTTTGCATATTATTGTATGCAAATTTCGTGTTCATGTCGTTTCCCATTTTTCCCATTGAATTGTTGCTCTTTTTCTAACTACTTTGTAAATTTTAAAATATTAATATCATGTTACATATTTTGCTAACATATATAAAATCATTCCTCTGTGTTTTGTTCTACTGTAACTTTTATGATTACTTTTTTGATGTTTAAATATTTTGTCGATCTGGCAATTAATTTATTAAATTAATGTAAAAATAACACAATTTAAATCACTATAAGTTCCACGAAAACAGAGGCCAAGATTCTTTCATTAGCCATCGTATACCTAGTGTCAGACACTTTTATTTAGTACTAATTGTGGCCAAAATATAATGGGTAGCACATTTGCGGGATTTTCTTTGCTCTTCTTATCTGCCTCCTCTAAGAAGCTTCTCTGACCTGACGTTCTGAGGAATAAGAGGTCATACCACCGTTTACTGAAACATCAGCAGTTCGTTGGCAGTGGTGGATGTGACAGTGGTGATCAGGGAGTCAACACTGACCCTAGCCTGCACTGCTTCCTCCTCAAGATGCTCAGAGCCTTGAGTAACCCCAAGAAGTGTATCGGCTCACATTCACCACTTTCATGGCACCCCCTTGTGAGATTTAGCCACTTTTCTACTGCCTGTGTATAGAGGAAGACCCACACTGTTGTATCCCGGTCAGGCTGCGGGCACTAGGGAGAAGGGGAAGTTATAAAAGACTCTTTGGAGAGCTCATTGACTATGGCAGCTACTATGCAGTACCATGTGGTGACACTCCTGGGTGGTTACAAATTGAAGCTCACCTGTATCACTAGTTTGGAATAGGACTGGATGAACTTCAAGTCCATTCAACAGGATGAGCACTGTTTTAGTTAGTTGTGTTTAAATACCTAACAAGTATCCCTAAATCTCAGTGTATTACAATAACAAAAAGTTTTTGTTTTTCCTCACTCATGGGGCATCTCTGTGTGGATTCAGCTTGGCCGCATGTATGTCAGTCCTGTTCTTCTTGGACTGTCAGTTACCCAAAGCATCTTCTTTTTACAGAAATTGCAGAAGTTCCAAAAGACCAGCCAAAACCATACCACCATATTGAGCTCACAAATGCCAAGTTGAAGGGACCTCCTGGTAGCTTCTGTGTACCCATAATAGAACACAACACAGGGTACTGATAAAGATAATGGACTTTAGAGCCTCACAACACTGGAATGGCAGACACTGTTATCTCTCCTCCTTCCATGGTAGTGGATCCTAGTCCCCAGAGTTGAGACTCACAATGTCAGATACTTTTCCATCCTTCCTCGCTGCTGTAGGTAGCCGTGTTACACAGTTCTAGCTAAAGAGATATCAGGAGAGCTCTTCCAGGTGTCCCTGAACTTTTTTTTTCCCTATTTGAGCAAGCTACTTTTCAGTACCTCAGTGTTCTCATCTGCAAATTTGGGCTAAGTATAATGTACAGAGGTGTTGTACTAGTCAGTTGTTGCTTTGTAACAGTCCAAAATCTCAATGGTTTTCAATAACAAATATTGATTTTTTTGCCAATAGGTCTGCAGGTCATCTGGGATTGCTCTGCTTCAGGCTGTATACTGGGTTCAACTCAATTTTATGTGTTTCAGGACAAGACAAGCTATGCAAGCCCATTTCAAGCTTCTGCTTATATCACTAACATTCCTTTGATCAAAGCAATTCACATGGCCAAGACCATTAATAGGGCACAGAAATATGCTTCAGCCACAATGGGAAACAGTGCAGTTACACGGCAAAGATGTGGACATATAATCCTATTACATTAGAATGAAGACTGAACAATATTCCATCTTCTCACTTCTCACGCTTCCTAGGTGTGTGAACATAAGCAAGCTACTAGCTTCTCAGAAACTTAGTTTCCTCATCCTCAAGATGGCAGTGGGCCCTTTTCTCTGAGTTGGTGTAAAGATAAACAGAAATCATTTGCCATAGGAGACCCTTAACAAAAGTTAGCTCTTCACTCCCACAACTGAATTCTGATTGTTTACTATCTAAGCTTCTCCCAGAAGATAGGTGTGTGATTTAATATTGGCAGTCCATGAGTTGATGAGTGAATGAGGTCACCAATATGACAGCTCCCTGAAGGAGGAAGCAAACCATTTATTCACTAAGCAAGTATTGAGCACCTGAAATCGTTATTTCAAGGTCATTGTCTTGCTTTTTCATGCTTCAATAACTGGATTCTTTTTTCTTTTTTTGGCAAATGACCCTTAACTCACTCTGACAAGATCATATGAACACTGATATTTTAAGACTGATGTTGACTGCTTCATAGGCTCCCTCTACTGGAGTAAAATGGTATCTTTTTTTTTTCCTGAAGACTTCAAGATATTTTCCCTTTAATCAAAAGCAAATGTAGTAAACAATTTGCTGCATTGCTAGACTGCCTTTTCATACAGTGCGTCTGCTGTCATGTCCCAAATTTACCTGTCACAGAGCTATAATACTGACTGGTACTTCTTTTTAAAACAGAGCTTTACAAAAGGCACTGATTTTAAAGAATGGTCCAGGAAAGTGAATTAATAATAAGCAACTTCTTCCCTGTGAGTAATGCCCTTGTTACTTCAATTCTAACCTTCTCAGTTTTAGAACTCTGTGAGTATTATGGGAAGGCTGTGTTGGGCCTATTTAGAAGTGCTTGCTAAGAGGAAATGATCCCTAGTCACCAGGTTTGCTATGTTATGTAGGTAGACTATGATTTTCTGTAGAAAAAATGAGGATGGATGCAAAGCCAACACTTCTTTGCCAGGGAGAGCCATCCTTTCTTGGGACATACACATTGTCAAGGCTGTCAAAATGAGATTTCTTGTGAATCTTTTAAATAAAGCCATTATTCATTGTTTAATGTTTATGGAGTTTCTCTTTATTTCTGACTCGGCAGTATGCCATATATATCTCCTCCTTTCCCACCTCTTCATCCTTTTGGAGTCACTTTTTCTGTTTAAATTACATGGTAGGATATTTCAGCAAGATCTGAACTGATTGATTAAAAGAAGCTTCTATGTGATAGTGTAGAATAGAGGAGAATCTCACAGTAATGCCGACTCCAGGGCATGTGAGGTAGTGGTAGCACCTCCATTCCTGCCATAGCCAAAAACAGTGTTCTCCTACAGCTTTGAAACTCAAAGGATGCTCTGAATCAGCATCCCCTGGCATCACCTGGGGACTTAGAAATGCAGAATCTCAGGCCTCACAGCACACCTAACTGACTCTGCACTTTAACAAGATTGCCAGGGAATCAGCATGTACATTACAATGTGGGAAATACTGGTCTAGAGTAAGAGGAAAGCACACAGTAATGCCAACACTGAGGTATTGCCATTACTCAGTGAGAGAGTGCTAACACCTCAGAATCTGTCATAGCCAGGAACAGCCTACTCCTGTATTCCACTAAGGTCTATGACTAACACCCATGGGCCCAGGGCCAGCTCCACCCATTAGCTTTACAACAGTGGGCAGTAAGCCCACAACCTCTGCCCTGAAATAAGTCCTCAGTATCCTTGTTGACTGGTGCTTCCTGATTTTGACCTCATGGACTCTGACCTCTTGCACCTACCAATCTATGTTCCACTGACTTGGCTGATTTAGCTGACTTCCATTGTACGTTTAATTTATTAGCTGGTGATCTTTGTCAAACTCCTATGTTGTAGACCTTCCCAGCTTGAATGTAACCAGGCTTAATGTAACCACACCTTACTGTTGAGATAGTGTTAAAAGAGGCTGTGGGTCTTTAACAGCTGAATCCTTAAATTGGTCATAACTTTTTCAATCTTAGGCAATAGAAATTCAACTTGAAATAACATAATTTTAAAAGAGGGGGCACCAGTATGGGTCAAATATCATGTCTCTCCCAATATGATATTCTGCAAAGGACAGGACGTCACTTTTGAGATCTTCCTGCCCCAAATGCATAAGGTAACTTTAATCATGAGGAACATCATACACATCCAAATTGAGGGACATCTTATAAAATAAATTGCCTGTGCTCTTCAAAAACTTCTGTCAAGAAAGAGAAAGGCTCAGAACTATCCCACATTAATGAAGTATAAAGGGAAGTGACAATTAAATGTAATGTGTGATGCTGGATTTGTTCCTGTGACAGAAAATAAAATAGCTGTAAGAGATATTATTGGGAGTTTTGGAAAAATTTAAATATAGACTCTAGATTAGATAATAGTATTGTATAAGTATTAAATTTACTGATTTTGATAATTGCACTGTAGTTAGGTAGGAGAATGTCTGTGTTTATAAGAATTATATACTGAAGTATTTCTGGATAAAGAGGCATCATGTCTGCAACTTACTCCAAAACACCTTTCCTCCCCAAATAGAATGACTGAGCAAATGTGGCAAAATGTTAACAGAATATTACCATGGGTAAATGGTGTATGAGAATTTTTGTACTATTCTTAAAACTCTTTGGAATTATATACAAAAATTGTGGGAATAAAAATAAATTCAAAGGCATGTTATTACTAGATACTGGGAAACCTCACAGAATTAAAAAAAAAAAAAGAGTGACGTAAGACTCAGGGCAGCATGGAAACCTTGAAAACTGGAAGTGAAAACTTGATGTCACTGGAACAATTCTGATTTGGACAGACTTCTTTGACAGAGATAATAGAAACCTGGAACTTTAGATCAAGGAAGGGACTTTTAAGATCCGTTTCATGAATGAGAAAACTGATATCCAGACAGCTAAAGTAATTTGCCCAAAGATAATTAATGTAGTTTCCACCTGCAGACATTTAGGATTCTTTTCCTGTTGATTTTTGAATGGATACCCAAAGTTTGTTCTCGTTCCTACACTTTTAAGTTAGAATATGAGATGAAGTAAGGACAAAATTAACGAATAATGATAAATATGCTGTGACATGAATATATATTCTATAAACAAATATCTAAACATTTCCCCACACACAATTACCATGATCTTTCCCCAGATTTTGTCCTTAAATGTGTATAATAAAATATTTAAACATTGAAAAGCATAGGTAAGCATAGTCATTTTGTATCATTTAACACACCTATCCCTATCCCCACCTTTCCCTTCCCCTTTCCAACCTCTAGTATCCTCTGTTCTACTTTTTATTTTTATGAGGTCAACTTTTTTATTATGTAATTTGAGATAGCTAGAAAGAGGATCTTGAACATTCCCAACACAAAGAAATCACAAATGTTTGAGATGATGGATGCTAATTACCCTGATCTGATCACTATATTTAAAAAATATATATATATACACACACACACACATACATCACTATGTACCCTATGAATATGTACAGTTATTACTTAATTTTTTTTAACTTTTAGGTTCAAGGGTACATGTGTAGGTTTGCTACAGAGGTAAATTGTGTGTCATGGGGGGTTTGGTGTACAAATTATTTCATCACCCAGGTAATAAGCAATAGTATTCGATAGGTAGGTTTTTGATCCTCACTCTCCTCCCTCCCCGCAACCCTCAAGTAGGCCCCAGTGTCTATTGTTTCTTTCTTTGCATCCATGTGTACTCAGTGTTTAACTCCCACTTATAAGTGAGAATATGCAGTATTTGATTTTCTGTTCCTGTGCTAGTTCACTTAGGATAATGAATGGAGCCTCCAGTTCCATTCATGCTGCTGAAAAGGACATGATCTCATTCTTTTCACGGCTGCATAGTATTCCATGGTGCATATGTACTACATTTCCTTTATCCAGTCTACCATTGATGGGCATTTAGTTTGATTCCATGTGTTTGCTATTGTGAATAGTGCTGTGATGAACATACATGTGCATGTGTCTTTATGATAGAATGATTTCTATTCCTTTGCATATATACCCGATAATGGACTTACTGGGTCAAATGGTGGTTCTGTTTTAAGTTCTTTGAGAAGTCACCAAACTGCTTTCCACAGTGGCTGAAGTAATTTACATTCCCACAAGTCATGTATAAGCATTCCCCTTTCTCTGCAACCTCACCAGCATCTGTTAGAAAAAACAACTTTTTAAAAAGCATAGGTAATTGTCTTTCATGACAATCTTATATGTACATCAGCTAGAAACTTGAATTTCTTCATTTATCATATGGATAAGTACAGTCTGTCCTCTTCCATGACATTTTTCTCACCTCGTAGAATACATTGACTCTCAATTGAAGAATAATGCTAATCTAGACAATTCTTAGAAATGTCCCTCATGATATGGAGCGACTGTGATTGCAGGCCATTTAGAAAGTATAATATCAAGCATTGGGCGGGGGGGGTGCCTAGAAGCCATCTAGTCCCATCTATTCCTTTTAAAGGTGAAGACTGTTTGCACTTGGTTACTTAAACACTCTCGTCATCTCTTGCACCTGTTTCACAGTAAGGAACAGATTTTAAATGGAATATTATCTATTTGCATATATTGAAATAATAGTTATCTTTAGATCACTTCTGAAGTAGTATATTTAGAGAAAGCCAAGCATCCTCTAAGCATGCTTTGTACAGTTCTATATTACTTTTGGTTTAGAAAAGGCCTTTGTGTAGTGGTTAGACAGTCATATTCAGAGCTGAGAAACCGGCCTTGACCAATTATCTCCACAAGAGCTTTGGAAATAGAATGCAAATTCTAGCCAAAGGATCCTAGGTGGTGGAGTGCAAAATTGAATATATAATGGCATAGTGTGTGGCAAGAAGCAGTGCATTTTTGAAAAAGGAATTAAGTGTGCCTTCCATCACCTGTGTTCAGACACGATCATAAATGGCTAACAAATTTTCAGACAATATGGATTCCTGTAGTTCAGAGTGGTGACAGACACTATTGCCAACCAGAGCTCTTTCTGCCACATTGTCCTTACTAATATAACCCTACTTTTGTTTGACATAGCAATTTTTGCCAGTAATTGCTTGATTTTTTAGCTTTTCTTTCTGTCAGGTTTGCCATGTCATACAGTACTAGCTAATGACATGTCAGTGTAAATATGCTGGGGTATTCTGGGAAACCTTTTGGTTTTCTGATACAAGAGACTACATGTGCATTGCCCCTCCCTCCCATTTCTTCCTACCTTGAATATAAACATGATGTCTGGAGTTGGCAGCAGCCGTTTTGTGCCTATAGGCCACCATGATGGAAGGAAGTGCAAATTGTGTCATCCTGGCTCTAACATCCCAAGTCACTAAGCTAAGCAATATCAGCAGTCAGCCAGTTTTAGACTTTTTGTTACATGAGAAAAATGACCTGTTGTTTGATTAAGCCACTAGAAATGAGATTTTCTGTTCATTTAAGTTAAACACATTCCTGATACAAATAGAGTAGACCCTTCTGGGAATGTCTGCCTAGCTCAGAATAACCCCATTTCTCTGTGAAGTTTCATCCTACTTCTCCTCTGGGTGGATCATTGCAGCCATCTTGAATTACTTGGCCCTGCTCCTTCAACTAGAGTGGATGCCATTGTGTAAACACACCTGAATGAGGCTGAACCTGAATGAGGCTGAACGTATCAGATTCTCCCAGGAATTTAAAATTGGGTTTCAGTAACTCTATTTGATTCTGTAATGTGACTAAAACTGAGGGACATGTTAAAACTTGGAATGAGAGAGAGAGACAGAGACAGAGACAGACAGAGTGATAGTATGATGGGAGGTCACCTTCAGCCACAGAAAAGTAGTGAAAGAAGACCTGTAGAAAGTGAAAGAGAGGCAGAGACCCATGTCACCGAAAGAGAACACTGGCTACAGCCTGGAGGATTTCTGGGTCCAAGCATTGGTTCCTTCTTGGTCCTAGCTGCCCTCAGGTTTCAGGAGCTCATGCAGCTTTCTTACAGATAGGGGGACAGGCATGGTTGTGCCGTGTATAAAGGCACCTGGTCAAAAGGGCAGGGGAAGTGAAATCCAGTCATGGTGTTCTGGTCACCAAGCCCTGGCCAGGGGGTGTGTCAGCCTGGAGGTAATGTGCTCTTTTATGTAATTCGTCTTCCCAGTAGGGTGTATATTTTTTTCTATTTCCGATAGTCTTAGGAAGACCCTAATTCAGGATACCTAGTAAAGTTGGTGCCTCCTACTTACAACCAAAGGACCTTGACATTCAGATAAAATGTATTAACAGACAACTAAACTATTCATTCTACCATATAATAGATATGCTGTTCAATACCCTGATTTATTTTTGCTTTTTTATTAAAAAATTGAAGTATAGTTTACATATAGCAAAATGTACAAATCTTAAGGGTATAACTCAGTGAATTAACTGTGCATATCATATATCTATTAACCAGATCAATATACAGAGCATTTCCATCAATCTAGAAGGTTCCTTTATCCCAATGAATATCATTCATCCTGAACACACACCCCCAAACCCCCAAACAAGTAGGTAACCACTTTTCTGACCTCTATCACCAAACTTTGATTTTGAACTTCATAGAGATGGAATCATACAGCAAATACTCTTTTGTGTCTCACCTCTTTTGTTCATTGTTTATGAGATCCAGCCATGTTGCTGCATGTATCAGTAATTGGTCCTCTTTTTTATTGTTAATTAATAGTCCATTGTATGAATATACCTTCATTTATTTATTCATTCTGTTGATGTATATTTAGGAAGTTTCCAGATTTTAACTCTTATGGATAAAGCTGCTTTACACATTCTTTTTTTTTTTTATTGCAATGATTTTTTTAAAATTTTTTATTATTATTATACTTTAAGTTCTAGGGTACATGTGCATAACGTGCAGGTTTGTTACATATGTATACTTGTGCCATGTTGCTGTGCTGCACCCATCAACTCGTCAGCACCCATCAACTCGTCATTTACATCAGGTATAACTCCCAATGCAATCCCTCCCCCCTCCCCCCTCCCCATGATAGGCCCCGGTGTGTGATGTTCCCCTTCCCGAGTCCAAGTGATCTCATTGTTCAGTTCCCACCTATGAGTGAGAACATGCGGTGTTTGGTTTTCTGTTCTTGTGATAGTTTGCTAAGAATGATGGTTTCCAGCTGCATCCATGTCCCTACAAAGGACACAAACTCATCCTTTTTTATGGCTGCATAGTATTCCATGGTGTATATGTGCCACATTTTCTTAATCCAGTCTGTCACTGATGGACATTTGGGTTGATTCCAAGTCTTTGCTATTGTGAATAGTGCCGCAATAAACATACGTGTGCATGTGTCTTTATAGCAGCATGATTTATAATCCTTTGGGTATATCCCCAGTAATGGGATGGCTGGGTCATATGGTACATCTAGTTCTAGATCCTTGAGGAATCGCCATACTGTTTTCCATAATGGTTGAACTAGTTTACAATCCCACCAACAGTGTAAAAGTGTTCCTATTTCTCCACATCCTCTCCAGCACCTGTTGTTTCCTGACTTTTTAATGATTGCCATTCTAACTGGTGTGAGATGGTATCTCATTGTGGTTTTGATTTGCATTTCTCTGATGGCCAGTGATGATGAGCATTTTTTCATGTGTCTGTTGGCTGTATGAATGTCTTCTTTTGAGAAATGTCTGTTCATATCCTTTGCCCACTTTTTGATGGGGTTGTTTGTTTTTTTCTTGTAAATTTGTTTGAGTTCTTTGTAGGTTCTGGATATTAGCCGTTTGTCAGATGAGTAGATTGCAAAAATTTTCTCCCATTCTGTAGGTTGCCTGTTCACTCTGATGGTAGTTTCTTTTGCTGTGCAGAAGCTCTTTAGTTTAATGAGACCCCATTTGTCAATTTTGGCTTTTGCTGCCGTTGCTTTTGGTGTTTTAGACATGAAGTCTTTGCCCATGCCTATGTCCTGAATGGTACTACCTAGGTTTTCCTCTAGGGTTTTTATGGTATTAGGTCTAACATTTAAGTCTCTAATCCATCTTGAATTAATTTTCGTATAAGGAGTAAGGAAAGGATCCAGTTTCAGCTTTCTACTTATGGCTAGCCAATTTTCCCAGCACCATTACACATTCTTATACAAATAGGCCTAGGCATTTATTTCCTTTGGACATTGATGCACTGTAATATATATCCATATTTTATATATATTATATATATATATCTCCATATATGCATACATACACACATATATACACATGTATGTGTATATATGTATATATACATATATGTATGTGTATATATGTATATATACATATATGTATGTATATACATGTGTGTATATATGTGTATACACATATGTATATATGTATCTATGTATACATACATAGATGTATGTATATAGGTATACATAGATGTATGTATATATGTATATATGTGTATATATGTGTGTGTGTGTATGCATATATGGAGATATATATATAATATATATAAAATATGGATATCTATTACAGTGCATCAATGTCCAAGGGAAATAAATGCCTAGGCCCATTTGTATAAGAATGTGTACAGCAGCTTTATCCATAAGAGTTAAAATCTGGAAACTTCCTAAATATACATCAACAGAATACATATATACACACATATATATAACATACATGTGTATATATGTGTGTGTGTGTGTATATGGATGTGTGTGTGTGTGTGTGTGTGTGTATATATATATAAAGCATGCATGTATGTAGGTAAATTCTCTCTTGAGTTGTTCCTTCACATTGTAATTGGGAGACCATATATTTAAAGTACTGCTTCATGACCAATTACATATTTAGTGAACGTGTTCTCTTTACATATTAAACATGAGGCTACTCAGTATCATCAGGAAGCCTGCTTTGGTTTATTTAAAAAGTGATAAATGGTCAGTTGTATTTTGTGTTACAACTAATGAGGCAAACTTATAGTGAGGGTACCTGGCATTAAGTTTATAATTAAAAGTCTAGTCTGTGACTAGGAATATATCCAGCTATGCTACGTGAACCACATGAGATTAAGCTCAGTTGCTTGTTCTAACCACCTGTGCTATTTGCAATATTAAATTATGCTGGATTTGCAATGCAAAGCCCTGTAAAGCAGTGTCTGTGTCCCAGCATCACATGTGGAGCTTTTTTAAAAAAATGAGTGTCTGATTCTTCTCTCTCCCTTCCCCCAAAGTCTTGATCTAGATTGAGATCTCTGTTTTTTTTTTTTTTTTTTTTTTAACTCACCATGTAATTATGTGCTATAGCAGCTGGCCATTTCTTTCATATGTCCATCCTTACAATCTTGGCGATTGCCTTCAGTTGAATTCACATTGGAGGCTATGAATGAGTTTTATCTCCTGTTAAACTTTCCCCAGGCAACACGAGATGACAGTACACAATTCACTTAATATTGATTACTTTATAAACATGCCCTCATTAAAATAATAACAAATTATGGACAGTGGCAGAATAAGACACATTTGGTGAAATGAAACATGGAGCATGATATGAATTTATTCAGACTACCCCACTAGAATGTTATATTAGTCTGTTTTCACACTGCTATAAAGAACTATTTGAGACTGTCTACTTTATAAAGAAAAGAGGTTTAATTGACTCACAGTTGCACATGGCTGGGGAGGCCTCAGGAAACTTACAATCATGGTGGAAGGGGAAGTAGGCACTTATTTACATGGCAGCAGGAGAGTGAGCACAAAGAGGGAAGTACCACACTTTTAAACCATCAGATCTGAGAACTGAGATCTGAGAACGGCGATGGGGAAGCCTGCCCCCCATGATTCAATCACCTCCCACAAGGCCCTTCCCCCGACATGTGGGGATTACAATTTGAGATGAGATTTGGGTGGGAACACAGAGCCAAACCATGTCAAGTGTAATCTCCATAGTGGCAGAGACTTTTCTCTCTTTTGCTTACTGATGTTCTCCTAGTAAGCCATAGCAGGGCTCAATAATTATCACAGAATAAATCTTCGTCTAAGACAAAGACCTTAGTTACTAACTTACAAGGTTATAAATCCTGCTTTGCCTACTATTGGTTACATATGTCAGTTGCTCATCTGAGCCATTCCAAGGGCAGTAGGCTCCCCAGCTGCATTCATTTGACAGTGACCATTTGAAACTTGTCAAATATTAAATCTACGGAAGAGACTTTGGGGGAACTTCTTACCCTTGACAGAATAAGGGTGTCAATTTACCTTCTCTCCTCTTCAGCCATAGAGCCAGCTCCTCCTGAAGTCCTCTATTCCTTTCTCCTTCCACTAGGCATAAAACAAAAGTTGAATCTGGCCATGGTGTCACTTTTTTTCCTGGTAGTTAGTAAGGGGATGCAGGTGGTGGCGGCAACTCCCTTTATCACACCTTCGTGCTGTGGTCACCTCAAATATCCTTTTTAGATATGCCATTTACATAGAAAATGATTCTACCTGAATTTTATAATCTAGCTCTCCTAAAGATTACTGGTTAAAATTATTAAAAGAAGCCAGAAAAAGAAAACAGAAACATTTTCCCTTTAAAATACCAGAAAATGTCAACATAACAAAACTGCTGCTTTGGACATGATCACACAGAGGATGGATTCCCTACAGTACATAAATGAATAAGGGGAGAAGGATGGAAACATATATGTCCGTTTTATTTCATATATATATGTATGCCAGAAAGGAACTGGGAAGTTACTAGGTCAGCCACCTCATTTTGCAGATGAATACAGTGAAGCCAAAGAGGTTAAATCACTTACTCAGGGCCATATTATGACAAAGCTAGAAGTTCTGAATTTTCCAACTATAGTTACCAGACCCCCCACATACCCTGTAGCTTTAGGTTTCATGTTATACGCAGAAAAGTTACCGTTCATGGCCCAACCAGCACTATATCACACTGTTTCCCCTATATCCAAGGAATACATTTATTAAAATGTATTTTAAGGTACTAAAGAAAAAAGGAAGAAAGATCTAAGCAATTTTAAAGTATCTCTGCCTTCCCTTCTGCAATTATGACCTTCAGGGCATCCATCAATCCTACAGGCACGTGTCAAAGAACACGGGAAAAGATACCTTTTCAGCTTGTTCTGTTGAAAGCATCTAGGTGAAAGAGCTATTAAGCCTTAAAATTTCACAAATTGTTCACATATTGTTAAACCAGGACCATTTTTGTGAATACCTCTCTAAGATGACAGAATAGGTAGTACATAATAGAGTCACTTGAGTGGAAAGAACTGTGGTTCCTGGAAAAGAAGATAATTGCTTCATAGCACTTATTGCTGAAGCTCCCACAGGCCTCCTCTTTGTCTTCCCAAAGTGACTTAAGGATTTGAGGATCTGCTATCATGGTGACAGATTAGAGGGTGTCCATTGCCCCTGACCTGAAGCTGGATAAGTGGAAGAAATAGGGAGGTCACCCAGGGCAATGGCAGCAAAGAGTGTTTTCTACTCTTTGTCCCTGGGCTCTAGGATAGCACTTAACGAGAAAAATCAATTGCAACTTTGTGAGTGCAGTCAGAACTGGAAACTGCATTTAAATTTGCCTACTCAGGCAGTCGGTCCCATTTTAAAGAGCTTTAGAGTCAGAGGTTTCTGTGACAACAGAGGTGGATGTGGGCAAAAATTGCTTTGCAGGGTAGTGAAGGCTAGCAGTGTTGTTAGATTGGCACTTTATGGCTGCCCAGTTTATGTGGGCTTGGCTGTAAGTAACCCAATGAACAGTGACTTTTTAAAAAGGGATTAGATTTTCTCTTATAACAAGGGTCTGGATATATGTGGTCCTGGTTGTGGTACAGATGCTCAATAATGTCCAAAAATCCCAGGATTTTTCTTTCTCCCCCATCATTCTCAGAATGTTGACCTTTCATCCATGTGCTCATTGCTGCAGGATGCAAATTGGCCGTGTGCTACTTCAGGCCTCACATATGCATTCAAGGCAGCCAAAAAAAGGAAAGGGAGATAACAGCCATGTATGTCCATTTTATTTCCATGTATTATGAAACAAAAAGCTTTCCATGAAGCTCCTGCAGATTCCTCCATTGATCAAGTGAGGCCACATAGCCAACCCTAGCTACAAGGAGTGCAGGGTACTTGGCAAGGGACAATGGGATTTACATGTTTGGCCAAGGCTAATTACTGTCACTTAAGGCTAGACACAATTGCCAGCCTAATAAAACTGATATTCAGTTAGCAAGAAATAAAGGGAAAAGAGATGTCACTAACTAATAGTGTAAGCCACTATGAATTCAGAATTGGCCTTTCAAAATAAGAAGGGCATGTACTGTATATTTGACAATAAGCAACTATGCATCCCTATACTTCTATACTCTCTAGTACATTATCATGTACCAAACAGGCACTTGAACATTTTGAACCACAGTTTGAGAATACTGTAATGACATACTCATTCAACAGTGACTTAGAGAAAGGTATAATGTGAAATAGTCAACAAAGCATTCAGTCTTAATGTCGTTGTTCACTTTGGGTACATCAGGAGATTGACAACTGCAGATGATTCAAGTAACTGATGCCAATGGAGCCTCAAGCCCTGATCTCCTGATTCCTAGTCCAGTGCACTGTCTGCTGTGTTCTGCGGTTTCCTCATTAGCCTCTCACAATGTGCATTGGTGCCTGTGTTGGAAACACTGGATGGCATTTAGTGGACTTCTGGCCTGACCCAGCATGTTCATTCATGTGCACATCAGGTTTCTCCTTCCATTCCTCCATGACTCAGACCAAAGGAATTTCTCTATACTCGGGAGGTCTTTTCCATATTTTCCCTGTAGCTCTCCTCTTCTTCATTATCATAATCATAGTATTATTACTTTGCTTTTTAAAACTACTTTTGCATTAACTCAGTATTTCATGTCAGTAGTTCTCAACCTTGACACTCTTTGTAATAACCTGGAGAGTTTAAAAAAGATACTCATCCCTGGGTCCCACGCCCAGAGTCTGATGTAATCAGTGTGGGGTGTGGACAGGGCGTTGGGATTTTTAAGAGCTCGCCAGGTGATTGCAGTATGCAGTCAAACATTGGGAACTGCTTTTTCATAAGTCTCATTATTACCTGAGGAGATAGGTGGGACACACATAATCCTGTTTTTGTAGATAAGGAAGCTTGTGCTCTGAGACATTTAGTGTCTTAGAGGAGAGAGAATGAAATCATCTAGTGACACTTGGTGCAGACTGGGTTACCAGCTACTTCTAATAAATCTTTAAAGCCAGCAGTCAGGCTGTAAGAATGGGGTAAAACCTGTTTTTCTTTTCTGGTTTCTAGTGTTTTCTCGGTTTATGTTTCTTCACATGAGAAGGGAAAAGAAACAACTGTAAAGTGGTACCTGGGACCAAATGTTTATAACTGAAATTCCATGCTGAATCCCTTTAATGACAGGAAGATAATCATCAACTAGAGCAACCTGCCTCCTATTCCTCATAGCCCAGCATAATAATGGTCAGGGAGCATCAGGAAAACCAGATGGAAGGGACTTGCTCATTCTGCACCAGCACACATGCCCCATTTAGAGACCAATTAAGAAAATAACAAACCTGGCCACACTGGCTAAAAGAGCTCCTCAGTGGAGCATGCAAATATGGACATGTCTGTCTTACATGCAGAATATTGGAAGAGAATTTCTCTTTGTTGCTGTGTTCCTTTTCTGGGTAATCTAATCATTTAAATGATAATATGCAACACTTTTGCTTAATGCTTCCTCTCGCTGCCTTGAATATCATTGGGAACTTCTATTGTTCCTTCAGTCTAACGTCTCACCATTTTCAAAAGAAATCCTCTGCTGCAACCAGCCTCTCTATTTTCATAATCCTTTGCTACTTCAAGTGTGGTTGATGAACCAGCAGTGTCAGCCTCAGCATCACCACTGTTGTAACAAGGAGCTTGTTAGTAGCAGAATCCTGGCCCCACCCTAGACCTACTGAATTAGAATCTTTGTTTTTTATCAAAAGCCCCAAGTAATATGTGTGCACCTTGAGGGTTTTGAAGCATTGCCCCAATACACAGGACTCCCCCCATCATCCAATAGGTTAAAAATCCTCTCTTCCCCATGCTTTCATTTACCCACTTCCTACTTGTCCTTCAAAAGCTCAGCTCATACTCCTCTTCCTCTGTGAGGCCCTCAATATTTACTCCATTCACGTTACTCCTTTAGCGTACTACTTTTAGGATTTAAATGAATGCTGAATATTTCATTATTTACATGTTTTGCATGTCTACTTAGTCTCATTATTAAGATCCCATGTTTCTCCAACTTAGCATAGGCTTTGCACATAATACTCATGAATTACTCAGTTTGTCAAGATCAGTTTCCTACTTGAAAGTTTTTCTTTAGCCCTATTTTGTCTCTTTAAGCTTGCTCAACACCTTCTGTGCTCATGATGTTCTCTGGAGGTCACTATGCACTATAAGAGTGCTCATGATGTTCTGCCTCAAAGAAGCTCCTCCAAATTTCTGTCTTCTCAATACCTTAAGTAAATCTTTATCTGCTACAGAGATTTCCTGAAAGGCCTGGCTCTTTCTTGTAACCTAGTGGGTTCCAAGTGAACTACAACCCCAAAGAGATATAGGAAGTAAAAATTTAACCACTTGTGAATATTGACTTTGTATAAACAATTTCTCTATTTAATTTGAAATGATTTGGACTGGACATTTTAAAAAGTAAATTTGATTTTGGGGATGAGATGTTTTTCTACTCTGTTCTGGTGCCCATAGGAAACTCAGGATCATCTTCTGCTGTTTCATGTGGGACAGGCCACGTGGTGGTATCTCTTTTGCTGGTCCCAGACCCTGAAGCAAGAGACACACCTCTGAGGCTGCCATCTTCCTGAGTTCCAGGCAAAAGGGAGGCACACATCCTAACAAACTGTAGATTCCCAAACCTGTCTGGAGGCCCGTTGTAAGGCTCCTAAGGCTTGGCATGATGGGGTGGAGGTAGGAAAGCAGGACACCACACTCACACTGACTTTCAGCTTCTGATTTCTTTTCCATGTCAACTCATCCCACCTTGAACAGCTTGTATCTCCATCCTGAGTTTACTCAGAACTATCCTTCAAATCTATTGTTTTATAGTATCAATTTTAAGTATTAAAAATACCCAGGAGGCCGAGTGTGGTGACTCACACCTGTAATCCTAGCACTTTGGGAGACTGAGGTGGGCAGATCATGAGGTCAGGAGATCGGGACCATCCTGGCTAACACAGTGAAACCCCGTCTCTACCAAAAATACAAAAAATTAGCCGGGCATGGTGGCGGACGCCTGTAGTCCCAGCTACTTGGGAGGCTGAGGCAGGAGAATGGCATGAACCCGGGAGGCAGAGCTTGCAGTGAGCCAAGAGCACGCCGCTGCACTCCAGCCTGGGCAACAGAGCAAGACTCCATCTTAAACAACAAAAAAAAAAATCCAGGATCTAACAACCCACATTTTTCTTTATTGTCCATGGGTATCAAAAGTCATTTGTCTCATTCCAGTAGCTCTAACTTTAAAAAAAGACATACAAAAAAGTCATTTTGATGTTTATTAGGTAGTCAGATGGCTTCTTTCTTTCTCTAGGCAGAAGCCTATGCTACCAACAGGATGATGAGGCAAAGGATTGGGTGTAATAAATTGCTGGGCGAAAACATTAAGTTAATAGCAGATTCTTACTCTGTTACATATGTGTTTGCTGTGATATCAGAGTGACTCTGCATTCTGTGCAGATGGGCACTCAGGGCATTTTGGACTATTACATGATAATGTTGGTGGTGCTCGAGCAAGGCCTAGGGTGGGAAGTCTAGCACCTCCTTACAGTTGTTTCAGAGTCTGTGAGGATTGCCTGTCAGGTAAGACTTAGAACTGTACTTCGACACTAATAATTCATTGTCACCTTAAGACGCATATTCCGTATATTGTAAAAATGTTTCCTTGGGCTCTATCCACTTCCAAAAACGTGTTTGGGGTGGTTTACGACAAAAATTCACCAATACAGTGAAATCATTAACCATTCAACATGGTTTAAGGTTTAAGAGGTAAAATGTTTATAGCAAAACCCCTAGGGTAAAGGAAGTTTCTGCACTAAGCACAGGAATTAACTCTGCCTCTTGGCCCTCAAGACTAAGACAAACTCTCATTTCACTTTGTTAGGTGGGCTATGAGGGTAGCTTATCATTTGGGCCTTCGTATAGAGGCATTAGAAAACTGTGAACAATATCTTCAATAGCAGTTTTACAAAAGCTTGTCTTTTTAAAAAAATCAACCTTTCCTTTATATAGAAACCAAAGCCATGATAGTCATAGTTACAAAAAATAATCTGTGGAAAGTCAGATTTATATATTCCAGATACATAGTGTTGTCAGGACCTAACCTAACATTGGGAAATTTAAAGAATTTATAGCTAATGTTTCTTAAGCCAGTGCTTCTCAAAATACCATCTGGTGATCTTTTTAAAATTCAGTTTCTTGGCTAGCCATATGCAGAAAACTGAAACTGGACCCCTTCCTTACACCTTATACAAAAATTAACTCAAGATGGATTAAAGACTTAAATGTAAAACCCCAAACCATAAAAACCCTAGAAGAAAACCTAGGCAATACCATTCAGGACATAGGCATGG
>NW_012105464.1:3105730-3106079 GCF_000951045.1 Mandrillus leucophaeus
GGTAGGTAGGAAAGCTGATTGTTTATGTGAGGGATGAAGTGACAAATGAAAGGTTTGGCTTTATATTCATGTCTATTCTAATTAGGCTCTTTTTGCAAGAAACTGAGACTCTCAAATGATTAAAGGGAAAGGGAAGGAGTATGGGGGTGGGTATTGTATGGAAAATTGGCAGGAAGCCCTAAAGGGAGTAGCCCTAAACTGTTAGGAAGAGGGAGCTATTTTTCTCTACTTTCCTCTAACTTTCTCTCTTGGTATCATTGTTTCTCTTAGCATATCTGCTCCAGTCTCCTTTCACTCTCACTGCTGGGTGGTTTATTCTGTTTTTCTCCTTCACAGCCCCTGCTTACTG
>NW_012105464.1:3106129-3107928 GCF_000951045.1 Mandrillus leucophaeus
AGTTTCTTGGCTAGCCATATGCAGAAAACTGAAACTGGACCCCTTCCTTACACCTTATACAAAAATTAACTCAAGATGGATTAAAGACTTAAATGTAAAACCCCAAACCATAAAAACCCTAGAAGAAAACCTAGGCAATACCATTCAGGACATAGGCATGGGCAAAGACTTCATGACGAAAACACCAAAAGCAATTGCAACAAATGCCAAAATTGACAAATGGGATCTAATTGAACTAAAGAGCTTCTGCATAGCAAAAGAAACTATCATCAGAGTGAACAGGCAACGTACAGAATGGGAGAAAATTTTTACAATATACTCATCTGACAAAGGTCTAATATCCAGAATTTACAAGGAACTTAAACAAATTTACAAGAAAAAAACAACCCTACAAAAAGTGGGCAAAAGATATGAACAGACACTTCTCAAAAGAAGACATTTACATGGCCAAAAACCATGAAAAAAATCTCAACATCACTGATCATTAGAGAAATGCAAATCAAAACCACAATGAGACACCTTCTCATGCCAGTCAGAATGGTAATTATTAAAAAGTCAAGAAACAATAGATGCTGGTGAGGCTGTGGAGAAATAGGAACACTTTTACGCTGTTGGTGGGAGTCTAAATTAGTTCAACCATTGTGCAAGACAGTATGGTGATTCCTCAAGAATCTAGATCCAGAAATACCATTTGACCCAGTAATCCCATTACTGGGTATATACCCAAAGGAATATAAATTATTCTACTATAAAGACACATGCACATGTATGTTTATTGCAGTACTGTTTACAATAGCAAAGTCATGGAAACAACCCAAATGCCCATCAATGGTAGACTGGATAAAGAAAATGTGGCACATATACACCACAGAGTACCATGCAGCCATAAAAAAGAATGAGATCATGTCCTTTGCAGGGACATAGATGAAGCTGGAAGCCATCGTTCTCAGCAAACTAACACAGGAAAGAAAACCAAACACTGCATGTTCTTACTCATAAGTGGGAGTTGAACAATGAGAACACATGGACACAGGGAGGGGAACAACACACACCAGGTCTTGTTGGGGGATGCGGGGCACGGGGAGGGAACTTAGAGGACAGGTCAATAGGTACAGCAAACCACCATGACACACATATACCTATGTAACAAACCTGCACATTCTGCACATGTATCCCAGAACTTAAAGTAAAATAAAACAATAAAAAATAAATTAAAACAAATAAAATTCAGTTTCTAATTCACTGGGTCTAGTCTGGGGCCTGGGAATTTGAATTTCTATCAGGATACCTTTACTGCTGGTCCATGGACCACACTTTGAGGAGCAGATATCTCTTAGAGATATCAGAGGTCTCAAATGGGCTACTGACAGAAGTTTGAGGACAGATAATTTAAGACTGGACAGATATTCTGAGTCCTCCATGACTCAGACCAAAGGAATTTCTTTATACCTGGGAGTTCTTTTGTTAGTTTTCCCTTTAGCCCTCCTCTTCATCATCATTATTATTATATTGTATTACATTATATTATTATTACTTTGATTTTAAAAACTATTTTTGTATTCACTTAGTATTTTATGGCAGTAGTTCTTAACCTTGACCACTCTTTGTAATCCACTGGGGAGCTTAAAAAAGATCCCAGCCAGGAGCGGTGGCTCACGCCTGAAATCCCAGCACTTTGGGAGGCCGAGGTGGGCGGGTCGCCCGAGGTCAGGAGTTTGAGACCAGCCCGGCCAACCATGGTGAAACCCCATCTCTACTAAAAATACAAAAAATTAGCCGGGTGTGGTGGTGGGCACCTG
>NW_012105464.1:3108573-3142573 GCF_000951045.1 Mandrillus leucophaeus
TTTTTTTTTTTTTTTGAACATGCATTTCAAATTGTTGAGAGGAGGAATTTGATTGGCATAGTATGCCTTAGGACACTGGCACACCCAAGATTTAGTTGCTATTCGCGTATTCAATCAATGCTGATGGGGAAGGGGCAGGAGGTGTTTGATGCCTAGAAAAAGAAATATAGCTAGCAATGACTGCCACTTCAGAGGCGCTGTAGGTAGGACTCTTGCCTTGGGAAAGAGTCAATGGTGGTTTGGTCTCTTTATTCACTTTTTAAAAAAGAAAGTCATCTCTCCTCTGCATGGAGGTAGTTCAGTCATAGCATGACTTTTAGGCAGGGCCAAGAAATATAGTATGAATTTTATTGCCCTCTTGTCTCTTCATACTCAGAGGCCAAACCAATAGGAATATTTCACAAGGTCAGTAAAGTGAATCAGTTAAACTAAACAAAATAATTTAAACCAAACCACCTCAGATTTGCTTTGTATTTTTGAGATATCTTCATTTATTTTAATTCAATGTAAAAAGAAAAGAATCTATTCCATCCAAAATATCAACAAATGCCTTGATCTTAGGGGCTGCAACTACAGGACAGGGAATAATTTGGGTTTGTTTTGGTGAAGGCCTGATGGCCAGGGAGTCCCTCTCTGCCATTCCTAGTCATTTTTGTTCCCCCACTGGAAATGCTGCTCCCTCATTCCCAGGATCTCAGAGTGTCTCAAAAGCACATAGGCCATCTTCTTGGAGGCAGTGGGTGTGCTCATGCATGTGCTCCTGTGTACTAGAGACTGGAGGGATCTTTGAGAAAGCAGACACACAGGAGAACAAGCTCAAGCCCTTACCCCAGAATCTCAACTCCCTTCTTCTTTCTGTACTATTTGTTCAGGGGTGAAAAATACTCTTCCTCAGTGTTCCCCACACACAGACTTTTAATGGGCTGTGTTTCTAGTTTTTATTTGCTGATCAATAAGCTGAAGGGTAGGTCTTGTCTGTTCCCAGAGATAAAGAACTGCATGTATAACTGGTCTCTATCCAGCTGAACAAGCGCTGGTTTCTCTTTGTTTTTCACAGTGTTTCTGAGAGATAAGAGGAAACCACCCAGACATGATGCATGACCATGGGAGGTTTTGAAATAATATTTTATAAACTCTTTCCCTATTCTAAGCTGTGGATTCAGGATAGAAAGAAAGGGGGATGGCACCACATATAGCATAAGTTGATTTTTTTCTGGGTTAAAAATAAGCAGGCAAACACACACGTACACAGACATGCACACACACACATAACATGTGAATAAATGTTCAACTGGGGAAATAATAAGCCAATTTTCAGTTATAGGCATGAAAGTCAAATAGGAAAAATTTTAGTAATGCAAATGAATACATCCCTGCAAATTCAGTGACTGCTTCCTACCACAAAAACTGCCTCTGTCATATGGATTCAAAATCAATATTGAGCAGAGCCAGAATATATTCCCAGAAGACTATGGGATTCAATCAGGATAGAGTCCTATTAAGCGCATGCCCTTCAGGGGTTTTAGCAGGTTTCTGAGAAAGAGGGGTTGATTTGAGACAAATGATGATGCAAGATTTTAAGTAGTTAAGATCAGTTGGCACTGATAAAGGCACAAAGAGTAAATGTTTTCAACAGCAAATGAAAATTCTGGTAGCAATTTGAATGGGTGTATTCAATCATTTAGGAGAAATTTGCTATTAAGCTAAGGAAAGAAGACTTGGAGCTGATATGATAGGACAGTGGGGATGCCGCATAGGAAGATAGTGTCTTCGGGAATGTTAGGAGGAGTAAACTTAAGAGACAGAGAGAGTGGTTCATAAAAGGGAAATTTAAGTTGAAAGCCATGACATCATTATTTCAGCAAACAGAAAAAAAAAAAAAAAAAAAAAAAAAAGGAGAAAGTTTCTTTCTATCTCTAGGCTCACGAGCTTTAGTTGCTCTATTGTAGACTCTTCTCTATATCTCATCTCCAGTGCTGGATGGTAACTTCCCTGTAGGGAAAAAATATGTCTTATGGTTTCTTGAATTTCTCCACAACACCTATTGTGGTACCTTACTGGAATAGTAGCTCAATAAATGTTAATTGGCAGAATTAATGAATGGTGCCCTCATGAAGTAATTATTTTTCCAAATTAAATGCTAGATTTTGGGAAACCAAAACCAGATTATACTTTTTCCTTCTAATACCAGGTAAATCAGAGGAGCAATTTATGAATTAAATCATTAGAAACTTATTTCAAAAGGAATTGGCTGGTCTAACGCTGGATATTGGATAGGAAAATTAAACGTGCCAGTTTTAGGAGAGAGGCCAAAATCCAACGGACTTTTTATTGATCCCAGATTCATTCAATCAGACTAAACTTAGATGTTTTTTAGTTTTGGTTAATCTGACCAGTACCTTTCCTGTGCAGGTCTACCTTTTGGGAAGATTGGCTGCATGAGAGCACAGGCCCTGTCTATCTTGCTCACTGTCATATCTCCAGCATCCAGAACAATCTTGCCTGGAATGTAGTAGGCGCTTAAGGAACAATCGCAGAGGGGAGGGAAAGAGAGAAGGAGGGAGGAAGGGAATAAAGAGCGAAGGGAGGGAGGGCTCTGAATCTCATACCAGTTAACCTGTCACTTATTTACTCACTCATCAGCTGTGAAGGACCCCCCTCAAATTCTGTGTTAGGCGCCACGGATACCAAAATTATGAGGTGCCACAGTGTTTACTCTCAAAAAACCGATAGTCTAGTGAGAGAGAAAGAGAGAGATCTAACACAACAGAGAGAGATCTAACACAACAGTGCTGTGCACCAGAGCAAATGTCACTGTCATAAAGGGAGTGTGCCAAAGGGAACATCTAATTTGTCCCAGGAAGGGCAGGATACAAAACACATGGCTAACCTGAGCAGAATCTTAATAAATGCAATGATGTTTTGAAGGCTTGAGAACCTTTTAATGTCTATAATCCTAAAACCTACTGGACAGATTGAATAAAACATGGAAGACTACAAGTCATTACATTTTAGCCATTCTCTATTCAGAGTCATTTTGATGTTAGAAGTTATTTTGTGTTGACACTATTGGACTTTGGTTTCATTCAGGTAGTACAAATGCCTAGAGTGAGTCCGTCATACTGCAGCTTATCACAGAATCATGGCTTTATAAGTACAGTCTTTATAAGCACAGTCTAAATAACACAAATTGAAGATCCATTGTTTGGGCCAGACCTACATCGTACACCAGGAGTAACAGCTTTATTAAGCATAATCAGTTAGGACTATTTGTTCTTTTCTGAGCAAATCCTTGTTCCTGTGACAAGGATTAATGATATAACAACCATAAGGTAGTCTTTGTATTTTATAGCAACCTATAGCAATAAAGTTGTGTGTTTTCCACCGAAATAGCAAGTTTTCTAAAGAGGGCAGATTTGACGACTTGACAACAAAGGAAGAATCAGTGGTAAAAAAAAAAAGAATAAATTGTGGTTGACTAAGTTTATTTACATATAGTACAGGAATCTGTGGATATGATGCTAGACTTCAGAAAATTCAGTGTCTAAGGAAAAAGGAGATCCTGCTTTGACTTCTACTTCTGGATTTCCTTATTCAGGTGCTGACTCCAGCACAGATCAAGTCAATTTGCCAGGCAATTCTGGACTCTGGGAAGCAGTATGCCATAAAGAAGAGGAAACCATTCCCCCTGATGTATTCTTACTATGGAACTGAATACTTGGGTAAGTAAAGGTGTTGGCATGGGCCTTTAGAATGGAGAAAGTCTCTAATATTAATACGGAATAAAGGCTGGAAGATTTTGTTTGGCCATAGGTCATTACGATTCATTTAATAAGAAATATTTTTAAATGTTCTTTAAAAACCTATACTGATAGATAACACAAATCACAAGTTAATATTTATTTTCATAGTCTACCTGACAGAAATGTAGCTATTTCAACAATTACTTTCACTCAAGACTAATATCTTTATTTTAGATTGTAAGCTCATTGGCCTAATTTTGCTGAAACATTGTGAAAACTTTTCACACACGATTGAAAGTAGTGCCTCTGAATAGAAAAGTAGGATTCAGCCACTAACATTTTAAAGTTTTTAATAGTAGTGGATTTATAACAGACTACTGCATTGTAATGGCTAATGGTGAGCTCTGGGCCATGCAAAAAAAAAAAAAAAAAAAAAAGAAATTAGTTATTCCTCTTTTAAGTCCTTCAGTGCCTCACCATTACTATTGAGCAAGATTTGCAAGGCCCTTTATGGACCACCTGCCTCTTTCTCTAGACTTAAGCTTTATCTTTACCCTCCAGGTTCTGTCCAGCATAGTCTCCCACATGCAGTGTTCTCTTTCTACCTTTGTCCATGTTCCTTTTGCCTAGAATGCCCTACTTCCCCCAACCCCTTTATCTAATCTGTAATAATTATACCCAGATTTCAAGACTCTGCTCAAACATCATTAATCTGCTGAAAAATGTTCTGTGCTTTTGGAAGAAGAGTTGTTGAATCCTCTCTGGAGAAATATTTACAAGTTTCAGGTTTTCTCCCAAAGCAAAACTGGGTAACATGCTGTCATCCTGCGCATACTTCTGTTGGAGCCCTTATTACACTGTAATTAGTGGCTTACCTGCCTAACTGCCTAAGCAGGCTTTGTGCACCTTCAGGATGGGAACTTTCTCTCATTTATCTTCGTGATTCCTAGACCTCACTACAGAGCTTGCACATAATTAGGGAACCCAAATGAATGAATGAATAGCTAATAAACAACTTCAATGAGTTTTCTCAAAGAAATTTTATATTTCTGTTTAAGTCTCCCCAAAATCAAGCCCTGAGACAAGGATTTGGGTGTAAAAGGTTTATTTGAAAGGTAATTTCAGAAAGTGTTGATAGAGGAGCAGAGAAATGAGACAAGAAAGAGAAAGAAGCTAATTGAGTATGTAATAATGAGCAACTGTGGACAACTGAGGCTCAGTTTCCCTAGGGAATCTTAAAGACTTTATAGAACACGTCTCAGAATTATTTCACCCAAGGGGTGAAGAAGCTGGGGTATTCTTCCACCAACTCTCTGCTTTATTGATTGGCTTCTCCTAGAGGTGTTAATTCCCTAGCAATTCTGTCCTGCCCCTTTGGGCAGGGCATGCTCCTGTGGCCAAAGAAAGCCTCAGGCAAAATGATAGATGCTTGAGATATGAAGCAGGAACAAAGAGGCATCTGAATGGTGAGTGTAGATGAGGTGATGAGCCAGGGCACTGACAGTTTCTGCTATAGTCCCCTAATCTATTCCATTCATTTTTCTGGTTTTATTTTTTTGAGACAAGGTCTCCCTCTGTCACCCAGGTTGGAGTGCAGTGGTGTGATCATAGCTCACTGCAACCTCGACCTCCTGGGCTCAGGTGATCCCCCTGCCTCAGCCTTCCAAGTAACTAGGACTACAGGCTTGCTTCACTATGCCTGGTCAAATTTTTATCCTTAAATTTTTTTTTATAGAGTCAGGGTCTTGTTATGTTGCCCAGGCTGGCCTTGAATTCTTGGCTCAAGTGATCCTCCCACCTCAGCCTCCCAATATTTTTCAGGTTTTCTTTAGAGAAATTAACATTCTGGCTTTTTACATATATAGCTTAAACTAGATTTGTATCTAGTGCATAAATATTTTCCTGAAAAGCAATCTTTTTTTTCCCAACAATTTCAAATCCAGCAAAATAAAGATATTTTCAAATTTCATGATCAAATTTTAAAAGCAATAGAAATTTTGACTGAATACAAACTGTAAAACTGTTTCCGGGGAGTCAAGAGTTCTGAGTATGGCAAAGTAAAAGGTGCCTGAATGCAAAAACAAAGCTTTAAAATTATAGAGTTGAGTTTAAAGAGCAAGCCATCAGAATATATTGACCTAGTACCACCCACTAATCAGGATTCTACTAACTGGGAATGAGTGAAAAATCCTAGAGGGACTGGACTTTTACCTTTGTTAAGCTAACTTCTTTTCCAAAGGCATGTTCAGGACTTTGCTAGTTCAATACCCATTGCTAGTTCAGAATTATCTTAGGAATTCTCAAGACTTTGCTCAGATGACACTCTCTGTATGGAACCTTCAGCATCCCCTCCACCCCGAGGCCAAGTTAAGCTCTCCTCCATTCCTTCTATTAGTCCTCTAGACAAACAGAATATGATTTATTATATAACTAAATGATTTATTATAAGGAATTGGCTCACATGATTATGGAGGCTGAGAAAGCCAGATCCAGGAAAGCCAATAATGTATACAAGTTCCAGTTTGAGTCCAAATCTGAAGGCAGGAGAAGGCCAATTCCCAGTTCAAAGACAGTCAGGCAGGACAAACTAATTTTTTCTTACTCAGACTCTTTGTTCTATTCAGGCCTTCAGTGAATTGGATGAGGTCCACCCACATTGGAGAGGGTAATGTGCTTCACTCAGCAAACAGGTTCAAATGTTATTTTTATCCAGAAACACCCTCACAGACACACCCAGAAGTGATGTTTAACCAAATATCTGGACACTCCATGGCCGAGTCAAGTTGATACACAGAATTAACCATCATACTCCTGGTACACATCTCTCACAGAGCACTTATCACCTCATGTTCTAATTATTTATTTACAAATCTGGCCATCTCACTGGAATGGATGGAAAGGCCTTCAAGGGTGTCAACCAAATCATGTTTATCTGTATAACCAGGGTTAGACAGTGCCTAATATGCAAGTGCTAAATGTAAAGGATTAAGTAAATGAATATCAATAACTAGTGTTAACATTACAAATGAGGGATTTAGTCTGTTTTGTGCAGTGATCTATCCTCTGTACCTAGAACAGTATCTTGTACAGAGTAGATGCTTAATACTTGTGTGTTGAATGAATGAATAAAAGAATAAATGTTTAGAATACCTAGACCAAATTATTTTCAAGCATTTTAGGAGCATTTTCATGAAAGCTACTGATATTTCAATTACAAAGTTTGAAAAGATCTCTTCTCTAAAACAGATATTGGTCAGAAAACTTTCTGTAAAGGGCTAGAGAGAGTAAATATTTTTGTCTTTCTGGGCCATATGGTCTCTGTCACAAATACAATGCTGCTGTTGTAGCCAGAAAGCAGCTATAGAAAATATGCAAATGAATGAGCATGGCTATTCTTTAATAAAACTTTATTTAGAAAAACTGGCAGTGAGCCATATTTGGCCTGCAAGCTATAGTTTGCTAGAAGCCTAGTTCTTAGGCAACTTAGTTATCACATTGCTATATGAGCTTTCAAGTAATATTGGCATTATCGTTTTTTATCCTGTCGATCTTTTCACTAAATCAAACTAGCTGTCCTCCCAATTGTGTGAATTTTATGCCTTGTTTGTTCATACAGGGGCAGCTCATGGATTGTCGTCTATTCTTCAGATGCTTCTTTCTTACCACGAGCATCTCAAGCCCTCAGATCGGGAGCTGGTATGGCAGAGCGTGGACTTTCTCATGGAACAGGAACAAAATTGCAACTGGCCACCTGAGCTCGGCGAGACCATCGAGAGAGAGAATGAGCTGGTGCACTGGTGCCATGGCGCTCCAGGTCTCACACACTCTGTTATCTAAAAACATTGCCTTTCATCTAGGTTAGCCACAGGGAGGTTCCTTTTCTGAGAACTGAGGATATCTCATCTTATGTCATTACTATGTGAGATAAAAGGGTTGAGATGAAATTTTTCAAAGCCAAATGTCCTGATCAGTAAAACAACTTCTGAAAATGGTCCTCTACATTTTAAAATATATGATCTATATCTATTTGTTTATAAAGTTAAACTAACATTGTCCAATAGAAGTATAATATGAGCCACATATGTAATTTACATTTTTAGTAACCTCATTAAAAAAGTAAAATCAGGTAAATTAATTTTAATAGTATATATTATAGTTCCCAATGTACCCCTAATATTGTCATTTCCATGTATATACAATTTAAAAATTGAGATACTTCACATTTTAAAAAATATTCAGTCCTTGAAATCCAGCATATACTTTATACTTATATCAAATGTCAATTTAGACTAGCCACATTTCAAGTGCTCAGTAGCTACATTGGATAGTGCAGATCTGGAGCCTGGCAATTCAAAATGTGGCCCCTGGAACCAGTAGCACAGACAACTGAGAACTTGATAGAAATCCAGAATCTCAGGCCCCACCCTAGACCCACTGAATCAAAATCTACATTTTAACAGTATCCTTAGGCAAATCACGTGCACTTTAAAGGTTGGGATGCACTATTCTACAACTCTTCTTCAAATAAGAATTTCCATCAGTACCAAACAAGATGTCTAGAAACATGAATAGCCATCCCCAGTAAACTCTGTGGAATTGAGGCTAGAAATTTAGCAAACCCTATCTTTTCCCACTTTTAAGAAATTCCATCACACTGCTAATTAAGCCTTCAGAGAATGGGTAATTTGAAAAAAAGTTAGATTCAAATAAATAAGTCAATATTGGTTAGATGGCCAGGGGAGAGATTTAAAATACCAAAATAATACAAAATTCTTAGATTCTGAGTCGATTTAATTTTCAAGGCCATGCTTCAATCCCACAAGCACAGTTTTAAAATATATTTGATTTCTCTTTACTTTTTCACCTGAGTTTCATTACCTTTTCCTCCCATTAATTAACGGTCTTTAATCCAACTATAATTTCATTTTGGAGGGTACAGTTTGAGTTGATGAATTATAATCCCTGAAAGTATAGTATTGAGTTGATGAATAATGTAAGTCGCAGTGTATTGGTCATATTTTTTCTGCCTGCTACATTTACCTATCGAAGGAAGTTCAAAATGTGTGCTTGTACCAGTATCCATGCATCATGTGTTATCTCTAGGCTAACTTTTGCCAGTTACGATTTGAGCCCATTTCTTTTTAATTTGACCTTTTTTGGGGAAAAAACAAGTTATTTACCATGCTGGAAATGATATTCCTTCTTGTTATGCTCAATTCTTCCATTTCTTATTTATTTTAATTATTCTCAGTGATGGTCTCTGGATATCCTCCAGGCATCCCAGCAAGGATCCTTGAATTTTGGAGACATCCCAATTTAAACACAGAATATCTTAAAAGGATTCAATGTGCTAGTAAAAGTCCTGAAAAAAGTGGGAAGATAATCTACTAAAATGAATGACTGGGTCAGTTAATTGATGTGGGTGTCTTGCAGGGCAATTATTCCATCCTTTATGTACACTAAATACCATCTGTCTTTGTAAATCATTTATCATAACAGTGCAGCATAGGATTCATCACTTTGGAGACTATCTCCTCCTTTATCATTCATGTTCAGTATCTAGAGAAGATTAAACATAAGTTTTACAGAAAAATCATTCAGTCCACGTATTCACTGGACTACCAAAACGAAACCAATTCAAAAATGAATAGAAAACGAAGTGGGGCCCATTATTTCTACCAACCCCTACCCCCACCTCAAGGGTATTGATCTTTCTTTGAAGAGGTGCTCTAAAAACAGCATCAAGATTGATTATAAGTCTAATAAGTGCAGTCCAAAGACCACCAAGATTTTGCAGAAGTTGGCAACAGTAAACTCTCCAAAAATGCTATGCAGGAAACGAACTATAAAATAATTTTCATTTATTTAAGGAAAACATTTTTGAGAGTAGATTTATGAACAGTGCAGATGGTTTGAGGCAGCAGACTAATTCTGTGATTAAAAGCCTGCCAGAAATAATCCACAACGTGGAGCTTCATTAATGATACCTTATCTGTTCCTATAATTGTTACCTACTGATGCTCCTTCAACCCACCTCCACAGGTGACAAGCCTAGTTATCATTTATGCAGTGTAGAAATAGTTCTTGACTCTAAGTTAATAACTCCAGCTTCTAATTTCAGCTCCAACACTAACCAGTTTACTGATCTTAAGAAAGGGTCACTTTGTTTCTTTTGTGCCTTTGTCTCTTTATCTGTGAAATGAGCACTTTGAGACTGAGTAGCAGAACTCAATCTTTTGATCACCACAGACCCCCTTTTATACTTTGGTCCCTTGCCATTCCTGAGGGTTGTGCCCCAAGAGCTTTGTGAACAAGACGTTTTTAAATACCTTGTGTGGCATATAGCTTTTTTTCTCAATAAGTCCTGTAAAGTATTACAGGAAGATTTATGTGTCCCCTTCATAACCTTGACAATTCTAAAATACAGGACCAAAGTCATTTACAAAATCATTAAAACAAATGCTGTGGCTAAAATAAACTCAACTGCATTAGGTTACATCACTGCTGTGGTAACACTGACAGTGCATTTCCTTGACGCTGCATGAAGTACAGGTGTGGGTATTTTTTAAAAAACCCTCATTTTGTAAAGGCTCTTGGGTAGGTGACTTTGAATAAAGAACAACAAGGCTTTTGCAGTGCAGATATCATTGTTCATTAAGCTCTGTAGTGCACACTGTACAATACATGCCTCAGCAAAATTACACAACCCAGAATGGACCTGAGTGGTGATTCTCCAGTGTGTTGAAGGTATACGTGCCAAGTCTGGCTGTCACAAGGTCCTATTAGATCCCATATTTTCAAAAGTTTAGTCTCTTAAAACATATTTATTAAGTAATAATTAATTCCTTTTCCCAGTTGCATTTGGCAAAGTCATACATCATTGCTGACTCAGGCTTCTTATCAATGCACAATAATTAGTGTTCCTATGATGAAATGATGTGGTTCCTGATTCCTATCAAAAGCAAAGAAACCCACCATTGCCTTTTTTTTTTTTTTTTTTTAAATTAAGTAGCCTTATTGTGGCTTCCATTATGCTGGGTTAGGAACCAACAGGTTTACTAAATTTTAGTTTAGAAGTTCTGCAAGGTCACTTCCATGTAACATTCTGTGATCCAGGATGCAGGAAGAGGCTCTTTTACCCTGGCCAGAACCACAGGATCAATACCTTTTAAGCTGTCTGGGGCTTATAGCCTGGTATAGCAATTAGATCATCTCACCCTTCTTCCTTCTACATCTCTCATCCATACCCCAGTATCAGCCTGTGCTGGGTTGAGAAATGGGGCACTTTATGGTCAACAGACATGCATGAGGTTCATGGCATTTGCCAGACACCATGCCACACACTAGTGTGAAAAAAAGTGAACAAGATACAGTTTCTGCTCCTGAGTAGTTTGCACTGTATTAGGGGAGGCAGCCATGGAAATAGATAATTTTAATTGGGTTTTGTGTAAGTGCTAAAGTTTGTATAGGATCAATGAAAGCTCAGAGGGGTTCCTCATGCTGCCTCCAGGTCCGGGGAAGGCTTCCTGGAGGTTGTGATGCCTAAGGTAAGTTAGCCAGATCAAGAAAGGTACAAAGTTTGTTCCAAGAAAAGTGAACCACATTGGTAGTAAGAAGCATGAAAGCACTGTAGGTGGTTTGGTTCTACTGAAGTGAAAAGTTTCAAGAAGGGAATGGAGGAGAAGAGGTGGGAAAATAGAAAAGGAGCTCAGTCACAAAGGGCTTTCTGTGTCATGCTAAGACATCTGGGTAATAGGAAGTCATTTAGTAGTTTAAGCAGGAGAATGTCATGGTCAGATTATGGTCCTAGAAAGGTCACTCACTCTGCCACAGAATGAATTTAAGGCATGGCAGACCTGGGGACAGGAGGCTAAAGCAATCATCTAGGAAGGACACCTAGAGCCTGAGGGAGGCCAACAAGAGCAGGGCCTTCCCACCCACCTTCCTTTGATTGGCTGTAATGCCCTCCTTCTTCACCAAGCTCTTTCCTCAGGGTCTAAAATTAGAGCTTGGTATCAAGAGGAACCTGTAAGGGAGCAGGGAAGCAGAATAGGCCAAAGAGGAGCATGTCTTACCTGGAGACCAGCTTCACCCTGAGTCTGAGGAGAAGCTAAGAAACACAGATTATATCAAGAAGCTGGGTCTCCCTTGAGGCAAGGAAGCCGATATTTTGTATCCCTGTGTCATCCCTGTGAGGGGTGGCTGCATAGCATAGCCTCTCATTTTTCTGAGGGCAAATCTCTCAAGAAGATGCAGCAGTGAGCTTTGTTAGTTGCCAACTTTCACAGGAACTGGGAAATGAGGCACTTGCTGGTAACGTAAAGCTGATCCATGCAGGTCATCAACAGCATGCAGTACACCTTGCTAATTCCTTATCAACCCCCAATAATCAGGTTAGATGGTGTCACCGCTCTAATAGTCATTTCCTTCTACCAAGTGTGTGCTAGGGGCCGTCCTGTGTGCTTCCATGAGACTTCTATTTCCCCTCACGTAGTCTAATTAATACTTCCAGTTAAGCTGAAAAACACCATGAAGATAGAGACTTTTTAAGAGCTTAGCACCTACTACTGTGCCTGGCATATAGTAGATGCCCAATTAATATAGAAACATTTACCAAGTTCTGTAAAATGTCTCTTTCATTGGCTTTTGGTTTTTTTAAAGAAGCTTTTTTGTTTCTTTTTTTTATTGAGGTGAAATTTACATAATATACAATTAACACTTTATTATATTTTGTTTTCTCAACTTTTATTTTGATTCAGAGGGTACATGTGCTGGTTTGTTACATGGGTAAATTGCATGTCACTAGGGTTTGGTGTACAAAGGATTTTGTCACGCAGGTAGTGAGCATAGTACCAAACAGGTAGTTTTTCAACCCTCCCCCTCTTCCTACCCTCCCTCCTCAAGTAGGCCCTGGTGTCTATTGTTCCTATCTTTGTGTCCATGTGTTCTCATCACTTAACTCCCTCTTATAAGTGAGAACATGTGGTACTTGGTTTTCTGTTCCTGCATTCATTTCCTAAGGACAATGGCCTCCAGCGCCATCCATGTTCCCGACATGATCTCTTTTTTTATGGCTGCATAGTATTCCGTGGTGTATATGTGCCACATTTTATTTATCCAGTCCACCATTGATGGGCACCTAGGTTGACTCCATGTGTTTGCTACCGTGAATAGTGCTGTGATGAACGTACAGGTCATTGGCTTCATTTTTCTCTTTCTGCTAACAACCAGCTCACAGCTACCCTGTTACCTTCTTTAGGTCTCTCCTGACACCACTAAAATTGGCACATTTTGTCCATAATAATTACATTGTCATACAAAAATAAAAGCCAACCAATCCACAACAAAAACACTTCCATTGGTTCCCTGATGACCACAGAGTACAGTCCAAGCTATCTAATTAGATTTGTAAAACCATCCATAATCAGAACCCAGTCTAGTCTTGTTCCCCACTGGTCTGTTGGTTAGAACATTGCCCCACTAGCCTTCATGTGGCTTGTCCTTCCTGGCTCCATATCTTTGCCCTTGCTAATCTTGGTGCTAGATAGAATGCCCTCCCTACTTCATCTTGGGCCTGGAATTTTGTATGTATCCTTCAAAGTTCTGAAAAAGTGCTCCTTCCATTTAAGGCCCCATCTAACTATCTCTGTAGGGAACTTCCACCTTTCTTTTTTTTGTTGTTGTTGAGATGGAGTCTCGCTCTCTCGCCCAGGCTGGAGTGCAGTGGCGCGATCTCGGCTCACTGCAAGCTCCACCTCCTGGGTTCACGCCATTTTCCTGCCTCAGCATCCTGAGTATCTGGAACTACATGCGCCCGCCACCATGCCCGGCTAATTTTTTGTAGTTTTTAGTAGAGACGGAGTTTCACCGTGTTAGCCAGGATGGTCTCAATCTCCTGACCTCGTGATCCACCCGCCTCAGCCTCCCAAAGTGCTGGGATTACAGGCATGAGCCACCGCACCCGGCCTGGGACTTCCACCTTTCGGATTCCACTAGTATTATTGAGAGAACCATTTATTTTATGTTCCAGCAGCATCATGAACTATATATCCTATTATGTATCAGTCATATGCATATATTTTTATCTCCCTTTTTGGAGAGTGCCTTCCTGAAGGGTAGGAGTCATGTTTAGCATTTATTTAATATCACCCAGGGCTGGAACTGACTATATAATTTGGGAGGCCCATAGCAAAATGAAAATGCAAGTTCTTTTTAGAAAAATTATTAAGAATTTCAAGGTGGTAATAGCAGAGCATTAAACTCAACATGGGACCCTTTTAAGGAGTATGGGCTGTAGGCCTGCACAAGTGGCATGCCCATGATGCCAGCCTTGCCTAGAGCTGTGCATACAGTACATAATCAATGACTACTGTCAAATGAGTGGACGCAATGAATGAATGAATGTATGATTAAATAAGTTCAGTTCTTTCAATATCATCCTTTAGTTTGTGCAAGATTCTTTGTTCCTAAAACTGAAGTAGGAGAATGCTGTAGGTGAACATTGTCAGTAGTTGACTGGAAAGCACTGACTGAGCAAAGAGCTTGTTGCTATGTAGGTATTAATCACAGGGTATATTAAAGGATAAACTTAAAAAGAGTATGAAATCATGACCCTCATATAAATATAAAAAGAATATGTATGAACCATTTTACTGAGCTCATTATTTAATGAGGGAGAAAGGTGTTACAACTGTTTCAAAGGAAAATCCAGAGTAGACATATTTATATAGGCCATTAGGAATGCTGAAATAAGTTTGCTTAATAAATGCAAAACTGGCTTCTTCCGCAGAGGCAGAGGGAAGTCAACCTCTACCAGACAGAATGTGAGCTTCTAGGGACAAAAAATATTTACATTACTATCAGTTTTCTACAAGACAATTTCTATCTCTACAGAGTTGTAAAATAGCCTATAGGGTCAAAGCAGTGAAAGGCAATGATAACTCTGATTGATGAAGTAGTCAAGATACCAGCTATATTTCAGTCTTTCACACTTTTTGTATAGGAGAAAGGTAGGCTATGCAGGAGAGAATGTGATCTTCTGATACCAACCTCCTCACTGAATATGAACACCTAGAACTTGGGGAAAATCATTTCTATTAATAGCTGTTGCTTCTCTTGTTTCTCTTGTAATTGATACTACTTTTGTTGAAGAGCTTTGAAGGAACAGTTCTTTCCTTGGAACAATCAGGGTGGGAAGGACTCACTTCACAGCTAAAGTAGAAGTCTTAGCAAGGTCCTTCTGGAGCATTGTTTTTCTTGGAAAGACTCCCAGTTTTGCTCTTAAGAAAATGTGTATAGTTATAAACATTACAAATTTTAAACTACAAATTCATTACAAATATTTAGCCATTTCAAATAACCAAATATACATAATGCTTACTAGAGTATGTGAACCCATTATTAAATATGAACCCATTCATAAATTAAATTTAAGATTTTATCAATCTATGTACGTCAATAAAAATGTTGCTCTTTCTCCCAGGGCCAACCCTGCAATACAATTAAAACAAATTAAAATCTCACCAGGAAAATAAGATTCTCTTAGAGAACATTCTAGCACCTTCCTACTCAAAGTGTGGTCTTTAGAAGAATGCTTGTTAGAAATGCAGTGTCTCAGGCCGCACATCAGAACTACAATATTAGAATCTGTGTTTTACCAGTACTCATGAGCTTTTTATAGTTCTAGAAGTTCTGCTCCAAAGTATTAAGTCCTGAAAGTCACCTCTAATGTCTTTGATGTTTTCACAGGAATTGCCTATCTGTTTGCCAAAGCTTATCTAGTTTCCAAGAAACCGCAGTACCTGGACACATGTATTCGATGTGGGGAACTCACTTGGCAGAAAGGCCTGCTAAAGAAGGGGCCTGGGATTTGCCATGGAGTAGCTGGCAGTGCCTATGTCTTCCTGCTGCTGTACCGGCTCACGGGAAACTCTAAATATATCTACCGAGCTCAAAGGTCAGCTGTTCTTTATGGGTCTCTTTTTTTCAAAATTTTAATCTAATTATTTTTCTGAATTAGTAATACAGTCACATGGTTTGAAAAGTGTAAAAATAAATACATCAACTGTGCCTTGTACCCATGCAGTTGACTTACCCTAGAGACAGTTTTTTTGGTTATCTTCCCAAAGATATTCTGTGTACACGGTGTATAAGTAAATGTCTTAATCCATTTGAGTTGCTATAAAGGAATACTTGAGGGTGGGTAGTTTATCAAGAAAAAAGTTTCCTTTGGCTCATGATTCTGCAGACCGTACAAGAAGCATCACTAGCATCTGCTTCTGGTGAAAGCTTCAGGAAGCTTCTACTCATGGCAGAAGGGGAAGGAAAACAGGTATCACATGGGGAGAGAAGAAGGGAGAGAGGAGGAACGTGTCAGGCTCTTTTTAACAATCATCTCTGGGAACAAATGGAGTGAGAGCTCACTCATTACCAGGAGGATGGCATCAATCTGTTCATGAGCAATCTGCCTCTATGACCCAACCGTCTCTCACTAGGTCCCACCTCCAATACTGGGGATCAAATTTCAACAAGAGTTGAAGGGTCAAATATCTAAACTAAAATGTATATATATATGTGTGTGTGTGTGTGTGTGTGTGTATTATGGGGATATTTAGGTTATTTCCAATATTGTGTACTACAAATAATGCTATGATGACTAATCTTGTGCATATATCATTTGCACATGTATAGGTATATCTGAAAGATAAATTTCTAGAAATGAAATTGCTGGGCTATATATATATATATATATATATATATATATATATATATATAGACAGACAATATAAAATTTTCCTCTATAGTTTATTCCCTGTAAACTTGATAAAGATGGAACATCTACTATATACCAGACAACATTGCTTTTAATAGATATTACCTCTGACTGGTAAGCTGGGTAAACTGGGCCAGGAGGACCATAAATGAACTATAAATAATCTGATGAAAAGCACAAGTAGGGGCTTCCCTGAATGCAGAGTGGCATGAAAGTGGCATTCACTTTGAAGGGACTTAGAAGCCGTCCATAGCCATGAGTGGTTACAAAAGATATTGTTTTCCTGTGTGACACTTAGGTCTTCTAAGCCAGAGTGGTCTCTCATGCCCACCCATGTAGTCTGGTTCCCATGAATCTGAGCTGTCACTTGGCAGAGGTGGGAGGGGGTGCTAGAGTAGCCCCTGTACCATTGTGAAGATTCCCACTGAAAGTGTACAACTGTTGATTATCAAATTGATTGTGTGACATTTAACGAATCACTTATTAAAATGAGCTAAGTGACTGTTAAGTGACCTTTAACAAGGTCATGCAACCTTTAACAAGTCACTTAGCTCATTTTAACAAGTGATTCTTAGTTTCTTCATTCATAAAATATGGAAAATAGTGCCTACCTCATAGGAATGTTTGGTAGTTTAAACAAGTTAATATATGAAAAATCGTTTAGAAATAATGCTTGGCGCATAGTAACTGCAATGTAAATGTTCATTGTTGTTAGTATAAATTTGAGTTTTATAATTCCAGACTTTTCTTTATGCATAAATGTATGTTCACATAAATGTATATGTGTACATATATATTTTAATGAGCTCCTACTACTATATATGTATAATAGTTCTATATGTACTGTTTGTAGCTTATAATTTTATTTATTTATTTATTTGAGAAAGGATCTCACTCTGTCACCTAGGCTGGAGTGCAGTGGTGTGATTTATGGCTCACTGTAGCCTGCAACTCATGGGCACAGCTCAGCCTCCTGAGTAGGTAGGGCCACAGGTTCATGCCACCATATGTGGCTGATATGGGTTGGATATGTTTCCCTACCAAATCTCATGTCGAATTATAATCCCCAGTGTTGGAGGTGGGGCCAGATAGGAGGTGATTGGATCCTGGGGACAGAGTTCTCATGAATGGTTTGGCACCATCCCCTCTTGGTACTATATAGTGATAGAGTTCTCAAGAGATCTGGTTGTTTAAAAGTGTGTAGCACTTCCCCCTCCCCTCTTGCTCCTGCTCTGGCCATGTAAGATGTGTCTGTTTCTCCTTCACTTCCTACCATGATTGGAAGCTTCTGCGGCCTCCCCAGAAGCAGAAGCTGCTGTGATTCCTGTACAGCCTGCAGAACTATGAGCCAATTAAACCTCTTTTCTTTGTAAATTACCCAATCTCAGGTATTTCTTTATAGCAGTGCAAGAATGGACTGAAACAACAACTACTAATTTTTTTTTATGTAGAGAGAATCTCACTATGTTGCCCAGGCTGGCCTTGAACACCTGGTCTTAAGCTATCCTCCTGCATCAGCCTTCCAAAGTGCTGGGATTACAGGTGTGAGCCCACCACCTCCCCGCTATATTTGCAGCTTATAATTTTAAATGAACAATTTTTAAGGGACGCTCTTTATTTCATTTTGTATGAATCTATCTCATTTTTTAAAAAATGGCTATGTAGTTGTTCACTATGCGTGTACCATAATTAACCAATCCTTAAATAATGGACACTTGACATTTGTGTAATCTTTACTAATACAAACAAAATTTCCCCAAATATCCAATATATACATTTCTGTGCACTTATGAAAGCACTTGTCAGAGAAATTTTAGAATTGAAGTCATTAGGTCCATAGGTATTTCTTGGTCTATAAATAGCCTGTCTTTATCCTTTGCCCATTTTTTTTCCTGTTGTGATGCTTCTATTCAGGATTGTAACTCTTTGTCAATGCATGCTGTAAATATTTTCCTGCTTTGCCATTTCTCTTTTAATTTTGTTCGGAGCCTTTGTCATACCAAAGTTTTAAGTGTTTTTCTTGTAAAAGTTTTCAATCTTTTCTTTAAAATTTCTAGATTTTGTGTTATGCTTAAAAAGACCCTTTCCCACTTCAGGATTAGAAAACTATTAATTTACATGGGCTTGTAATAATTTTATGATTTTATTTTGACATTAAAATTTTTTGATTCTGCTAGAAATTACTTTTTAAATGGTCTCGGATAGGTATCTATTTTTGTTTATTAAAAAAATTCTAATAGCATCTGTTGACCAGTTACCCTCATGATTTGAAATTCCAATTTTTTTATAAACAGTTTATATAAATATATGAGTTCCATAGTTTCCCCATATTCTACCTATCATTCTCTCATTTATTCTTTTAATTGTATTTTAGAGTCAATTTGTCATATTTTAAAAAAATCTTACAGAAATTTGATTGGAATTTCATCGAATTTATAGATTACTTAATGAGAATCAACATCTTTAGAATATTGAATTTTTCCATCCAGAAACATGGTATACCTTTCCATTTATTTAAGTTTAAACAAATGTCATTGGTAAAGTTTTGATCTTGTGAAGAAGGTCTTGTATGTTTTTTGTTAATTTTATTCCTGGGTATTTTATATTTCCAGGTTTATTGTGAGTGGACTCTTTTCCTTCATTATATTTTCATATCATTTATTACTGGTATTTATGAAAGCTTTTAAAACATACACATCACTGAAGTTTATCAATTTTAATACGTAATTTTTCATATAATATAGACTGTATCTTATAAGTATTTTACTTTTCATAAATATCATAATAATATATCTAGCTGCCTTAATGAACTCCATTACTATTTCTATTAGTTTTTTATTGATTATATTAGGTTTTCTAAATAGATGCACACATATCTGCAAATAACTATCATTCTGTTACTTCCTTTCTCATGTGCATGGTATTTTTTTCCCACTACATGGTTCTTCTCTGTAACAATGCAATCCTATAACAATGTTCAATAATAAGAGTGATAGTAAACACCCTTGCTTTTATGCTGATTTTACTAGGAATGCTTCTATGTTTTACCATGGTCTTTTATATTCACTTCTTATAATGTTTATCATGTTAGATTATAACACTTCTCTGTCCAGTGTAATCCAATGGCTTCCTATATGATTCAGAGTAAAAGCCAGTCTTTCCTATGAATGAAAGGTCCTACATGATCTAGCCTCCCATTACCTCTCTAATCTCATTGCCTACTCTTCTTCCTCCTGGTTCTCTCTACCACTGTGGCTTCCTTGTAATCCCATTAGGATGCCAGGTACACTCCACCTCAAGGCCTTGGAAGTTTTGGTTCCCTCCACCTGTAATGTTCACTTTCTACATATATCTCCAAGCTCCCCCATTTCATTCAGACTTTCACTCAAAAGTCACGTTCTCAGAAAGGCCTTTCCAAGTCAACTTATCTAATATTTAATGTTTAGAAAACATAAACTATTTTTCATGATATTTACATGAATGCACTGAAGGGCAAATACTAACTTATGTAAGTCTTCGATTTGAAGCTCTATTGTTTAGGAAATCTGTAATATAATTGATTCCTGGTTTCTTAATCTCCTTAGGTGCACAAATATGGAAAAAGAAAGTAATTTTGGATATTATCTAGGGTAGCGGGATTTCACCTTTGGGCTAAATTTCATCAGAAATGAATGAAATTCATTTATTACCTGTAAAGTGTATTAAAAGGGATCAGAACAACCCCTCTATTTTCTTTTTTGTAATTTTTAATATTTAATATTTTAAAAATTTGTGTAAATGTATGGGATTCAAGTGTAATTTTGTTATTTGGATAGATTGCATAGTGGTGAAGTCAGGACTTTAGGGTATCCGCCACTCAAATAATGAACTTTGTACCCATTAAGTATTTTCTGGCAGGCCAGTCCTAGCTTACAGAGTCTTGGATGTAAGATTTAGGGTCCAGGTCTCTTTGGACAACTTACAGTTCTCACTAACATGTAGAAGACTGGAAATGTGGAGGTAATATCTGAGTATTCTTTGGGCATTGTGTGAACAAAAGTTCTCTGAAACGTAATGTGTAGGAAAGAGACTATTCCAGTGAACAGTTTGCAAACAGAGGATACACAGCCTGTGGTGTAAAATGAAGCAGCCTTTCAGGGCTGGGTTTTATAGCAAAGTTGCCTGCCCAGGGTCAGGTCCTTTTATGCAAATAAAGGATTGAAACTCAGTTCTGATTGGTCAGTGCAGCTGAGCCCTGATTGGCCATGGCAGGTGACTCTGATTGTTTGGCTTAGGTGTGTTCTGATTAGTTACTTTCCAAGCTCAAAACCAGAAGTCTCTGTCACCTGTTTCTTCCAAATGGCGGGTGGAGGGCTGGCATATCTTGGCACTCACGACAGGAACTGGTTTGGAGAAAGAAAGGTCCTGTGATGCTTTTATAATGTTTTTCTCAGAACACAGAGTACATGATCACTCCCTCACCCAGCCATAGCTGCCTGGTCCTGTTTTAACTTGGAGCACCTCAGTTTGCCAAGGGGAGCCCATTTTGTCTGTTGGCTAGGGGCATACTTTAACAATTGCATGTTAAAAAATGTGTACCTCCCTAAAATGAATATTACTTGGTTGTCACCTATTATTTTTTAACATACAGTTGGATTTTATGGCTGCAGAAAAATATTTGACAACTTCTTAATTTTCTTTTATGCTTATTTAATCACTCGGGTTTTCTACCTCTTCTTTTTGGTAGTGCATATATTTCTATAAAACCATCTAGTTCTTATGAATTTTCAAATATTTGACATAGAGTTCTGATCGTATAGTTCCATAATATTTTTAATTTTCTATCTCTGTGGCTATGTGCCCTTGGTGATTTCTAATGCTTTTCCTTCCTGGTCAGCTGCACCAGTGTTTTTTCTATCTTGTTAATCCTCTCAAGGAACTGGCTTCTGGTTTTGCTTATTAACTTTTTTTTGTTTTCTCTTTTGTTTTCCACTTTTACCTCCTTTCATTTTGTTATGTTCTAGAGTTTATACATGCTTAATTAGAAAGCGTTCCATCATTTTATTAATAATAATGGTAACTCACAGATCTATGAATTTTCTTCTACATTCAGTTTTGGTCATAATCAATGGGTTTTGATATGAAATGTTTTCATATTTTATTGTGTCTTCTATTCTTTTTAGTTCTGTAATTAGCATGCTGACTTCCATTTCGACTGATAAAATTTTAGAAAAAAATTTGTTTAATTTTGCACCACTGGATCGATTTTTGAAATATTTTTCACAAATAATAACACACAATACAGGTCAGAATACAATGAAACTGCTACTCTCAGACATTGCTGGTACTATTTTAAGTTGCTATGTATCATTTAGGAATTATTTTGAAAAGCATAGAAAATATTTAGCATATTTTAAGTGAAAAAATACGGGATACCAAATCATATATACTTTAATAACATGTAATAATGCAACAAACAAATGAGCGCATGGGGGAAAGGTCAGAAGAAGAGCCAGCAACATTGTGGGTTTCTTTTATACTATGATTTTACAAATCGTCTTTTACATTTATGTTTTATAAATCTCCTTTTATTATATGTTTATGTAAAAAGTAATATTTTCTATTTATCGAATGCTTGCTATATTCTCAGAGCCTGATATATGGTATCCTTTATCTTTACATATAACACTATCCAGTTCTGCAACTTCACCATTTTAAAGTCAATTTGAGAAATTTGCCAAAGCCCTTGCTCTTTCTGCTATACCAGGGGTTCTTAATCTAGGATTTGTGAGTTTGCTTGACAAAGAGATTGTATCTCAAACTTAAAGGTAACATTTCCTAATGTTCTGAATGTAGGTAATAAGTCACAGAAGTATTAGTAGCTGTGACTTTGCAAACAATAGAATTCATAGATATTCTCATGTCATATTACTCTTGTTGCAGATATTGTAAAATATGTTATATTCACATCACTAGCTAGAAATGCTAGCAGTTATTAAATCCACTATTGTACCTTGGCATTTAATGTGTTAGCAAATAATACATATGTTATTATATCACAAATTTGGCTTTAAAATTTTTGTTGTGTTTTAATATAATTATTTTCCTTTGGAATCCTGTGTGGTTTATTTTATACACTTGAAAACTTTTTTTCTGAGGAGCCCAACTGAAGCTATATCATGATGCTGGCTATATTATTACAAATTTAGAAGTAACTCTTATGATGCATTAATATTCTACTGTTTAAAATTTTAAATTCCATTTAAAAATTTTTGCATATTCAGAAAAACAGTTATAGAAAAATTGTACCAAACAGAATTACAATCTGTTTCCTGCTGATATATATATATGTGTGTGTGTGTATATATGTGTGTGTGTGTGTATATATATATGTGTGTGTGTGTGTGTGTGTGTGTGTGTGTGTGTATATATATATATATACTTTTTTTTTGAGACGGAGTCTCGCTCAGTTGCCCAGGCTGGAGTGCAGTGGCACGATCTCAGCTCACTGCAAGCTCCGTCTCCCAGGTTCACGCCATTCTCCCGCCTCAGCCTCCCGAGTAGCTGGGACTACAGGCGCCCACCACTATGCCCGGCTAATTCTTTTGTATTTTTAGTAGAGATGGGGTTTCACCGTGTTAGCCAGGATGGTCTTGATCTCCTGACATCATGATCTGCCCGTCTTGGCCTCCCAAAGTGCTGGGATTACAGGCGTGAGCCACTGCACCCGGCCTCCTGCTGATTTATTTTAAGCTGCCGTATGTAATTCCAAAAGCCCTAAAAAAATCAAATAAATAATTACCCTTTGTAAGACCCCCTATGTAGTAACAGTAGCCTAAATTTATGACAGTGTCAGTGCTTGGGTCTTATCAAGCTGTGAACTCCAGCCTCTGGATTGGTGATTATTTGTGTTCTTGATGGGAATGAGTAGAGCAAGTCAGTAAAAAAAGATGATGTAGGTAATGGCACTTTGGAAGCTGTAAACTACTATAAAAATGTTACTTGTTAAAAATCATCTGAATAATATTTGTGGCAAATATGGGTTAAAGGAAAAAGGTCTTTCATAGGGAATTTAGAGGCCTGTGATTTAATTTAAGGTGGATGTCTCAAAATAATCTGTCTTGTAGCTGCGTTTGCTATTTGATGTTATCATTGTGAAGCTGCTGCCTTTTCCTACTCATCTTATTCCCTTGTTTGCTCACAGCACAGATTGTATAAAATCTTGCCCATTTATTTTCACAGTCTCTGCTTTTTTGTCACATATAAATGAAAACCCAGCTCAGAAGTAATATGCCTGCAGAAACACAGCATATTTACTTTTTTAAAGGAACAGTCACGTATCACTTTGCTTCTTTTCAAGATAAATAAAAGTAGAGCAATTTATCTGTCTTTTTTTACTTTAATTACTGGATGACAGAAAGAATGAAATCCTTGAAAATTCCAAACTGCTTTGCTTTGCAAACTCTAAGAATAGTTGGATTTGCTTGCCAGCATAATTTGTTGTGAAACATACACAGTTATATAATGGATCTTCTTCTTTTTTTTTAACAGAGAAAATGTGTTTCTTAAAATACTTAATTATATAATTCTGGAAATAAAATTATGCTAAAACTTTAATAGAAGAGGAAGAAGCAACCCAAGGTCCATAATATGGAAACACTCATGTAAACTGTTCATATTTTCTTCTTCTCTTAGGTTCGCTCAATTCTTATTTACTGAGGAATTCAAGGCCGGTTCTCGGGTCCTTGAAAGTATATACAGCTTGTATGAAGGCTTCTCCGGGACAGTGTGCTTTCTGATTGACCTGCTGCAGCCCAATCAGGCTGAATTCCCTCTCTTCAGCGTCTTTGTTTAGAAGGCTCCATCTTCCACTGTGGCCCTGCAGAGATCCCCTGAGCCAAGCCAAGGCAGTTTCCACATAAGCCACATTCAATGGTATCGCGACCATGAGCCTTAACATTGCCACCAGAAGGAAGGAATCAGGCAGGTGAAGGCAACATGATGCCAGATTTGAGAAAGGATCTGCAAAATAAAGATACCACAACTCATCTCAAAACTGCAGAGATTTAATGTTTCAGGGAATAGATGTGAAACAAGGGATCATAGGAAAAGGGGAAAGAGAAATGATCTGTTTTTCAGTTATGACATAGAAAACCAAACTGCAAGTGTGGACTATGACAAAAAAATATGCTAATACCTTTGCAATCTCAATGAGAATTTGACCGTTTGCGTGTGCCCTCTACCCTTAAATTCAGAAATAAAGACAATCAAAAATTAAAATAATTGCCCAGCTGAAAACTGCTATGAGGGATGAATTGTCAGGTTGCTGAAGTATAAAAATAAACTCGTGGTTGTCCTGTGCTTATATTTATTGAAATTTATGTTTTTTACTGAGTAAAGATATTTGCATATGAATCTCCATTTTTTTTCCATTACCCTGGGCAATTTAAAGAAATCATATCATAGCTTAGTTCAGATACTAAAATTTGAAGTTTTCTTAGACCTTAGAACATCTCTTTTCCTGGTTCCTTTTTCTCGTCAAAGCTCAATTAGAATAGCAAAATTTATAAGCTAGTAAACTTATACTATAGCAAGTGTTGCTGTCAAGTGTTTTTCTCCATAGGAAGTGTGAACTGCGTATTGTCTATTGTTAGTAATTTTTAAAATGCCTTTATGTACATAATCTTGATGGAGCTATTAGCTGAACTATAAAATATACTCTTGGTAAAAATCACTAATTTCAAAGATCAGGGTAACCACTACAAAGATGTGTCATTTCTGCCTTTGTTTGGGACAGGGAGACAGGCTGGGGAAGTTACCAGTGATTGTGGAAATAATTTTGCTCCATTTTATACTATTACATGAAGAGATGAGTGAATTCTGTGGTTGGTTACCTTACCTTCCAAGACACAGGGTCCACTAGAAATTGGCTGTAATACTCATTGAGCCAAGTTGTCATATTAAATTCAACCCTGCTGTAAACACATAGAAGTTGTGAAATTGCTTCAAGTAAACAATGGTTTGCAGAACACTATAGGAGCATCTGTCACTTCAATATGCAGAGCATGAGTTGACCCTTTTCCTAGAATTTGGTCAGTGGCAATTGCATATATCAGATTGAGTAGGAAATTGTGTACTTTATAAGACTTATTTAAATAGGCATTAAATATTGGATATATTATGTGTATGTGTGTATGTATGTGTGTATTCCATATGTATTCCCATGTAAATCCAAATACTTATTCTTTATTTCAGTAATTCTTAACTCGAATCATAGACTTTGGAATGAGTTAGGGAATGCTCTGTTGCCTACAAAGCAAACCTACAAGTGTGTTGGTGTATGTATGTGTATGGACCAGTTTGTTCGTGTGTGTGTGCTCATTTTGCAGGGATAAGGGTCTCTAGCATTCATAACATTCTCAAAGAATCTGACCAAAGAAAGCAACAACTATCTTTGTGTATTTTATGACTGTGTATGTTTGCACTCATTGCAATAAAGTAGGACAAAATGATTTTGAAATGCATACAACTTTTAAGTTTCCTGTTTCGTTTTTACATCCTCAGATATAACTGTATCAAATTGGCCTCAGTTGTTCATCAGTGAAAATGCTCAGTTTGGGGTGATACCACGTAAATAGCAGCTTTCAGATGACTCTAGATTGGGTCCAGAAGTTCTTTCATATAGGCTGAATATAACAACCATCCTATATACAGAGCTTTATGGAACACATGCAGTTTTTATCGTCCAAGAACCCCTCAAGCTGTGTTTGGTAAATGCTCCAAAGTCTCACAGCTAGAAAAGGACAAAACAAGGATTCAGACCCAGGGTTTCACTTTCTAAGTTTATTTATTCAGTATTCTAGACTAGAATCTGGGGATACAATAGTGAACAAAATAACCTTTCCCTCAAAGCTACCTTCTGTTTCCATTTGCTGTTCTTTCACAATTCATCCTTGAGACCTGAAACCTAAAGCACTCAGAACTGATACTCTAGCTCATTATCATATCAGTTCCATTTCTAGTAACTTCCGAAAAACAAGACCACTTCCGGGCCTATCTGCCCTTTTAAGGTCTGATAGGTCTGATGATGATGTGCTAACCATTATGAAAGACAACCCCTTCTGTGTGTCAAATCTAAGCAAAGACCATGTTTGAGTATTGTCTTTATGAAATGACATCTCGGCAAATTAGAAACAACAATAGGCTTGTTTAGCACTTAAACATGTTGATGAAGCTTTTCATTTTCCTGAAAGAATTGTAGATTTTGGAAGGTCCTCTTCTATATTATTTTTCCAAGAAGGGGAAAAAAGATCCTTACATTTTGCTGTAGGAAAGTGTGGCATGTTCCTTCTTATTTAATTATCCAACTTGCCCCCCTTCTCTGTGGTAGCATTTGTAATGTAGTACTTAAGCCTGTTGTCTCTTAAAGGCTACAGGGGCATTTTCACCACCACTAGTATAACTTTAATATTATTTACTATACATAGCGTGAGCAATTATAAACCCTGAAGGTAATAGTGGAAATGTTTGAGGATACATTGAAAGAGTCTCTCAGTAATGGGGAGACTGCATTCTACTTTGATAGCAGGACATTTTGGAAACCATTACAACTCTGTGTATTTTGTTTCATTAATGTAATTACATACCATCTCTTCCACACACACCCCAAAATATTATATATTTGTATTTTGCCCATACCTGTTTCAGTCATCAGTTTGTAGTTTTTTACTTCCACTTGTAACTTGATAACTGAGTAGAACAGGGGTTTGCTAGAGTACATTTCCCTGTGCTTCTTTAGGTAGTTGACTATGCTATTAAGATAACAGTATTTACTTACTGATAACTCGAGAAACAGTCGTTTTCTTGGTCTGTGCTAAATTGCATCTCTTCCAGTGGCAGCTTATTTCTTTAACTTTTTTGACATATTAAGATTTTAATCATGGTAATACTGAAATTGTTTCAAATTTGAAAGAGCAAATCTCAGTAATTTCAATGAAACAAATGTGTTTGTAATTTCTAGCCATGTTAAATGAACACACAATTAAAAGGAAAACCATTAGTAGTGCAAAGAGCCCTGTGCTGGAAATCTCAAAGTCTTGCTCTGCCACTTTTAGGGGCCACTATAGTAATAATAATAATCACCCTATTTACTTCACAGGATTGTTATAAAAGTTGTCAATGATAAAATGGATATAAGTGAGTCTTCTAATGTGCAGATGCTTTATATATTTAAAAGGGATGTTATATTTTACCCACTATATACATAGAAAAATCATGCCCAGTTATGACTTCCAATAAGCATTTCCACCAAATAGAATCTCTATATGTGGATGCAGTGCTTGAGGTCTGGGTCACTAGATGGATAAAAACCAAGTGTACAATTTTTAAATATTCTACCACCAGTCCTGAGCACAGCATTTTGCCTCAGAAGGTTCTGATTCAACAAGACTTACTACATGGGAATAGACTGATTTAGCTCAGAAGCTCCTTTTAATGCAAATATTTATTTTGCTTGCTGAGAACAAAAGATTATAGTGCTAATAACTCAAGAAAAGGAGCAGGCAAGCCAGGTCTGTAGAGAGAAAATGAACTGGAAAATAAAGTAATTCTGGGGTGAGTTTGATCTGCACTTTAATTCAAGTCTCAGAACCATGTGACATATAGTGATCAAAATATACTCTCAATTGCATATTAGGCATTCCTTTGGGGACCTGGGCTATTTATTCAGCACTGTCCCAAATTAATAGCTAAATGAGCCTCAAATTTGCCGAGCCCACATAATATTGGTATAAATTTGGCAAGGAAAGCAAATGAGAAGGCAGGCAAAGGGGTGGGTGAGGGGAAGCTTGCTGAAGCTCAGTATCTCAGAGTGAGTTGTGGATGCATGTTTAACACTGTAAAGAACCAGTCCATTTTTACCCATGAGTTTCATTGCTTTCTGGGACCTCTAACCCAGCACCACCCCTGATTCACCAACGTCTCCTTCTTATCCTCTTTAAATATTATAGTTCATTGTGATATGTTTTTTCCTGTATCTGCTCTATCATGTGACCTCCTTTCGCCTGGGAGGGCAGGTTTTCTCCTTATCTTTTCCATCCATGTCTGTTCTTAGCTAAGAGTTCCAGCCTCAATACGGCTGGATTACCCTTTGGATAGAAGGGCGGACAACCTCAAGGTCAGCAGCAACAGAAGTTGGGTCTAGTAGTCAGATCACAAGTGAGTGTGGCTATTCATGAGAATAGGGTGGTGGTGGCATTTATCCTGCTTCCCCTCCATAAATAAACCTGGTAATTTTATTTTTAATGTTACAAAAAGGTTGATGCTACATTAAATGTTTGACCCTCATCCATTATCATAAATCTCATACTGGAGGTGCGATCTCTCTTCTTGTTTCTTTAATTGAAAGTACGAATGAATCGAGGCCTGCTGGATGATGCCTTTAGAGTTTTTTGTTTTATTTTATTTTGTTTTTGTTTTCTTGAATCATTGAACCTTGTCATTTGTATCTAGACTCTTCCACAAATGGCAAAGTCACTTATCTGCAGAATTCCCAGAATCTTCTTCTGCCTTTGTGCACCTATTAATTACCCCTTCTGAACCCAATTTGAAAAAATTACTTAAAATAACCGAATCACCCATATTTTTGTTCTTTTGGGGTTTGGTGAGTTATGTGGATTAAAAGAACAGACTATCCTCTCTTCTTTTTCTCTTTCTTCTCCCTGTCCAATACTCAGGAAGAAGAGGGAGAAGGGGGTAAAGATACATGAGGCTTAACTACCCAGGGTTATGAAAAGAGTTTGCAAAGACTTCCTGTTTACTTCCCTTTTGGGTTTTCTTAGTCCCTGTAGGAAAAAGTTTATCCCTCTGTGTGCGAGCGTGTGTGTGTGTGTGTGTGTGTGTGTGTGTGTGTGTGTGTGTAAGTAGTCGAGCAAAAAAGAATGAGATGGACTTAAGGAGAGTCAATATCGCATATGAATCAAAAGCTGACATTTAGCTATTAGATAGATCTCAGTAAAAGGATATGTTCAAGCTAAGTTGATTAAGTTTATTAAACTTATTTATTAAGCTTGACTAAGCTTATTAAAACTTCTGCCAGGTTGAAGCCATTAGTAACCATCTGTAGAAGACAACAGCCATGAGTTTCACAAATACAGCAGCAGTGTCTGCTAGAATTGTGATGTGAGCCATGAATGCAAACCACATATGCAATTTTCAAATTTTCTAGTAGCTATATCAAAACGGTAAAAAGAAAAAGATGAAATTAATTTTAATAATATATTCAACTTAGCCTTATATATCCAAAATGATAGCATTTCAATATGCAATCAATATAAAAACATGAATGAGATATTTTACATTTTTGTACTGAGTCTTCAAACTCCAGTGTGTATTTTATACTTCCTATACATCTCCAGTCTCGACGTAGCCACATTTCAAGTGTATAAGAGCGCATGTGAGTTGGCTATTGTATTGGACAGTGCAGGGCCTGCATCCCGTTCCTGGTTCCTAGTATTGATAAAGTCTTTCTACCTTCCTTTGTTGTTATGGGAGAAAATGGAAACAGAACCTGCCTATTACATGAGTGCTGCACTATTTCCCCAAATGCAGCCCAGCAGTACCAAGAGCTGCCCTGTGGAAAAATGTATTCTGTGATTAAATAAGTTAGGAAAGTTTTATTATTTTACCCCCTTTTGAAGATTATATGATACATTAACATTTTAAAGATTGAGAAAACTCTCCTGGGTAAAGAAACCTGTTTGACGTTGTTTAGTTGTTGAGTTCTGTGTCTATAAGAATCCTAGAAATTGCCACAAGTGTCTCTCCATAAGAAAAGCTTTGTGTTTTCCTCTCTTTTTCCACTCCTTTTGGAAATGAATACAAGGATAAATTTATATTTATCCTTGTATTCAGAATCACCTGAGAAGAATATCTCTTTTGTTCTAGAACAACCACCTCCTAAATTGAAACCAACAGATGACTTTAAAGTCTTGCACTTGGACATAGATCTTCAGAAAGTACCAAAGTATATACCTTCCTCTTATTCTTTCAGAAATGGTGAACACTCTAAAAAGATGTGGGGGTGTGGTGGGGGACATCTGAATGTGTATATGTGTAAACACCAAATACATACAGTTTCTTAAGTAGAGTAATGCAATTCTTGCTGATGTTTTATTTTTATACTTTGCGTGTGGTGTTAATGTACATGCTTTAATGTGTACTGTTCTAGTAATATGTATGAAGTAGCTGTGACATAGCAGTCAGTTTTAAAGATACAGACTATAATTGACTACTGTCAATCTTTAACAAGTGATCTTTTTGCAACTTGGTTTTAGTGGGGTCTCTGATGTTGTCCCCATAAATTTCGTTTTAAAATCTATGCTTCAGTGGCAGTTACCAATATAATTAATTCTGCTGCTGAATTTGGTTCATGTTGAATGTGGTAACCCTTATATGTGGATACATTCAAACATGTGGATTGATTTAGATAATCAGTTTTGTCTTTGTGTTTTAGGACTTTGCTATTTCAATATTAAAGATGTCTTTTGAATACTGTAGCAGCAGTGGAATCCCTATGTTCTTGAAAATGCCAAAGGTAACATGAGTTGCATATAGACTCTTCAGCAGTAGAAATTAAATATTCTAAGTGCAAAAGTTTGGTTTTAGAATCTGATAAGGAAGGACAGCCCAATCTTTAAAAAGGTACCGCTTTCTCAACTTTGAACATCTGGGGGAACTCTTCGTGGAAGTCTGAGTTTTAATATCTTTAATCCAATGGCTCTAAGTTAACAAACATTTAAAAATGGATTTTGTAGAATCAAATTATTAGGGGGAGCACTTTGCAAAGCCATATACTGGGGAATATATACTGGGTCAAGCACCACATGTTAGTTTTGGAATGTGTATTTCCCAGCGAATAGAATTTACTGCTCCAAAAAGCTTTTTTGGCATAATTCACAATACTTACAGAAATATAACTGTATCATTGAAAAAAACAAAGCTCACCTTCCTAATGATACATTTCACAAACAGCACATTAGGGCAATTTCTTACTTATGGGGAGGTACAAAGAAATACTCTGTCAATATAGTATAACTGCTTGTTTCAAATTGTATCTAGGAATGAATAACTACTATTATTTAAAGTACTATTGAATTTTGAGGAACTGATCAAATAATTAGTATTATTAATAAAATTGTACTCTTTGCAATATATTTGCCTTGGCACAAATGCAGAGTTAAAAGCATAAAATTATTTAAAAATTACCAAATATTAGTGATTGGTTGTTACTACTTTAAAATCCTACTAATTTCTGTTAACACTAAATCAAACAGCAGTTATCTGTTGTACACAAGTAGAATTTTGGAAGACTCGGACACAAAATGAAAGCCTTTTAAAAAATGTCTTTTTGCCATAACAGGTTATATGACCTCTTGCTAATCATTATATTTCCTTAGGGGCACTTCGAGGCTCTTTCAAAGACATCTGCAGCAATTAGGTCTAAATTTAGAGTAGAATATTTTGCCACATATTTTACTATACCACAAAATGTCATACTACTGTATTTTATAATAAAGCCAAATTCTCAAGTATTCTAGTATGTTACATATTAATACACCAAAACATCACTTTCTATAAGTCTATTATTATGTACATAATATTTTAAAAAATAATGGGTATTTTGGTCCTAGTGAAAAAGTATAATGCAATACATGACATTAATCTTTAGTCAAAACCCACTGAGGTGTCTGACAGGGAAACTAGCAATCATCATCTATAAGGTATATATTATTCTCAAGGACAAAATGGCAAATGATAATACAGAAAGACGTTGATCACTGGAGCAAGTTAGCTGGTGTGCAGACTGAGTGAGCAAGTGTGCAGACTAAGAAGGATCAACTTGCAAATGCTCCTCAGAATTTAGCTTTTGTTATTGATTGTTTCTGGAGGGGATAGTGCTAGTCAGTTGATATTGCTTCCTTTTCACGTGGGAGTTTGCTCACAGCCCACTGCATGGTATAGTTAAATCTCTTTATAAGCAAGATAGAGTCAGAAGCTTAGCGATGCACCTTATGGTTTTTACAACTGCTGTTACAATGTTCTAAACACTGTGATCTTTCCAAATGTGTTTTCTGTATTCGTTTTGTACTGTAGAAAATAATTCGCTATAAACTGGACTTTATAGTGTTTAAAGCAATGTTATTTACTGGCTTATTGCCCCTCCTTACAATACATTTATGTACAGTACACTTAATGTAAAACCTGTGATAATCCTTTGCCTTAAAATAAAATCTAATGCTAAATACTCAGTGTACTGATTAATAATTCTAAGCTACCAATTTTTTCTTTAAACCTAACCATGATGTCAAGTAAAACATTACACAAATACTCTGTGGAGTGTTGCTGCTGATTCTGTATTTGTGGCAGTGTATGTATCTTGGCCCAGGACGTGGTGGCCTTCTGTGTTCTATAAATAGACATTAGTAATCCTTTTAGGGAAAGGGCCTGCTACCTCTCAGCTGCTGGCTGAACCTGTCCTTTAACTCATAAATGGATTTTCTCATGCCACATAAAAAACAGAAAAACAGCCCACCACATTCTCTCCCTGTACCTTTTTTTTTGTTTTGATTCCTTTTGAATCTTGACATTCTATTTGTGTTTACATTATTTTCTTAAATAGAAAAATGCCAGAGATGTCTGAAGATTGAAATCCCCCAATTTCAACAAGGGAAGAGATCTTATAATTATTTAAGTCTCATCCCTTTATGGAACCCGAGTTTTAGAGAGATTTAGTGGCTTATCGAGGTCTGAGGGACGGGGGTGGGCTGGGTACATCCTGATATCAAGAAGATAGTGGAAAGTTCAATGGGCTAAAAGGAGTTTTGTTAGTCTTGGTGCTGGCACACCAATAAGCAGGGGTCTGCCTTGGAATAAAAAAACTGCTTCCTTATTAGGCCCTGATCTTTGCCCTGAATTACTTACAGTTATAGAGGAATACACTTTGTAGGCAGTTTTTCTGGGAGGTAAAGATTGGTTCTTAGGGACAATCTTTGACGCTTTTTCACCACTGGAAGCAATGCTTCAGACCACTGTATTTGGAAGACAAAGGGACATGCTCACATGGCACAGTGAAAAGTGAAATCTTTTCCCACTTGGTGGTGGATGCATGACAATATACTTGCACTTTGAAAAGCCTATGTGTGGTCTGGTTATTTTTAAAAGACCGGAAACGCTGGCCCTTTGAAGAATCACGCGTTTCCTCGGCCAAGAAAATAGACTGGGCTAGAAAGGCGTCGGGACTCCAATTCTGGGCCTGGGTGGTCGCAGTTTTTCAAAGGGATGTGAACAGTTTCCCAAGATAGGACCCGAGGGACTCTAGGACCCAGAGGCTGCGCGCGACGGATATAGGCCAACTATATCCTTTTGAGCTCCCGCGCCACTGCCTGAGCCGTCTCACGGCGCGGGTTCGCGGCCCGCCAGGGGAAGGTCACCACAGAGACGCAGCCGA
>NW_012105464.1:3142853-3186593 GCF_000951045.1 Mandrillus leucophaeus
AGCCACACAGCCACCGCCACTGCGTCCGTCCCCGGTGAGAGCCGCTGACGCGCGGAGATGAAATTCCCGGCCTCGGTGCTGGCGTCCGTGTTCCTGTTCGTGGCCGAGACAACGGCGGCTCTCAGCCTGAGCAGCACCTACCGCTCGGGCGGGGACCGCATGTGGCAGGCGCTGACGTTGCTTTTCTCGCTACTGCCTTGCGCGCTCGTGCAGCTCACGCTTCTCTTCGTACACCGCGACCTCAGCCGCGACCGCCCGCTCGTACTGCTGCTGCACCTGCTGCAACTTGGGCCCCTTTTCAGGTGCGTGCAGACACCCAGAGCCAGCCCCAGGCCGCAGTCCCGGTCCTGTGGCCTGATCCCTGGACCTGCTCGAGTGGAGGGAGGCGGTTTTCCTGTGTAGACAGGTGGCTGGGCCCCAAGCCGGTCCGCCATGCCCCTCAGCCCCATTATTCCAGTCAGGAATGGGACGAATCATGGTATAATGGTTATAAAGCTGGGGCACACTGAATTCCTGTTACGTTCCATCCAATGAAATAGCCAACATTCAACTGAAATTGACCAACAAAAATGGCAGTTTCTTGTGCTTCAACCTCATTAAAGACATTGGTTTCTCTGGGGTCAAGTAGGCTCTGACAGGATTGGCTTTTGTGGTCACAAACCCTTGGGAAGTGTGTTCTAAGCTGTGGTTATGGGGACAGCATGTACAGGTGATTTAATTTTAATTTATCAAGCATGGAGCTTACTGTGTGCCAAGCACTGTTCTAAAAGCTTTAAAAATATTTAATTCTCATAGGGAAGTCGAGAAATCCATGCACCATTCTTTTCTCTTGGTGGCGTAATGAATATTATGGGATATGGAAACATATGGGGTTCTAGAAATGTCTTCCGGCCCTGGCGAACTTATAAACGTAGCCGTTAAAGCTGGTACACATGCACCATGAAGACAAAACTTGCTATGTGTTAAGTAAAGAAAAACTGTTAGTGACATTTCTGGAAATTCATTTTTATTAACACAAAGCAAGTAGAAATATATTGTAATAAAACAGACTGGCTTATCTAAAGAGTTTAAAATGTGTTGTTTTAGTACCTTTCATCTCTATTGGAAAAGTAAAACAAAAGACGTCCATTTGGATTAGAAATAAGTTTATAATACTGAATTTTGGACATAGGCAACAGAGGAATTTGAAGAGATGGAAAGGCCAGAGAGACACCTCAGCTGCCAGAAAATTCAGCTAGCTAAGGACCTTTCCTACCAGAAAATCTCTCTCTCTCTCTCACATACACACACACATGCACACACGCATACACACATCGAGGAGCAAGATAAATTTTACAAAGTTATAATTTTTTTTTTTTTTTTTTTGAGAAAAGATCTTGCTTTATCAGTCAGGCTGGAGTGCAGTAGCAAGATCATAGCTCATTGCATCCTCCACCTCCTGGGCTCAAGTGATACTCCTGCCTCAGTCTCCAGAGGAGCTAGGACTGCAGGCAAGCGCCATCATGCCTGGCTAATTTTCTTTTCTTTTTCTTTTTTTTTTCTTTTTCTTTTCTTTTCCTTTTCTTTTTCTTTTTTCTTTTCCTTTTTCTTTTTTTGTATTTTTTGTAGAGAAAGAGTCTCCCTATGTTGCCCAGGCTGGTCTCGAACTCCTGAGCTCCAGTGATCCTCCCGCCTGGGCCTCCTAAAGTTTTCCCTATGTTGCCCAGGATGATCTGGAACTCCTGAGCTCAAATGATCCTCCTGCCCAGGCCTCCCAAGGTGCTGGAATTACAGGCGTGAGCTACCACACCTGGCCATAACATTTTTGCACCTCATATTAAAGAAAACTGTTCCGGCTGACACACGAACTACTGACTTGTAGTTTACACAGTCACAGCAAACTTGGTGAACAAGTTTCTCAGCCTCCAGAAGCTGCAGAATCCTAGAAAGGAAAATAAACAGGTACACTGACAGGAGTGGGAGGTTGCTGCTGACTTCCTGATAGCTGGGGAAGAGTGTGGGGAAAAAGAGAGGGAGGGAGGGGAGTTTTAGAAGTCCTGGAACCTGGAGCCATTTAGTGAGGAGAGAGATAGTCCTTTCTAGCCAGGTAAACCCTGTGATCCAGACTGTATTCCCGCTCAGTAAAATAAGTGTGATCTGACTTTGGGCAGGGCACTTATCATTTCTTAACATTATCTGTGAGAAGAAAACAGATAATGTTTAAGTGGAGTAACAGGAAAAAGGGGAACTGACATTTCTCAAAAGCTTCTTGTGCTAGATGGTTTGATATATACTTACATCCCTCAATTCACTGAATCCTCACCATGACATAGATGTGATTGTCCCCATCTTGTAGGTGAGGAAAGTGAGGCCTCACACGATGTTCTCAAGGCTCCTTAAAAAGAGCTAATTATGTTCCCTGTGCTCAGTGGAAGAAAGCAGAGGACTGTGTAGTACATTCTATTAGTAGTTCCATTTTAAATTAAGAAAAAGTTTGGTCATCTTGGCAATCCAAGTAAATGATAATACCCTATCACTGCTGCTATTTCAAGTGTTTCTAAACACGAAGAGTAACCCAAGACAAAGCTAATAACATAATATATATAAAAACAAGATGACAAGTATAAACCTGAACTCAAGAAAACATACCAAGATGTTAAGAATAATAATTTCTGAATAGTTGGGTTATGAGTGATTTTAATATTCTGGAAAATATATAAAACCATATAATAAAACAATTATATATTTTTCTATATTTTTCAGTTTTTACAGTAAAAATATTTTAACTTTATTAAGGAAAGAAAACTTTTAGTGCTTTGAAGAGATAACTTCTCATCTATATATAAAGTTTCAACACTATAAAAATACCTATTTCCAGAAAGTTCTGAATGGGCCATTGTCTTCTTGAAGCAAAAACAAAATAAAAGATAAAAAAACAAAACAACAGGCAAACCCCTTCCATCAGCAAGGAGTCACTGATTCTAATGCAGCTGATTTATTTCAAGGAGATATTGGACCCATGACCTTACTGAGATACACAAAATGTGGTTCCAAGTCTCTTAGCTTCCAGATGAAAAGAAAAGCAGTTTGTTCTTGTGTATTAGCCTGACTTAATATCTTACTGGAATTTCTTCCTGCTGACTGTTTGATGCCATTTTAACTCTAAGACATCAACTTTACATAAAGATAAAAATTATTTCCCTCAAACAAAGGAGAGTCATGGTGATTCCTACCCCCTACTTTATGGATTGGATTTAGTAATATTTCTAAATTGTTTTTTGACAGTTTAACTCTTCTTGCCTTTGGATGAATACTAGCCAAACTTGTGTTTTTGCTAGGTAGATGCTGCGTTTGAGTTCATGCAGCACGATGGCCCAGTTAAACTGCAATACATTACACTAATGATTCTGGGCTAAATACTACTAACTAGGCTCTGCTCCTTCTTTCCTTTAGGGAGGCATAGGGAGAGCACCATATTTCATTTGTGTCAGTCTTGTATTTAAAATGGTAGTTACAGTTTTTATGATTGTTTTCACATTAAGCCTAAGTTTGAATGATACGAACTTTGGATAATGCCTTGAATTTATTTATAATTTTGAGGAAAATCTTATTGTGTATTGTAATAGATACTCTAGCAAACCAGAGCAGGGAAAAGATCTCTTACCTAAAACACAAAAACATTTTAAAAATTCTGTTTATGATTCTTTTACATTTATGCTAATTTTTATAAATTAATTGGGAGGAATAAATATAAATAAGTTACAAGTTCAAGGAATTCCCCTCATCTCTTTTTTATTACTGGTATAGTGAGGAAAAAAATGGTACATGAAAAATCTGCATTTATAAAATAAAGCCTAAGAAGTTCCCAAAACCTTTCCAGAATACTGCAAAATGATGCACCATAATATATCCTTCTACATTAAGCTTTTTAAAGAATTTAAAATGTTAATAGTCTACATTTGAAGAGAATTTCTTTTTTCATTTGCAAGGTGCTTTTATATACAGTGTTTAATTTCATCCATGGTAAAGCCCTGTGAGTTAACTGTCATTATCTTATTTTTACAGTCCAGGAATTGAGGTTCAGTGAGATTAAGCAAGTGGCTTTTCAAAGGTTTTGCAGCATTTTCTATTTAACCAATTTGGGTTTTGTGTAGGCTTACAGAGCATGTGTGTCATGTGAAGATAATGTGGCTTATTGGAAATTATAGTATTTCTTCGGAAAAAGTGTTTTAATTAGGGTCTCTGGTACCACAGATTATTTATGCTGACATCCGCATGCATGATTTCAGCTAAGGAATAAGCTCCTTCTGCTATGATGCTTGAAAATGGGATAAAGTAAAAAATAAGGATCAACTTGCTGATTATCTACATTGGGGTTAGCAAACTGTACCCCACAGGCCTAATACCCCCATCACCTGTTTTTGTAGGTAAAGTTTTATTGGAACACAGCCTTGCTCACTGGTTTATGTATTGGCTACAACTGCTTTCACACTGCAGAGACAGAATCGAGCAGTTGCAACAGAAACCATGGCCTGCAAATAATAAAATATTTACTTTCTTATAAATACTTCACAGAAAATTTGCTTTCCCTTGGTGTAGATGCTACTGAAAAACTACCTTGAGTATTCAATTTTGATAAAAGTATCTAATTTCTGGCTTTATTTAGCCAACCTCTCAAGCAACAAACAAATAAAAAACCAAAAAATAAAAACAGATTTTGAGTAATTAGATGAGTCTTGCAGAATTGCAAGAATAGTAGTTTGTTTCTTATCAGTTTTCCTAACCTACAGTGGCAGGAGGTCTTGGGGCCTTTTACAAATGTATTAAACACCTATGACTACATGTAAAACTCTATGCTAATACAAATGTATCACCTGGGAAAAAACAGTGGCTTACAAGAGGTTCCACCTGAGCTTTAGGACCTTCTTTCATTTCCATCAAATGACCATGGAAGTTTTACTTTGTCTACAATTCTGCAGAATGCTTCCAGTTTCATACAGCCCCTTCCTTGGCATCAGGAAAATTGCTTTCTCATCTGAACCCTCATTTCATTCATTCAGTTCTTAGCATGTGCTGGTATTTAATTTGTTTGTTTTAGTCTTTCAAAACTCTAAGCTTGATTTTATTATGCAAGTAAAACATTTTTTAAAATGACAGAAGGGCAGGAAACAGATTTGCACAATGAGGAAAATAAAAGCTCTCATTTGACTGCTCAGAGAGAACAATTCCTAATGCTTTTGTTGTATATCCTTACTAATATTTTTATAATGGCATGCTAGTAAACTGTCTCTTGGGGAAAACAAGCCCTGATTTTCAGTGTTTGCTAATTTCTCTAATGCGTATATTCCCATCATGATTGATCAAGCTACCAGTTGTTTAACAACTGGCTCACAGAATTCCTATTTAACAGTCTGCTCTCCTGAGTCAGTATGAGCCAGCTCAAACATTTCACTGTTTATATGTATGTGTGGGTATGTGTGTGTAATCTGTATATATTTCTTATATATGTGATTTTCTTTTTATAAAAAATGTAATTTAAAATACATGATTCTATTGTAATTTGCTTCTTCCACATACCAAATATGGTAAAAATAGGTAGCCTGGTCAACATAGTGAGACTGTTTCCTCACAAAAAATAAAATTAGCTGGGCACAGTAGCATGCATCTGGAGTGTCAGCTACTTAGGAGGCTCAGGAGTGAGGGTCCCTTGAGGCCAGCAGTTGGAGGCTGCAGTTGGAGGCTGCAGTGAGCTATGATCACACCACTGCCCTCCAGTGTGGGTGAGAGAGTGAGACTGTCTTTTGAAAAAAATTTATATATTGGTATTTGTACTTCTATACCATTGATGTTAAGGACTGTATAATGTTTCATTGAATTGATATATTAGGATTTATTTAATTATTCTTTCATTTTTGGGACCTTTAGAGTATTCCCAGAATTTTGCTATTATACATAATGCTATGATTTAAATTGTTGCAATACATTTTCTTCTAAGTGAGATCATACGTGATAAAATGTCATAACTGAAAGTGCTATATAAATATTAATTTTCATTATTTATTATTCTTATTGTGCATATGTCCCACTATCCCATTTAGATTGTGAGTGCCCCCGAATGAGGCAGGGTTATCCAGCTGTCTGCATCCCCACAGCACTTAGTAAACTGCATCTGCATTCATCTCATATTTGAGAATAAAGATGATTGTCAGTTTATTCTGTTTTTGTTTTGTTTTTGTTTTTGTTTTGTTTTATATTTTTGAGACAGAGTCTCGCTCTGTCACCCAGGCTGGAGTGCGGTAGTGCAATCTTGGCTCACTGTAATCTCTGCCTCCTGTGTTCAAGCAATTCTCCCGCCTCAGCCTCCCGAGTAGGTGAGACTACGGGGGTGCACCACCACGCCTGGCTAATTTTTGTATTTTTAATAGAGACGTGGTTTCACCATGTTGTCCAGATTGGTCTCAAACTCCTGACATCAGGTGATCTGCCTGCCTCAGCCTCCCAAAGTGCTGGGATTACAGGCGTGAGCCACCACACCCGGACAGTTCATTCTGTTTTCTACTCTTTGTTGTGGTCAGTGGTCCAACAGTGTGAAGTTGCTAGGCCTCATATAGCCCTCAGTGATTAATTTGAGTTTTCCTTCAGAGAAAATTCAATTGGACATGCTTGGGATTGAACTTGTGGCCTGAACTTCACTGACATTATTTCCAACTGAAGAAACTGGTCTGTGTGGTTTTACATATTTTCATGTAATACATTAAAGTATTCTTGACCCCACGGGACAAAATGTCGTACACAAATCAACACCCCCACACACCCACACACACCATGCACTTTCTTTCTCCTAGCAACAAATGAAAAATGGTATTAATCACAAAATATGTCCACTTTGTACTCACCAGAAAGGTTCCTGCATTTCCTCTCTTATGTCAAGCTTTGTTTTATTATTTCAAACTATAAATACATTCCAGTTGCCGTAGTCGCCTCAGGGTGACAGTATAAAGTTAGCATTATAACATTAACATTCAATGAAATAGATGAAGCCATTAAAATCTTCTGGCAGCATCATAAGGTTGTTATAAAAGTGCATGTTAGAGGAGGGACAAAACGTCCTTTAACAAGTTATAAACCTACGGCCGTGAGTATTTTTCTTACTCCTAGGGAAAACACATTTTTCACCAGAATTTTATTATGAAAATTTTCAAACACACAGAAGAAAAGTTGAAGGAATTCTATAGTGAATGCCCAAGTACTTACCACCTAGATTCTACAATTAACATTTTGTTTCACATATCTATCCATCTATCAATTCGTGTGTGTGTGTGTGTGTGTGTGTGTGTGTGTGTGTGTACTTCAAAGTTAATCACAGACCTCAGTATTCTTCCAGCTTCAGCATCCATATTTTTACCTAGAGAGGAAATTCAGATGTTAAAAGCCAGGTATTCTCTCAGTCTGGAAAGGTCACTGATTAAGTCTCCATCCCTAGGTGGGACTAACTTTAGTCCTGCCCTGTAAGGACAAATGAAAACAGAGATAGGTAACATGTCGTGGTCTCCCAGTGAAATGCTAGATGGTAAGCTGCCTTGTGCTGGAGGATTTCCAAGCCATAGCTTCTGCTTTAACTGGGGTGGTTTGGGGCATCTTTTGGATGTGGAACACACACGTATGTGCGTGCATGCATGCAGTCACACTGTATTATCATTTTTCACAGCAATATGACAAAGTGGGCATTATATCTGCTTTATAGTGGAGGGAATATACTGGGGTGGGGATAGTAAGTGACTTGGCTATGGCTACACAGCTAGTATGTGTCAGGAAGGCAAACTGCACATTATTTCTGTGACCCTGGAGCTGGAACCACTTTCCATTCTCTAAGATATTTCCTTGCTTCAGTGGCCTTTGGTGTTACTTCTTCATTTGGTTCTCATACATTCCCATTGGCCTCTTGGAAAGCCTCAAGAGGACTGCATACGGAGAACTGGTCCTTGGAGTGGTTGATTTAGAAGAGTGACTACAGTTCAGAGTAGTCAAGTCAAGTCTTTGAGAATCAGGCTAAAGGTAAGTAGGATGAGCATGGAAAGTCAGAATCCTGTCTGTCTCTAATTATTATGACTTGCTGATTTGTTTTCAGGTGTTTTGAAGTCTTCTGCATCTACTTTCAGTCAAGCAACAATGAAGAGCCTTATGTCAGTATCACCAAGAAGAGGCAAATGCCAAAAAATGGCCTCTCAGAGGAGATTGAGAAAGAGGTGGGCCAGGCAGAAGGCAAGCTAATCACCCACCGATCAGCGTTCAGCCGGGCATCAGTGATCCAGGCTTTCTTGGGCTCAGCCCCTCAGCTGACCCTACAGCTGTACATAAGTATCATGCAGCAGGACGTCACTGTTGGAAGAAGTACGTATATTTTTAATTTCTGCCTGCATTTGGGGATCAAAATGAGAAGCAAAACATAGTTTATTTTGTTTCAAAGGAAATTTATTCTTAAGTGCATTTAATTCTGAATCTATGTTCTAGTTACTATGCTCAAAACTCAGTTAAAATAACAACATTTATTTTGCTTATGACTCTGCATTCCAGGCAGGGCTCAAAAGGGTTACCTAATCTGTGATCCACTAAGGATCAGCTAGGGTGGCTCAAAGGTGGGGGGCTAGAATCTATTTATGGCCCCTTCATTCACATGTCTTGTTGCTCACATGTTTTGATATTGGCTGTTGCTGGGAGTCTCAGATCTTCTCCATTTGATTTCTCTGTGTGAGTGAGTTTGGGCTTCCTTAGAGCATGGTAGCTGCTTCCAAGGGTGAGTGTTCTAAGAATGAGGGAAGGCCAGATGGAAGCCGTATCAGCTTTTGTGATCCAGGCTTGGGAGTTGGGGCACATCACTTTTGCTTCCTTCTCATTGTTGAAGTACTCAAAAGTTCTGCCCAGATTCAAGGGAAGGGAGAGGGAAGCCAACTCTGACTCTTGTTGGGGAATGGTAGAGTTCTGGAAGATCATGTGGGACCAAAAATACCACTGTGGCCATTTTTAGAAAATATAGTTTACCAGAGGCTGAAAATACAGCTACTGGAGGCTGGTCCTCTTGGGATTTCACTCTGTCTTTCAGTGCTAGTTCTCAACAAGTTGAAACAGTTGGCTTAACAACTTTGTGGTGAATAATGGAACAAGGCTACTTTCCTGTCTTCTTAGATTTGTAATAGGTATATCAGTTTATAAGTCAAGACAATGTTCTACCTTTGGGCTATTCTCACATCATCAAAATAAGAGCAGATTTTGGTTAAGTTTAAAAAACAACACTATTTGCATCAGAGTCAAGATTTTATTGAAAAGCCTACAAATGAGAAGTGGATACCCTCCCAAGTATTAATATTATGGGTAAATGAAAACTATTATGGTAAGTTTTATTATGGGTGTACAAAATGATTTAAAAGCCTTAAGTTGAAAAAATACATGTTTAAGAAAACATTGAATATAAGAAAGACTTATTTATTTTACTTCACTCAGTTTTATCCTCTTTCTACCTATATTTCAGACTGGCTGGTAATAATTCATGTCAGAGTCACAGGATACTTACATGTTGAGCCATCTCCCTTATCCAGGTTGCCTGATTGTATTTCTTAAAGTATGAGTCAGGATCTCAAGTAGAGATCTTGAACCTTAGTGGATCAACATTTATATGGAAATACTTTCCACAACACCTGGTAGGGAGTAAAAGCTCAATAAATATAGCAGCATCCATGTTCCCTAAGGAATTATAACTGGAATGGGTCTTGACCAAACTGCATGCCACTATACTCTTTTTCCCAGTTTATTGTTTTTCCAAGTGGCAGGGATACAGCAATAAATCAGATGTGATGATAGCCTATTTGATTTTTAGAGGTAGATCCAATTTTTTTCCTCAAGTTTTTTTAGTGACGATTGTCTCACAGTTGAGGGGTTGGCAAACTACATCCCATGGGCCTAATCTGGGCACTGCCTGTTTTTGTCAGTAAAGTTCTATTGGGACACAGCCCTGCTCTTTCATTTATGTATGGTCTGTGACTGTTTTGGGACTAAAACAACAGAGTTGAGTAGTTGCAATAAACATAATGTGGCCCACAAAGTCTAAAATATTTACTAACTTTTTACAAAGAAAGTTTGCCAACCCTTGTTACAATTTTTCAGACATAATTCTGTTCAGGAAAAATCAGATCTATCTTATAAAATGTCAGTGTCACAATGGATATCTGAAATGTCCCAAAAGAACTTGGAAAACCATAAGTCCTCTGAGAGTTAAATGATAAATCAAATAGCTACGGAAAAAGGAAGTGGGCATGGTCTTGTTAAAAAGATAGATGGCTGCCATTTATGCAGGTCTTGACTAACCCCAATCACTGCCTTAATATATATAAGGAAGGATTATCTCACTCGGAAAGGGTAAGACCCTTATGAATGGAGCATGGCCTAGGGTGTGTCACAGAGGCAAATGTTGGTAGTGTCTGTCATGTGGTTAGAAATGTATTTGGTGCAAGGAACAAACACCTAACTGTAAAGTTAACCTAGAGTTTATTTTTCTTATCGAACTAGATATTGGAAGTAGACAGTTGCTGACATTATTTCAGCTGCTCAATAGTAGCAAAGTTGATGTCCCTGCCAAGCCATTGGCCTTTTGCTTGGGTTGCTACTACAGTTCCAACCATCATAGCTACCTTCAAAACAGTAAGAAGGGCTGAAGAAGGAAGGGTAGATATCTTTCTCTTTTTATTAATGAATGTAGCTTTTCCATGAATCTCCCTAATAGACTTTGCTTTGTCTTCCTCCTTTTATTAAAAACTATAGCTTTTCCAGAAATCTCTCTGACAGAAATGACTTTAGGTCTCTAACCAGAACCGATCAGTCATTTAGCTTCAAGGGATGCTAGGAAAGCCAGGTCTAGGAATGTTTGCCACCAGTGGTTTAGACCAGTATTCCTCAAACTTCCCTGATGATGATTAGAGTTACCTGGGGGCTTGTTAAATATATAGATTGCCAGGATTCATCTCTGGAAACTGTGATTTGCTGTGTCTGGGATGGGAGCCAAAATTATGTCTTTTCTTTTTATTTCCCTTTTGTTCTTTAAACAAGGGCTCCAGGTGATTTTATTATCAGCAAAGTTTGAGAACATTGGGTTAGACTAGTCATGGCCTGCATGTGGTTGGGCCCATGACCACCCATAACAAAACCATGTTCTCTTAAGATAGTGAGAGGAATGGAAAATGAATAGGCAGCTGACAGTGTCTGCCACATCATCTAAATGCAGTCCAGACCAATAGAAATGTGTCCCTCTTGACAGAAGGACATAGAGTCCATCACAACCTGACCCTATTCAGCATTCCAATTCTGTAACTCTCTCCTCTCTCACTGATTCTGTGCTCATTGAGCAAACATTGATGGATTTGGCATTAGCAGAGTTTGCCGTGAGGGAGAGAAGGGAGAGCCAGCTACATGGTCACTGGAGAGTTATTGTTTTTCTTCAATTGCAATACAATTTATATAACATAAATTTCACCATTTTAAGTGTACGATTCAGTAGGTTTCAGTATATTGACAATGTTATACAATCATCACCACTGTCTAGTTTTAGACATTTTCATTGCACCGAAAAGTTTTGGACAATTTTAGACATTTTCATTACATCAAAAAGAAGTCCCCTATTCATTAACAGTCACTCTTCATTTCCCTTGCCCCTAGCCCCTGGCAACCTACTAATCTACTTCCTGTCTCTATAGATTTGACTATTATGAATCTTTCATATCAATGGAATCTTATGCTATGGGGAAGTTTTCTTTCTCATAGTCAGTGAATAATGGACACTGTCTGTGAGCTTCAGTCTTGGGTGAGTTTGGACATCCTGAGATTCCCTGAGTCTAGTCAGTTCTCAGCAAGGGCTTGCTCAAGTCTGAGGATCTTGGAGGATGGGTTGGGCTGAAGCCTAAGTGAGCACACCAATGTTACTGTGCTTTGTGAAGGCCCCTGCAGCCTGCCATTTGGCTTGCCTGTCCCTCACAGTACCCTTCTCTATTCCACTCAAGGTGGTAATGTTGGTAGTAAAAATGACTGTTTCATGAACCCTTGATTTGTGGCAGGTACTGTGATAGGCATTCTTCTGTTTCATTTACACAGTGTCCCTGAGGTAGATAATGTCTCCATCTTACTAAAGAGGGAAATTGGGCCAGGCACAGTGGCTCACACCTGTAATCCTAGCACTTTAGGAAGCCAAGGTGGGCAAATCGCTTGAACCCAGGAGTTTGAGACCACCCTGGGCAACATGAGACCCCATCTCTACAAAAAATACAAAAATTACCCGGGAGTGGTGGTGCATGCCTGTGGTCCCAGCTACTTGGGAGGATAAGGCGGGAGGATTGCTTGAGCCTGGGAGGACCTTGGCTCCAAAAAAAAAAAAAAAAATAGGAGGAAAATTGTACTCAGTCTGCCAGAGGAGCCAGAATTTGAGGTTAGATTTGTGTGACTTTATTTATGGACTCAATGAGTATTTCTTGGGTGTGTTCTGTGTTTTAGACCCTGTACTGGTCTCTGAGGATAAAGTGGTGAATAAGGTAGACAGGCCCCAATCATCTTCGAATAGGATATATAAACATCAGACAAATTATTAATCAAATGCATAATTTATTTAAGGTAAATCCTGCAAAGTGAAAGATAAGTAGCCTCTCTGAGGGTATATTGGGGGGTGTCTAACTGAGTCTGAGAAATGAGACAAAGGTTTCCAAAACTTAGGTTTAAACTGAAAACTGCTAGATGAAGAAAAGAAGCCAGATGAATAAAAATCAGGAAAGAGCATCCCAGGATTTCAAGCTTTATTCCAGAGGCAATGGGAAGGCACTGATGAGTTTTAAGTAACAAGTCTCATGATCAAATTTAGTTTTAGAAACTGATTACTCTGCAAAATGGATTGGAGGAGAGTGAAGGAGGAAACAGAGAGGCTAGGAAGTGGGCTACTATAGTTGTCAAGGTGAGAATAATGGCCTGGACTGGAATAGTCAGAGTGGATTATTGGAGCAATATTAAGAATGCGTAAGTGGAACAATGTGTTGATTGATTGGATATGAAGGTGAGGCAGTGAGAGATGTCAAGAATAATTCCCAGTTCCTGATATGGACTGTTGTAGCCATGGATCTCCATTTGTCTTGGTAGTGAAGTAGCAGGTTTGCAAGGTATATTTTACTTTCAGTTTCAGGCTTAAAGAAATGAACACATTTTAAAGATTCTATTTAACTCATGAGAGAACAAGCAGATGTTCGGACCAGCTTATAAGATAACCCAAAGGACAGATGTAGGAATATTGACTAGAGATATCAAAATGAGTATGTAAATGGAAGTAAAACTGGTTTTATTACAGCATGAGAAGGGTGACATTTGAACCTCTACTGTACAAGACATTGAGCATGTCTGTTAGTGACTTACAGCTTATAGAGGAATGTAAATGAGCTCACTGGCCATACAAAGCTAGAATCACAGAACCTGGATTGGCGTAGTGAAGACAGGACAAGGTTTTGACTGAAACACGTTTTTTGTTGTTGTTGCTAGAATGTTTAAGTCAAGTATAAAGTTAGACTTTCCTCAAAAAGATGGTCCAGTTATTAGGGTGAGCAGGTTCCTGTCAGAGACATTTCGAGGCCAGGCTTGATCAGGGCTCAGTGGACACCAATAATATCACAAAGTTGAGGTTGTCATGAAGGCAGCTCCCTGACCAAGGAGGGCCTGGAGCACAATGGGCGGGAATAAGCACTGGTACCTGGAGAGGCTCAGGCTAGTGGGAAAACTGACGAGGGCTGATCAAAACAAAACTCACCAAGACCATGTGAGGGCAAAAAGGAGCCTTAGAAAGGAGATTCTTCCCTGCTCCACAAAAGCCTAGCTGCAGCTTCCTGTTAGCCACATGGACGGCTTTCTGCGAGAAGGTCAGTATTCCCAGTGCCTGAGCTCATCCACACCTGTTTTCCTGGCTGTTATTCTCTAGTATCTGATGGCCAACATCCTGGAGCAGGCAGGCAAGGAGGCTCAGAACAGCTGCAGGGTGCATATCACCCCAGAACACATGGAGAGGGCCATGCACAAGGATGAGCAGCTCAGATGCCTCTTGGAGGATGCACCCACCATCAGGTTGATGAGGTGCCCCAGCCCGAGAAGGAGGGATGCTTGGGTCTCCGAACCTGGCAGGACTTCATCAACAATTTCATCCAGCCTCAAAAATTTCCATAGATGAGAAACTCCAGGCTACTGCCATCAGCCCATGCTATTAAAGTCTTTAATGACAGTGCCCCTGACTTCTCTCAGGTTCTCTCATTTTGGGTTGTAGGTGTCTGTGAGACATCTAGGAGAAGCTATCCCATAGACAGCTGAATAGGTGGGGTGTTTGAATCAGTGATTATAGAAGGGGCAGTTTCCAGTGGTGTTGGTGAGAGCACTGGCCCTGGTGGGAGGAGCTGACTGGGGATAAAGATATAGAGACTTCCTCACTGGCTTTGAACTGCAAGGCCTTGTGAGGCCAGGGAGTTGCTGGGGGCCTTCTAGGCTTGATAAATTCCCGACCTGATGCTGGAACCTGGGGTGGAGCTGCAGACTCTGACTGAGGTGCGGGAGGCTTTATTCAGAATAGCAAAGGTCTGAAGTCAGAGGGCAGTGGCCACAGGGGTGGGTGGAGGGGGGCACACTGCATACTGGCTGGCATGAACTTCATGGGACAGGCTTTACATGGAGATTGAGGAGTGATGGGGAAAACACAAGAAAAAATGCAAAAAAAAAAGAGAGTTTTGGTCATGTTATTTTATTTATTTATTTGTACCCTGCCTCATTCCAAAAAAGACTTGAGACAGGGATTAGTAACTGGTACTATGACACTTTGTTTGGAATATATTCTTCTATCCTCTTATGGACACTGTTAAATTAAGTAGTAACATTATATAAAAGCTCTCTGGCCTAGGACATGCAATCCAATCGTTCTTAATGGTTACAAAATATTACAAAACTTATTTGTTAATGTATTCCATTATAAACACAATTATCAATCACATTCCCAGAAAAAATAATGTGTGTATGATCATGTATTTCATAGAACAGCATAGAGTTATCAATGGCCAAAAACAGGTTCAAAGGTATACAAATAACCTGTGTAATTCTGTCTCGAGTGATGGCCTCTAAAGCATGTACTGTACTTTTTTTTTTTTTTTTTGGATGAAGTGAGTGAAGCTACTGCCATAGCTACCACCTTTATTCAGTTTCCATAGACCCTCCAAGTTCTCCAAGTTATCTTTTCCAAAGATAACTAGCTTCCAAACCATGTTCAAAACAGCCTTCATGAGCATGTACTGTACTTTTAAAAACTTGTGCTCTGAACTGTTTAAAAAAGGTGTCACATCAAGTGTTGTAGCAATCTGTCCCCTTGCCTGTGAATGTCCTTATTTTAGATTTTCACCCGTTCTTTGGATCCTCTATGGCCGCATTCTGCTGCCTGCTGGCCAGGAGGCTGCCCAGCCAGATTCAATAACAGATCAGACAACCTGGGTTTGAGATCCTAGTTCACCACTTTCTGACCATGTGATCTTGGACTTTCATTTACTCCTGCTGGGCAGGCTTGCTCATGTGTAAAACAGCGGTAATAAGAGTCCCTTATCTTTAGTTTTCCCAAAGATTGGGTCCACTTGGGATATGCACAGTGTGACCCCTAATAAACAGCTGCATCTGTCTCCTTCCCTAACCCCAGACATGCAGGCAGGCTTCCCCGGGGTGCATCTGGGCCTGGTTCTCAGGTTACTGTTGGGCACTTGGGCCACTGGCTATGAGAGCCACATCCTGCTGAACCCTGTGGAGAGACAGGAGAGTGCCTGGCAGAGGAAGAGCCCTTCCTCTTTGTGTCCCCTTTGCTCCTCCTGCCTTGTGACTCGCCCTCTCTCTGCCTCTGTCTAAGCAGAAGGACCCAGCTTGCCCTTTGGCTAATTCACAGGAGTGTCCCAACAATGAAGTAAATAGCGGTCTCGTGTTTAAAAACTAGGCTGTGAGAAACCCATGTCCTGGACACAAAGATATTTCACTTCGGCCAGGGGAGGGGGCGCTGTCGCCATGAAGTGATGAGCTGAAGGAGACTCCCCACCTGGAGTTGCTAGAGAGAGGCCTGCTTGCAGCTCAAATGCACAGAAGAGGAAGCAAGGAGCTGGGCTAAGGCTGGGAGTGCTCCATGGCTCTCCATAAGGAATCATGCAGTGGTGGGGTGAGCAGCTTGACAATGAGGTGCCTCGAAATATGAGGTTCAGTGGACATGATATGGCAAGAAAGACTTCTGGGATTTAGACAAGCACATCTTCCACATGGCCCTAAGGACAACCCTGACACTGCTAATCTCTAATATATTATTTCCTAAAGCACAGTCTACAAAGTGGCATCTTACAACTCAAACTGGATGGCGGATAGGTTTGCTAGTTCTAAGCAGACATCTTAAAAGAAAATTAATAAGCTGGTAGCATTTGAAAATCAATAACATTTTACCTGGAAGTCTGGATTTCTGGCTCTCTTGAGAAGTGGAAATGAGGGTATACATGATTACAGTCACATAGAGATGACTAGCTACTGCTCCATGAAGACTGGACCTCTGATTTGCCACATTCCTTCCACACTCTTCCCTATGAGGTCCTATATTTGATCCACTTCATTAATTTATAGTAGTTGTCTGATTAATGGAGATACTTGAGTTTGTTACTTTCACTATAAATTAATTACAAGTCCACAGTATTCAGAACAATCAATCTCATTTAATGAAGTAGTATATTGTGCAGTGCTTCTCAAAATATCATTGGGGTAGGACCAAGCAAACTTCCTTGTTTTTCTTGTTCCAGTACATTGTGAACTGATATGTGGTTGTATTACTAGTATGCCACTCATATTTGACTTGTCATTCAAGTTTAACAACTGCACTGGTATATACCTTGTTCAAAAAGTGAGCCCACTAATTTAAATTTGACTAAATCAGATGTATACAGATTCCTTAATGCCAGCTCTCAATGTCCATACTTATCGTAACTGACTGGTAACAGACAGTTCATTGTACCAGTCCTCAAACTTTTTAGATTTAGATTTTAGATTTAGATTCAGATTTTAAATCTAACGAAAAGCAGTAAGCAGGACTTGCAGTTGGTATTGTTTCTCCTTCAGAGTCTTCATGAAAACAGATTTATCCCTCTTATATTTAGGACTTTAGCATAATACTGGTGAAAATGTTGCTGAACTACTTCTGTTAAACCAAAAAATATTAAGGAAAACAATTAGCATCAGTGGGCATGTTAGATGTAAGATTGTTGAGTTCTGAAATGTAGGATAAAAAGAATTCACCAAGGCAACTGTGAAAGGGAATCTTCGTGACAAGAAGGGACAACATACTGAAAGAAGAGGCAGAACTGGGTTCTGGTCTCCTACAGTGTAGTTTACCTGGGGGCCCATCACTTTCCAGTGAGGAAAATGGAAAAATTGTTTCAAAGGTCAGCTAGAAATGTATAATTATGACTGTGCTCTTTTCCTAACAAAATATTTCTATGGAAAATGGGTACATAGGGTTCAGAGGACATGATTCTTTTAGGGTCTCCATTATACAGCTGAGGCCACTGAGGCCCAGTGATGGTAATCAGTTCTTGTAAAGTCACATGGTGAGTGGGCAGCACAGTAGAATGATGGCCTGGGGCTCCTTCCTCTACTGTATCCTGAAAAAGGGGTCTCAAAAGAGAAAGTGTTTAATGTTCTCCTCTGAGAAAAATAAGCTAAAGTCTTCAATACCAAGGTGTTAGGATCTCTTGGATTTCTTGGGAAGTACTCAATAACTCAGTCCCAAGAATATTCATTTGTGCTTTGTTTGGGGAAGGCCAGACAAGTTAGGAGAAAAGTGCTGATTTTATAGTATAAGTCTTTGGACTTTGCAAACCTAGGTCTTGTTCCACTGGACATTGTGTTAAACTGTGTTATGAACACAAATATGTCTCAGTTAAGGTGTTCCGGTAATTCTGATCTGTCCACTAACCATTGTCTTAAATGTGGCAATGTGATGGCATGAGAAGCCTGTGTTCAAGAGCCTAGTCTTTGAAGTACTTGAGGTACTGACCTTTTTCATGGTGCTCTAAGACAATCCTTCTTTGCTGAAGACAAAAATCTCCCTCCTGTAGCCGATTGTAGGGCCTTTAGGGAAGCATCAGTGTAAATCAAAAACTATCTGGAGAGCCAGGCATACTAGCTCATGCCTGTAATCCCAGCAACTTGGAAGGCTGAGGCAAGAGGAACCTTTGAGGCCAGGAGTTCAAGATCAGCCTGGGCAACATAGTGAGACCTCCGTCTCTACAAAAATATTTTAAAAATTAGCTGGATATGGTGGTATGTAACTGTAGTCCCAGCTACATGGGAAGCTGAGTTGGGAGACTCTCTTGAACAAAGGAGTTCTGAGCTGCAGTGAGCTACAATTGCACCACTGCACTCTAGCCTGGGCCACAAAGTGAGACTACAATTCTTAAAAAAAAAAAGTATCGTCCGGGCATGGTGGCTCACTCCTGTAATCCCAGCACTTTGGGAGACCGAGGTGGGTGGATAGCCTGAGGTCAGGAGTTCGAGACCAGCCTGACCAACATGATGAAACCCTGTCTCTACTAAAAACACAAAATTAGCGGGGCGTGGTGGTACATGCCTGTAATCTCAGCTATTTGGGAGGCTGAGGCAGGAGAATTGCTTGAACCCGGGAGGTGGAGGTTGCAGTAGGCTGCAGTCGCACCATTGCACTCCAGCCTGGGCAACAAGAATTTAAAAAAAAAAAAAAAAAAAGCATCTGGAGATGATAGAGACTTAAAGTGCCTATGGTTCACTTACGACTTGTGATAAAGTGAAAAGTCCAGTGGAAGTACATAACAAAAATAATACAACTGAAGAAGAAATTGTGACATACAAAATAAGATAATAAAGCCAATGTAAAAAAGTTTTGAACAAAATGTATGTCAGCATAATGATTAATCATATTTTGAAGTAAGTCTATGGTAGATTCTAGACATCTGTATTTTACTAAACCTCCATAAAAAGGTTTGATGTGCATCCTCAACTTAAAAAGCCGTGAGGAAAGATGCTTCATAAAACTTAAAAGGAAAGTTGTGACTAAATAGTTTTAGAAATCTACTGAAATGATGACTGTTAATACCATAATTTTGTTGCCTAATATCATGAAGGAAAGCACTAGCAGGACTCTGATAATTAGAAACATACTATGGACAGTGGGGGCACTGACAAATCTCTAGGAACTTCTCATACAATCTAGAACTTCTGAAATGTTTATACTAATAATATATTTGATATTCAGATTTTATCTAGGGAAGGCTGAGTACCTCTTTTCTTTTTTTTTCTTTTTTTTTTATACAGGGTCTCACTCTGTCACCCAGGATGGAGTGCAGTGGTACAATCATGGCTCACCATAGCCTCAAACTCCTGGGCTCAAACCATCCTCCCCACTGAGCCTCCCAAGTAGGTGGGAATACAGGTACACACTACCATGCCTGGCTAATTTTTTTTTTTTTTTTTTAGAGACAGGATCTAACCTATGTTGCCCAGGCTGGAGACCACCTCTTTTGATTTTACTTTTTTCCATGCAACTCATCAATACTAACAGCAGCAAAACTAATTTTATCTAATATCTATCTTTTTATAAGGTGAAAGAACAAATCTTTCCTATTTTCTAGGTACTCTGTTGGACATCTCAAAGATAAGTCTAAGTGTAAAAGATTTATAGAGTTTCATTTTATTTCATTTAAACTTTTGAATTTTATTTTGAAAGGCAAAATTGCTAGGAGATTTGAGAATTAAGTTAGGATCATGGGTGGCTGAGTACATGAATGGTTGTAGCTTGGCTATCTGTTAATTAAAGTGACAGTACAATATTTGGATAAACATACAAAAGACCTTAATACATTCTTAATGGAGAACTTTTTTTTTTTTTTTTTTTTGAAGAGAATAATCAAGGGCAAGATAAAGTTAGGGGAAAAAAGTGTTATTGTGGTAAGATGCAGAATCCCTACTTTTAGGGCAGGATTACATAGGTAATATTTTAGGCTAAATTATGACCCCAAAGATATTCACTTTCTACTCTCTGAAACCTATATATGTCACTTTATATGGCAAACGGAACTTTGCAGATAAAGAGATTGAGGTTGGGAGATTATTGTATTGTAGGTCATGCAGGTGGGCCCGGGACAAATGTTCGTATAAGGGAGAGGCAGCAGCAGGTTTGATCACAGAGGAAGAAGACAATGTGAGGAGTGAAACAAGATGCTGCACTGCTGGCTTTGAAGATGGAGGAAAGAGGCAGGAACCAAGGAATGCAGTTGTAGAAGCTGGAAAAGGCAAGGAAATGGATTCTCTCCTTGATCCTCTGGAGGGAGCATGCCCCTGTTGACACCTTGACTTCAGCCCAGCCAAACTGATTTCAGACTTCTGATCTCTAGAACTTTAAGACAACAAACATTTGTTGTTTTAAGCCACTGTGTTTGTGGTAATGTGTTATGGCAGTTATAGGAAACAAATACACGCCAAAAGTAATCTTTTACAACTTTTTATTAAGAACAGACCAATACTCCAAGAAAACTCATTTTCACAGAAAAACTAATTCTAGATTTGTTTCAATGAAATATTTGCTTTTAAATAACCCACTATTTACTTTGACAGTCTCACAAATAAACCCATCAAAACTGAGCCAGATTTGGCAAAATGTTAACACAAAACTGTGTTCCTTTTCAGACTCTTTCTGCAAACCTCCTACAACTTTCTTTATTCACTCAGGTTTTATCCTTCACCATTCTTCCTCATTCCCATCCTGGAACAAGTCATTTTTCTTTAGAACAGAAATATACATTTTTGCCCATAATAAAAATTTCATTATCTTGAGATTCCTAGTAATCTCATTCACTTGTATTAATAATAACTTTTAAGCAGCTACTTGTATTTCACAAAGAAAACCAGGGAGTAGATAATTGTGAATTTCTGTCATTTTAGCAGCCTAACCAATCTCATGAATATACTTCACTGAGCTTTATCCAGCCACATACTTCCCTTATTTAATTCCACAGTGTGGCAGAAATGAAAATGTTCATTTACAGACCCAAAGATAAAGCCTCTTTGTGGCATGTACGAATAACAAGCAATGGTGTATAAATGAAAACTGTGCTTACTGATCAATTTTTCAGAATTCTGTCTTACTTAGAAATGATCTGGAAAGCCAATGAATAGCCAAGATCTGCAGTTATCTGAAAATTTTGGAAATGCTCTTCAAGGTAACATACTACACAACCTCATTACTATGGAACTACAAATTTATCAGAACAGTGATTCAAGTTGCTTAAAAATAGATTTAAGTTTTTAAGTAATTTTAAATATTTGACAGGAATAATTCTAGCTCATTTGATCAAAAAGCTGTATAAGTTTAGGAAAAACATACCCAAGAGTATAAAAATATATGCTTGTATTAAATATGACACTGATAAATCAGAGATGTTTACATTAAACTCAAAGTCTTAAACTAGTCTTATTTGCCAAAGAGTTACATAAATTATATAAATCTGAATTCTTAAAATGGTTTTGAGTTGGTTTCTAGGATAATATATTTTTTAGACTAGCACATTTAAAAATCAATAGTACAATTTGCGTATTTTAGGAAATTCTAGTTATATTCAATTTATATAAGCAGTTATTTGTCTAGATATGCCAATCAGAATAGAACTCCTTTAATTTGGGAGACTTTATAATCTAACGTATTAATACTGTGCATAGGTAGGAAAACATTACACACTCGTACAATCAGAGTGAGGATATTACAGACATATAGACCTACAGCTAGAAATAGAGTTTGTAGCTTCAATTCTTCAATTTCAGGCATGGATCAAGATTGAACACAAAATCAGAAAATCTCCCCAGTCCAGATTTTAATAGCTCTTTTCCTGTCAAAGGGCATGAAATTCTTAAGTGATTTGAGCTTAGAAAAATAAACTAACAAAAAGGGTGACAAACCAGACTTTCTGTTGCCCGTCACCCAATAGGGACTAGATTTCTCTAAACCATGGATGCACTTAGATCTCCAGATTGTTAGACCTTAAAATCGGATTTCAAACCATTTCTCTCAATGGTAAAGGGGAATAACTTAATGGTTGTAAGTGAACCAGAACAAAATAGAAACACAAAATTTGTAGAGAGGATTTCAAATGAGAAAACGAGGGTGTCAACAAAGCTCTATTGGTGCTCTGGATTCACCTATGAGAGCGAAGAAAGGACATGCCTAGGCTTTAACTGCTCACGAGGTGCACTTCCTTGTCAGCAATGTTTACCTGACTCTTACAGGTGAATCAGTTGGACATCTTGTTATGACTTCCAAAGTGGTTAAAATATATTTTTCAAAGGGTAAAATTATGTTGCTCATACAGATGTGAACCTGTTGTTTACGCATAAGGAAATGAACAGATGTTATGGCCAGGCGTGGTGGCTCACACCTGTAATCTCAACACTCTGGGAGGCTGAGGTGGGTGGATTACCTGAGGTCAGGAGTTTGAGACCAGCCTGGCCAACATGGTGAAACCCCTGTCTCTACTAAAAATACAAAATAAATAAATAAAATAAAAGAGAACCAACTAAGGATTATTTAGAGTTATCAAAATAAGTATGTAATTGGAAACAAAACTTCTTGTATGACATTTTGAGAGGGAAGACAGTTGAACCTGTGTTGAACAATGCATTTTGCAGTATGTGTCAGTGACCTGTCAGGTAGCCTGTATCCTAGAGTTGAAAAGCAACAAGACCAACAACAACAACAGGAGTTACATAGCCCCACAGAATGCAGAAATGCCGGTGCACAGGCCTGAGTGCCACCGATTCTTTAGGGGTGGGACAGTCAGTCTAATTGACATGTCCCAATTCAAGAAGAATTGCTGATGCCTGGGTTCCAGAGCCTGGCAGGGCTCCTCACAGCCTCATCCATTGGCAAAATCACTCATTTGAGGAAGCCCCATGCTGTTGCCATCAGCAAATTCTCTCAGAAAGTTTAAATCCATGATGTGTTTCTGACTCCTCTCAGTTTCTGTCATTTTTCGTTGGAGGTGTCTGTGGGACATCTAAAAGAAGACATACCATAAGAGATTTTTAAGATTTAGTATGGAGGCAGGAATGGCTGTGTAGCCTGGAGAGATACATAGGCTGATAGCAGGCTTTGGATGCTCTGAGACGTATGTCCATGCATCTGTGGTGAAAGATTCTGTGCACGTTGCCAACATCCTATCTTGAGCATGTGTCGCAGCACATACTGCAGTGTTTCTCTTCCTTTCTGCCACAGGCCTTTCTCCTCTGGCAGGGAATGCAACTCAGGTACTGATGAGAAGTGTGGGTAAGGTAATGCCCACGGGGCCACCCCAAACTAAGGGAGATGGTAGTTGATGGATAAGACCTCAGCCTCTCTGTCCTTTAGATGGATAATTTGGGGTACAATTTACACAATCCTCTGTGGATCTCCAGTGGGAATGAGCCTCATTTGCCACAGTGGTAACCAGTTTAAAAATGTAGTCTTTAGTAGCCTTGCTTCCTCCCCTCTCCCCCTTCCCACCCAACTCCTTCATTCTGCTTTCTAGGCTTACCTCCCAAATGAACCACCTGCACCCAGATGCTTGCCTCAAGCTCTTCAGTTTGAGAGTAGTCATCTAAATAGAGATGATAATTTGAATCACAGTGGGCCAGGCATATGCAGCTGTGAAAAAGAAAGCTAGGTTCATCCAGGGACAATTTCAGTCACAGATGATGTGATAGAATTGAAGGGTAAGCATGTTTGAGGTTTGTGCAAGAGAATGAATGAAGTTTTGCACCAAGTATTCTTAGCTGGATGTGGGAAAATAGAGGATTTGTTTCATTGGAGGACTTGGTAAAAATTTAAAAAAAACAATCGTAGTAGCTCTTAAGCAAGCAAGTCAGATGGGTAGAAGGTGGTGGTCAGGATAGGGTGTTTGAATTAGTGATTTCAGAGGTGTTTATTGACTCTTGGATTACTAGGAAAGCGCTCTTAATAACTCACTCCTGCAATTTCACTTCTGCTGTATTTGGGGGAAGGCTAAATAGGCTAGGATTCTTAGGTCTAATTTTATACCACACTTCTCTGAACTTTGATAACCTGATGCAATCATCATCTGTTTGATCAGATCGCTGCCCAGAGATCTACCTTGGCCGGACACATTGGCTAGATTCTGAAAAAACCTTACTTAATTTTTTGTCTGTTTTCTGGACCAACCGTATTTTATGAACTAATCTAATGATAATAGCTTTAATTCATATATTCATAGAGGAATATTGTGAGGAGGGAGTTGAAGGCATAGCTTTTTATGTTTGTATGTGGTGCTTTACGTGATGTAAGCTTATAAACTTTTGGCATAACATCATCTTTTTTTGCATGTGTATACTCACACACAAAAACACAAAACACAAAACTTCAGGAAGTATGAAGGGAAATACACTGGAATATCAATTAGTTGTTGTCCTGAGATAGCAAGAATATGGGGTACTTTTTTTCTTTCCATTTATCTGTGTTTTTCATGCTTTCACAATGAGTATAAGTTTTTGTTGCAAAAGAGAGAGTGATTGATCATGGGCTACTCTGGGTGGCTGTGGGTTTTTGTCTTACTCATTTGTGCATGCCCAGTTCTGACACATATGACTGCTCAATGTAAGGTCAGTGAATGTTGAAAAAAACCTAACTGTTATCACGGAAGGTATTTTTTGTGAGTTAGGCAGGGAAGTTAAATTAATCTCAATTACTTTCTTTCTTTTCTTTTCTTTTTTTTATTTTTTTTGAGACAGAGTCTCGCTCTGTCGCCCAGGCTGGAGCAGAGTGGCGCAATCTCGGCTCACTGCAAGCTCTGCCTCCCGGGTTCACGCCATTCTCCCGCCTCAACCTCCTGAGTAGCTGGGACTACAGGTGCCCGCCACCACACCCGGCTAGTTTTTTGTGTTTTTTAGTAGAGACGGGGTTTCACTGTGTTAGCCAGCATGCTCTTGATCTCCTGACCTCATGATCCACCCACCTGGGTCTCCCAAAGTGCTGGGACTATAGGCGGGAGCCACCGCGCCCGGCCAATTAATCTCAATTTCATAGATGAAAAAAGTGAGGGTATCATTTGAGATGTTTTCATTGCAAGTGATAGAATATGCAACTAAAAGCAATTTAAAATTGTAAAAATGTATTATCTCATATAATAAGTTCAGAGGCAGAGTGATCCTACGGTTGACTAACTTCTTAGCACAACAGTGTCGAGGATCCAGGCACTTTCCATCTTTTTATCTGTCTTCTTTGGTTTCTTATTGGTGTCTCCCCTGATGATTGCAAGAGGACCATGTATCTATTATGTATTTCTGCATAACAAACCACCATAAAACTTAGTGACTTAAAGTAATAGCAGTCGTTTCTTTTGCTTATGATTTTGTAATTTGTGTAGGTATCCACAGGGCTTGCCTTGCTCCGTGTGGCATCAGCTGAGGCAGCTTGACTAGGGGCTGGCAATTTGGTACTGTTTAATACTGGTTGCTTACCTGGGGCTGAGGGCTGGAGGCCTTGGTTCTTTTCCATGTGGACCTCTCTTGGCTTTTTTACAACATGGAAGCTAGATCTTAAGAGTGAGGATTCCAAGAGACACGAAGTAGAAGTTTTCTGTGTCTTAATATGTTGGCCTGGAAACCAGAATCATTTTTGCTTGATCCTATTTAGGAGTCACATGATCTTAGATTCAAGAAGAGAAAACGTAGACCCCACTTGTTGACGGGTGGTATTCCACAGGACTTCAGGAGCCATGTTTTAAAACATCTACAGGTAGTTTTAGGTCTAGACATTACATGCAGACATGATGAAGAGGGAGGTTTCTTCCTGTGTACTTCTTTTTATTAGGGAGGAATGCCTCTTTTTTTCAACATAATTCTATTCCGTTTCCGTTGGCCAAGATTGGGTCACATGTCCATGCCAAACCAATCTCTAGGTACAGGAATAGAAAACGAAGTTACAGATTTCTCTGAGGTGTAGATATCCTTGACCCTACAGAACAGCTGGGCAAGGCCTGGAGTGGATAGACCAGCTTCATCCTCTTAACCCAATGAATACAAATTACAAATAGTATAATTTTTGTATTTGTCTGTGACACAGAATAAGTTAGGAGACTGGTCTGTATTAATCTTTATTTACTCCAGTGGTCAAACCTGGGATCATCTTCCTTGAACACGTGGAAGGATGAGCAGCACCTAATCAGAATTAGAGTTCTGCCTTTAAGGAAGAAGAGAGGAAGGATACCAATTAAATTAGAGACCCACAGTATCTGCAACACTGAGGTTTAGGAAGTTTAAGGGCCCAAAGCCAAGACCAAGACCCAGTTTTTGGACACTTGGCCCAATGTTAGTTGTTTTAACCAATACTGCTTCTTGTGGAGTTGGAGAATGTTAGACATGGAAGGGACCTAAGAGATCATCATGTTTGATTTTGCACACTCTGTAGAAACCACTTATTCAGTGTCCCTGAAAGGTATTCCACCAGCCTCTGCTTGATTATATTCAGCAGTGGAGCTGTCAGTATTCAAAAGACACTTCTATTGGTGAAGTACTCATTGTTAGAAATTATTTCTTATATAATAAGAAATTAAGTGGGACTTTTCATTTTCCTCCAGAAATGACATCTGGCCCATGTGCTGAATATATTACCTTCAGAAGAAAAGCCACTAAGGACTGTCCAGTTTTCTTCTCTCAGGATTTTCTGAGAGTAACAAACTAACACTACCACAGTCAACCTCACATACCCAGACTTTCCAATTCTAAAAGGACTTACATGGGGAGAAGGGGCAGAAGAGAAGAGGATCTTCTGTAACTTATTTATGGTGATAGGTTACTTCCTCCCTTCCAGAAGCCACTTAAAGTAGAATTTCAAGATGAACGGTGCTAGCAACAAGGGTAGTCAAGTCACTCCCTGACTTATGAAGCTGGGAACCCATAGGCCTATCTCAGTTGCTTACCTCCCTTAGAGATGGCTTGTTGTGTGTACCCTGGAGTTTAGGAGTATTTATGAGCATAGTGACTGAGGCCTGTTTTTCATTTGTATATTCCTGAAGGAGGGAGACTTGAGGGAATAGCCTGGAGTGAATAAAGACTGTGGTGCCATATGCCTGGAAAGGGGGTGAGAGGTCTGCTGTATCAGCTAGCTATTGCTGAAAAACAAACCACCAAAGACTTAATGGTTTAAATAAAACATTTATTGTTGCTCAATAGTCTACAGCTCTGTTGGTATGTTAGGATTCTCTAGAAAAGCATTATATTGGTGTATAGTATATACGTATATATTTCCAAATATATACATATATATGTGTGTATATATTTTTCCAAATATATACATATGTGTGTATGTGTATATATATGTGTATGTATATATATGTGTGTGTATATGTATATTTTCCTCTTTGCTTTATCAAATCTTTACATGACATGTTTGCTTTAGATATGTATTTTTTTCCTTTTTAAGCAATAAAATTTATAGTATAGTTGGGGCACCCTGTGAGTCTTCCTCGTCATGATTTCAGAGTTTATCATTCTTGTGCATGATTTATAACTTTGCTACATAGGCACTGTATCCATAAATAGGATATATTGATTTTGTAGGTCTTTAAACTTTATCACACTGCAAATAACTTTCTGAAACTTGCATTTTTTTTAGTCAACATTATATTTTTGAGAACTATACACATTGATGAATGTAAACTTAGTTTATTCATTTTTGTGGCAGAAAAGTGTTCTATTGTAGGGTGGCCAACCTTTTTCTGTAAAGGGATAGAAGAAAAATATTTTAGATTTTGCAGACCATCTATGGTCTGTGTCACATATTGCAAATCCAAGAAAGAAATAGCTTGTATATATCTGATAGTAGATTGGATGCTCCGGTACTTTTCTTACTTTATTGGCTTACATTTCTAACAATTCCATTTAATGGTTTTCTGCACCAGAGATCATTTTCAGCTATAGTCAGTATAGTATACATAGCTGCTGTAGCAGCCTAAACAATGGTCCATATGATTGCATAATGGTATATACCTATTATAAGATTATATTAAGCCTGCAAGACTTGAAGGTGGGTTCATATTCATTCCTCCTAAATTAAACCCACCTCCAAATGTGCCAGGGGGGAGAATGTTTCCATCCACCCACCAAGAGTTTTTGCTTAGGTTTGGTTTTGGCATGATGTTGGCTCTGAGTTTTTCCTGGAGTTTGTGGCCACAAGTCAATGGAAGTTACTTAGTGGTACTTAGTGGGAAGACATATGCCTCCTACCCACCCCCACACAAGGGTATCTTGTCAAGGCTGTGCTTGAGTTTAGTGAAACATGTAACTGCTGCTTATATAACAATTTGAATAATCCAGTATCCAGTATAGGCCTTCTGATTCCTCACCCACATCTCCGTAAAGTAAGTAGGTCTTGGTAGTGCTGCATAGAATTAGAGGCACTGAGTAGGTATAATCACACATCGAAGAAGTGATATCCTTGCAAGGTCCAAACCACTTGTTTTTCATTCTTTTTATCTTACCTATTTCTAAAAGGCTTTCATGTTGTTTACAACCATGGACATGTATCAAACATGACCATAAAATAAGGAGAACAAAATATAAAGTATTTGGAAAAGAGGGAAGGGAAGATAGATTTGGGAAGAAAAATACACTGAGGATTATTGTGGTAGTTGAAAAGATTAGTGGAGGTAAGAATGTGCATGCAAATATTTGTGAGTGTCTATGGTTCAAGTGTTGGCAAAAGAAAAAATACGAGAGATTGCTTCAGTCATGGAGGGTCTAATGGCCATGCTTTATTATTTACAAGGTTCACTGTACATGAGTAGCTACATTTTAAGAGGGTTTGTGATGCCTTGCCCTACCTGAAAATCTGCAGTAGAATAGAGAAATTCTGTCTTGGGATTCTGAGTGGTCTTGCTACCATTTTGCTGTTAGATACCATTTTGCTGCTTCCATTTTGCTGATAGAGGGCCCCATATATGAGTCTAGGATCTTACTTCCTTGCTCTGCTATTGAAAGGAAGGTTTTTTTTTTTTTTTTGGTTTTTTTTTTTTTGCGTAGTTCAACTACTGATGCCCCTTTTCTCTGCCTGAGGCAGGATGATAAGGAAGGAGGACAAGTTGCTAGGGCAGATAGAGGGATCTGCTTCTGCCCCCACTTCTCTCTGATCATTGGTTATTCCTTGAGAGGCAATTCTCAGAAACCAGCTTTGCACAGTGAGGCTTACCCATTCTCGGGTGCCTAACCAGCATGATTTCAGAAGGTCTTTACATATGAAATACTCGCATAATAGAAGACAGACATGAAATTTGGGCTCAGTGGAAGCAAGGAAGAATTGAACAAATCCTCAAAGTACCCTTGGTGGATTCTCCAGACTCCTTGAGGTCCTGAGCAGTTTTAAGGGTAGCGGACTCCTTCCTGCCTTCAAGTAACAAAAGAGATAAAATGTGGAGCTGAGACCACTGCTAGGGAAATAGACGTAATTGTATTTATTTAGGCAGAAGAGCCTACTGGTTAAGGCTATGATTCTGGGGCAAGACTACTTAGATTGGAATTCCAGCTCTGTTAACCTGAGTGATCTCTGGGAAGTTATTTAACATCTCTATGTCTCCACTTTCTCATCTCTATTATGAGGATAGTAACAGTATCTACTTTATAGGATTGTTAGAAGTAAGTGATTGATAGCTGTAAAATTCTTACAATAGTCCCTTGGCATGAAATAAGAGTGCAATAATTTTTTGCATAAGAAAGATGCACTGGAAGAGATCTTATCATCCAGGTCCTTAGGCAAGAAATCAAAATACGTCTGGGAGAAAAGAACAAAATCACTCAGGATCTCTAAGGATTATAGAGTATACAGTTATAATCACGTCATGTGGGTTGTGAGTGATAGGCCATAGTATTTGTTCTCACAATTCTGAGGACAAGATATAAATATGTGTTGAAGGAAAAGTCCTCAATTTTTGGCTAAACAGCTGGTAAACTGACAGATGTTCAAGAGAGATTTTGGTAACAGTGAGATCTTAGTCACTAAGACTTTAAGAATTTTCTTTTAACAATACTAGGGCATCATACTGGTTATATTGCAGAATGAGTTTTGCTGTAGTAATCTAAGTAGGGGTTTATGCCATGTCTATTTTCTACTTGGCATTTTGCCAGGGTAGGGAAAAATATATCTGAAACAACTCCATTATAACAATGAAACGATAGTCCTTCCTTTTTGCCTTTAAAAATTCTAATCTAATAAACATTTATTGAGTGCCTACTAAGTATAGTAACAGTGTACCTAGTTTTTTCAAATACATACTATTATTGAAGTATAAAGGACACACAGAAAACTATACTCATCATAAGGGCAAATATTGATTTATCACAAAGTAAACTTACTCATGTAGTTCTCTATCCAAGGTGAGAAACAGAAGAGTATCAGAATCCCCAAAAGACTCCTTATGTTTCTTTTCAGTTACTTTCCTCACCCACCTCCCCAAAAGGTAACCACTAAGCAGAAAGCAAACTTCTCACACCACAGATTATTTTTTCCTGGGTTTTAAAATTTTATGTAAATGGAATCAGAGTTCTGATTTCTTTCACTCACACTGTATTCATGAAAGTTATCCATGTTGTAGTGTGTAACAGAAGTTTGTTCCTTAGCATTGCTGTATAATATTCCATTGTATGAATATACCACAATGTATTGATACAGTCTGCTTTCGATTAATGTTTAGGTTATTTCCAGATTGTGACTATGACAAATAATGCTTCTATAAATATCCTTGTGCTGGCCTTTTAGTACACATATATATACAGTTCTGTTGCATGTATATGCAGGAGTAGAACTGCTGGACCAAAAGCAATGTCAATGTTTAGCTTAAGTAGAGACTGCACAGGCAGTTTTACCATTTTACACTCCCATAAGCAGTGTATGAGAGTTCCAGTTGCTCCATACCCTTGCCAGCACTTGGTTTTACTTTTTGTGATGGAGTAGGTGTGTAATATCTCATCGTAGTTTGAATTTGCATTTATTGATGAATAATGGACTAATTTTCTTTTCATGTCTTTAGTGGCCATTTTGGGGATGTGTTTGTGTACGTGTTTGTGTGTGCATGCGTTTGTGTGTGCATGCATACACATGTGTGAAAAGACTATTCAAGTATTTTCACTCATTACAAAACTGAGTTGTATTTACCCTTTTGGTCCTTGTTCATGCCTTCTTGTATCTCCATGCTTCCACATAGGATCATTTCTTATGGGCCTGAAATACTACTTTTAGCATCTCTCCTTTAGTGCAGATCTGCTGGTGACAAATTCCCTCTCCTCATTTTTGTTTTGACAGAAAATGTATTTATTTTACCTTCATCTTTGGGACTGTGTTACTTCCCACTTTTAGGTTATCATTCATCTTCCGGCTTCCATTATTTCTGTTGAGATGCTACTGTCCTCTGTCATTATTGTTACTCCTTTGAAGTTCATCTGTTTACTTATACTTTCTGACTGCTTTTAAAGACTTTCTCTTTGACTTTGGTGTTCAGCAATTTTAACATGATATGCTTAGTTGTGGTTTTCTTCATATTTATCCTACTTGAGTTTTGTAGCATTTCCTCAATCTGTGGTTTGATATTTTAGCAGTTTGAGAAAATTCTCAGCCTTTATTGCTTCACATATTGCGTCAGAGCCATTCTTTTCTCTCTCTTTCTCTCTCTCTTTTTCTCTCTCTGGGACATTTTCACTCTACCATAAGTTTTTCATGCTTTTTGTTTCTCCATTTGAGTGTTTTCTTCTGACCTACCTTCTAGTGAGTACTAATTATCTTTATAGCTGTATCTAATCTGCTATTAAACCCATCTGTTGATTTCTTAATTGTAATTGTGGTATTTTTTTTTAGTTCTAGAATTGTCATTTGAATTTTTAAAATAGTTTCCAGTCTCTGATAATTTCCCAATTTTGTCACACAATTTTACAAACATATAAATTACAGTTATTTTAAGTCCATGTCAGATTGTTACAAAATCTGTATCTCCTATAGGTCTATTTTTATTATCTATGATTATTTTTGGATTTTGGTCATTTTTTGTTGTTGGCATACCATGTTATTTTTAATTTAATGCCAGGTATTTGTAAGAAAAAATTGGAGAAATTTTGAGGTTCTGCATGAACTATCTTTCTCCAGGAAGATTTTGCTTTTGTTTATGGCAGCCAGATGGACTAGATGCAGATCAACTTGACTCAGTAATGACTTGAGATGGTTGAAACCTATATCAGTCTTTGAGAGGGCTTAATCTCTTTCTAGTCACCCTAACTCCTGATGTCCTTTGAGTTTCTACCAGAAAGCTTTGGGTGTACACTAGGATCATTATGGGGCCTGAATGTCAATATTTGTTCCCATACCCACCAGCTTTGAGAGATTGCTATAAGTTGTATTTATATTATTTGTCTCTTAGTACTCACTTTCATTTGGGAAAATGTCTTGAGGGAAAAAGAGCTTCAGAATTTTCTCTAGAGATTTTTTTTTTTCTTTCAAATGTCTTAGCTCCAGGAGTACTCACTGCTTTAGAAGATCTCTGATGTCTTTGAACAGATGTTTACCTAATTGTTCTTGACAGAAATAATGGATTAAACAAGCTAATCTGCCATGCTAACGTGGAAATCTTTTGCTTTTTGATGCCTTTTTTAGGGAATTCAAAAAGCATGAGAAAATGAAATTGTACTTTTTTTGTCGTTTTAAATGTTTGTTGATGGCCACAAGACTAATACTTTATCCGTTTTTTCTTTTCCTTTTTCCTATTTGTATGAATTTCAGAGGTACAAGTAGTTTTGTTACATGAATTTATTGCATAGTGGTGAAGTCTGAGCTTCTAGTGTATCCATCACCCAAATAATGTACATTGTACTTAATGTACTTAATGTACAATGTACATTAAGTAATTTCTTATCCTTTGCCATCCTCCCAAATCTGTAGTGTCTATCATTTCACACTGTGTGTCCATGTGTACACATTATTTAGCTCCCACTAAGTGAGAATATATGGTATTTGACTCTTGTTCTGAGTTAGTTCACCTAGGACAGTGACCTCTGGTTCCATCCATGTTACTGCAAAAGACATTTCATTCTCTTGTTATAACTGAGTAGTATTCCATTACATATCGCATTTTCTTTACACAGTCGTCCATTGACGGACATATAGGTTGATTATATATCTTTACTATTGTGAATAGTGCTACAATAAACATATGAGTGCAGGTATCGTTTTAATATGATTTATTTTTCTTTGGGTAGATGCCCAGTAGTAGGATTTCTGGATTAAATGGTAGTTCTCTATTTAGTTCTTTGAGAAATCTTCACACTGTTTTCCATAGATGTTGTATTCATTTACACTCCCACCAACAGTGTATAAGCATTCCCTTTTCTCCCATCCTTGCCAACATCTGTTATTTTTATTACTTTTTTATAATAGCCATTCTGACTGGTATAAAGTGATATCTCATTATCAATTATCAGAAACGCATTAATTTGCGTTTTTCTGATGATTAGTGATGTTGAGCATTTTTAACATTTTATTCTATAATATATATTTAGTCTGTGCAGATCTGGGCTTTGAATTCTGGCACACTTTTTGGGATACCTTTAGAGCAATATGAAATCTGTTATGAGTTTGATTCATAGTTAAGAACGAAAAGCAACCAAAAAAGATATACAAATGGCCAATATGCGCATGAAAATATGCTGGAAATTATTAGTCATCAGGGAATTGCAAATCAAAATCACAAGATACAATTTCACACCCATTAGAATGGCTAGAATTAAAAAGTTAGATAATAAGAAATGTTGATGAAGATGTGGAAAAATTGGAATCCTTATAGAATAATGGTTGAAATGTAAAATGGTGCAAACCACTTTGGAAAACACTATGGCAGTTCCTTTGACAATTAAACATTACGTTACCATATGACCTAGCAACTCCACTTCTATAAACTCAAGAGAAAAGAAAATATATGTTCACACAAAAATTTGCGCATGAATGTTCATAACAGCACTATTCACAATAGCCAAAAGGTAGAAACTATCCAAATGTTTAACAACTGATGGATGGACAATGTCTTGTATATCCATACAATGGAATATTATTTGGCCATTAAAAGGAATGAAGTACTGATACGTTCTACAACATGGATGAACCTTAGAAACATTATGGTGAGTGAAAGAAACCAGTCACCCAATACTACATATTCTATTATATTATTCATATGAAAGTCCAGAATAGGGAAATTTTTAAAGATAGAAAGTGTATTAGTGGTTGCTTAGGACCAGTGGGGGCAAAATTGATAGCTAAAGTGTATGGAGTTTCTTTTTGAGGTGATGAAAACTTTTAAAAATTGACTGGTGATGGTTGCACTTATATGTGAATATTTAAAAAATCATTAAATTGTTCACTTTAAATGTATGTGAATTATAGCTTCATTATTATAGAAATTTTTCAACATACAAAAAGATTGAGAGGATATTATAATGAACCCCCATGCATCTATCACGTCTTCAACAATTATGTGTTTTTACCAATGAAGGATTTTTTTTTAAGATGCAGCTTACATAGGCAGATTCATACACTAGGGGAAAAGAGTCAGGATTAAGGGAGTAGTTGAGAATTTAGAAGGGAAAGATGATAATTGATATAGCAAAGTTTTTGAGGAGGCAAGTGATAGAGTGTAGTGCAGGTGGGGAGATCCTGGCTCCAGATCGTAAGAAAGACTCTTTGTTCACTGAGTTGAAAGAAAACAGGTAAAAATTACTGTCTTTCAGAAATCTGTTGAAAATTCTAATTTTCAGAAGCTTGCTTTGCTAACTTCCTCCAGTTTCCCTCTGCCACTGCACTCCATATCCCCTTTGGCTTCCCCAGTTTCCTCTTTGAAGTCATTCACTAATTTTTTTGAAAAGTCTATTCTACAAAAGCATTTCATGAGTTCAGTCATTTTACTGAAGATTCAGTGTCTACAGAGAGTAACCATAATACAGAAAGCAACCATCTACCATCCTCCATCTTATAGGCAGCTTGTGTTATCTCTCTAAAGCAACAGTCAAACTGTTCCCTTGTCCTATAAATAAAATTCCTTTCCTAAAAGGAATTCTGGGAAAGAAAATATTCTCCATAACTTTACATAGAGATTAAGTTTTTGGTGTTAAGTCAGGAAATGAACAAATCCATGCCTAGTGACAGTTAATTTCTCTGTGAATTAGGAAGGTTCATTTGAAAAGAGTTCATTTGGCTGGAATTGGGTAGGAGGAAGCTTTAGGAGTGTGCCAAGGGTTTGAAATATTGCCAAAGCCTTCCTTTTAGCTTTACCTAAAATAATGTCTTCCCTTCTAATAATGATGAAAACAGCAAAATGCCTCCATCCATACACACACCTAGGAAATGAGATTAGGATTACTAGGGGATGTTAGACTTCTGTGAAATGCCACTTAAATAGGCAATACTGCCAATTTATCCCCTTTTGTATTGGCTCTGTGAAGATAAGGTTGGGAAATATTGTCAGGTAACTTTTCTCCATTTAAGTCTGAATCAGTAGGTATTTGCATGAGCATCATCCTCGTCATTCATTAGATGACAGCTTAAGTCTAGAGCTGGAAATGTACATTAGAATCATTTTGTACAAGCTTCTTGTCTCCCAAATGTGCCTCCTTCCCTGACCCCATTTCTATCTATGACATTTTGTAGTGAGTACCCAACAGTATGAATGATGATTAAAGCCAGTGATTTCAAAATATGTTTTATGCATTCTCAGAAGGTTTCTGTGGTTGATTACTACTAAGCACCAACTGGGTAATAATTGCCTAATTCTCTTGATAGAGAAAAAGATGTAATTTGGAAATAATTGACTGAACAAGAGAAAAATGGATAGATACTAGAAAAAATTATGTGGGCCATAGTATTGCTTAAAGCAATAAATATTTTGGAGTCAAAATACCATAAATATAACAATATAAATACCGTATATGTGTGACTACTTAACTTAGATTGTAATAATTTGTGTTTAGCTCATCTTCTGCACTTATTTTTCTTACAGTGGAGAAAACATAAGGACTATGAAAAAATGATTTAATACTGGATCCTTAGAGTTTGGAAATTTGTAACCACACTTACATGTATAAGTAATACACAAAGTATATCACTAATATATTCTGCCATTGAATTAGCCTCTCAGGAAAAATAACAGTCCAATTACTCCCCGGTCAACTCAGGTAATGGTGTTTCTACCTTTTAAATTTGATTAGTAGATTCCAGTCTTTCCAGTGAATGGCATCATTAATTAAAGTCAGTGCCAAAAAACTATGAGAAAAACTGATGCTTTGAGTAAGAATGAGCTTCTCTTCCAGGCAAATAAATGCCAAAGCTTCAGAGTTTTTATGTCTACCAAATATAGATGTTTTTCCATTTGTTCATAACTTAAATAAGAAAAATATTTATTCCTATGCATTTTAAATTGTACATTTAGATAGAGACAATTATGTTACATGGACAGAATTACATGGAATTGAATTTTAAGAATCAGGCATGGATAAAGCTATAACAATCAAGACAGTGTAGTAGCGGCAAAAGAATAGACAAATAGATCAATGGAACAGAATAGAGAGCCTAGAAATAGACCCACATAAAAACAGTCAACTGATCTTTGACAAAAGAACAAAAACAATACAATGGAGAAATGATAATTTTTAAAACTCTAGACACAGACCTTACACCCTTCACAAAAAATTAACCCAAAATGGATCACAGACCTAAATACAGAATACAGAACTATAAAATTCCTAGAAGATAACATAGGAGAAAATCTAGGTGACTTTGGATTTGATGATTGCTTTGTAGATATAACACCAAAGGCATGATCCATGAAAGAAAGAACTAATAAACTTAACTCATTAAAATAAAAAATTACTGCTCTGCAGAAGACACTGTCAAGAGAATAAAAAGACAAACCACAGACTGAAAAAATATATTTGCAAAAGACTTATCTGATAAAGGACTGTTATTTAAAATGTACCAAGAACCCTTAAAACTCAACTATAAGAAAACAATCAGGTTAAAAAAAATGGGCCAAAGACCTTAACAGACACCTTGCCAAAGATGGACAAGATGGCAAATAAGCATATGAAAAGATACTCCACATTATATGTTATCAGGGAAATAAAAATTAAAACAATAATGAGGTACTACTATATACCTATTGGAATGGAATATCACTAAGCTTGAAAAATAAGGAAATTTTGCCATTTCTCAACAACATGAATGAACCTGGAAGATGTTATGCTAAGTGAGATAAGCTAGGCACAGAAAGAAACTTACTGCATGATCTCATTTATATGTGTAATCTAAAAAAGTCAAATTGATAGAACCAGAGAATAGAATAGTAGTTACTAGGGGCAGGGATGGGTCTGGGAAATAGGGAGATGATGGTCAAAGGATACAAAGTTTCAGTTATGTCAGATAAGTAAGTTCTAGAGATCTAATATACAGCATGGTGACTATAGTTAATAATACCTGAAATTTGCTAAGTGTTCTCCCACAGAAAAGGTAACTATATGAGGTAATAGATATATTAGCTTGACTATAGTCATCATTTTATATGTATGTCATCATTTTATATCTATTTTATATGTATATCAGAATATTATGTTATCCACCTTAAATATATTGGCAAAATTCCAGAACACTGACTAAAGAAAATACAGGTGGGGATGTGGAGCAACAGGAGCTCTCATTCATAGCTGTTGAGAACGCAAAATGGTACAATCATTTTGGAATACAGTTGAGAGGTTTCTTAAAAAATACACATGCTCTTACCCTACGATCCAGCAAACAAATTACACCCATTGGTATTTACCCAAAGGAGTTGAAAACTTATGCCCCTCCAGAAATCTACATATGGATGTTTATAACAAATTTATTCGTAACTGTAAAAACCTAGAAGCAACCAAGATGTCCTTTAACAAGTGAATGGATAAATAAATTATGGCACATCCAGATAATGAACTATTATTCAGCACTAAAAAGAAATTGGCTGTCAAGTGATGAAAAGATATGGTGAAAAAAACTTAAATGTATGTTATTAAGTGAAAAAAGTCAATCTAAGAAGGCCACACATACTGTATGATTCCAATTATATAACATTCTGGAAAACATAAAACTATGGAGACAATAAAAAGATCAGTGATTTCCAGGAGTTGGAGACTAGGGAGGGATGAATAGGTGGAGAACAGAGGAATTTTACACAGTGAAACTACTCTGTATAATACTGTAATGATGGCTACATGTCATTATACATTTGTCCAATGTATAATGTCCAATGTACCCATAGGATGTACAATGCCAAGAGTAAGCCCTAATGTAAACTGTAAACTTTGGATGATAATGATCTGTCAGTGTAGGTTCATCAGTTGTAAAAAAATGTATCACTTTGGTGGGGGATGTTGATACTGGGGGTTGTTGATATGCTTGTGTCGGGTGAGGGAATATATGGGAAATCTCTGTACCTTCTGCTCAACTTTACTGTGAGCCTAAAACTACTCTAAAAATAAAGTTTATTAAAATGAATAAATAAACATTTCAAGATATTTTTTTAAAAGTGAAGCAGCAGGCATGGAAAGGTATTATCTCAATTTTATGGGTGAGAAAACAGAACCTAGAGAGGTTGCCATTTTTTCAGCGTAAACTGGTGAGACGAGAATAAAACGAGAGCCAGGCTGTCATTTCCTAACTCATAGCCCTGCTTCCCATCCTTCCTTGTGCCAGTATTTAGAGATGTTGGCAGCCTGTAGTAAGTGATTATATTTCAGTTTTGACCACAGTCTACTTATGGGTTGGCATCATATGTCTTAGATAGTACAACTCAAGGCCAACAGTGCTGTGCTCTGGAATGTAATACCACTTTCCATTTAAATGAGCTACATCTTGTCTCCCCAAACTTCTGCTTCTATTATAAACTGGATAAACCCATTACCCAAAAGTCATTTTAAGAAATAAACAGGTGGAGTTGAAACTTCTTGAAATGCTAAGGACTTCTATCCCAAGACAGATTGACTCTCAGTAACAGTGAAGTTCTCGTTTCTTCAGTTCCCCACAGAATTTAAGAATGCATAAAAAAGGATGAGTTTGTGTCCTTTGTAGGGACATGGATGCAGCTGGAAACCATCATTCTTAGCAAACTATCACAAGAACAGAAAACCAAACACCGCATGTTCTCACTCATAGGTGGGAACTGAACAATGAGATCACTTGGACTCGGGAAGGGGAACATCACACATCGGGGCCTATCATGGGGAAGGGGGAGGGGGGAGGGATTGCATTGGGAGTTATACCTGATGTAAATGACGAGTTGATGGGTGCTGACGAGTTGATGGCTGCAGCACAGCAACATGGCACAAGTATACATATGTAACAAACCTGCACGTTATGCACATGTACCCTAGAACTTAAAGTATAATAATAATAATAAATTAATTAAAAAAAATGCAACCACAGTGAGTATTCTATAGTCAGTGTATCAGTTTAAAACAACCTGCAAATATAAAGGAACATACTGAGCAACTTATTACTGTTTGTATATCTACTGCTGGTATGTGCTGAGGGACATCAAGAGGAAATATCAGATTTGGTTGGTCAGTCTTGATTCCCCAGAAGCTTAGAAGCCAATTGAGAAAACAAAACACACCATATAAAGGACTCTACATATTCAGACGAGCCCAGATGAGGTCAGGAATGTATTTTAGTGTGACTTACCCTGAAGCAGACCCTATGAGAAGAATTTGAGTGCATATATTTTGGGAGGAAGAGGTAAGGAGTGCGGGAAAAGAGAAATGAGGTGGGGAAGGGAAGGCAGCCAATAAAGGGAGACAACTATTAGACGACTATCACCATGGGTGACTAGAAGTTAATCCAATGAGGAAGTACTAGGAAATGGCATAGAACACATGTCTCAGAGATATTCTATCTAATGGATGGGGAAGCCATAGTACTTGTATTCCAGCTCTTAATCTGGGCTAGAATTGGGGCATTGAGGATGCTCCTGGGAGTATTAATTCATGGCACTTCAGCCTGACAGGCATCTGGATGCAGCAGCTTTCTGCAGTCTGGAAAACATACTCAAGCACAGTGGGCAGATGCTGACAACTGGAAGTCAGGCTGTGCACATAAAACAGAAGAGTTCAAGGAATGTGGGTGGGGTGCTGACAGAGTGTCTGCTGCAGTAGGATTTCTAGTGGAGGTGAGACTTGATGATACTCTCTCTTTTCTCCCCAGGTCTCCTCATGACCATATCCCTGTTGTCCATTGTGTATGGAGCCTTGCGCTGCAACATCCTAGCCATCAAAATCAAGTACGATGAGTATGAAGTCAAAGTGAAGCCTCTTTCCTATGTCTGTATCTTCCTGTGGAGGAGCTTTGAGATTGCCACTCGAGTTGTAGTCCTGGTCCTCTTTACCTCCGTCCTGAAGACCTGGGTGGTGGTTATAATACTCATCAACTTCTTCAGTTTCTTCTTGTACCCCTGGATCCTCTTCTGGTGCAGTGGTTCCCCATTCCCTGAGAACATAGAGAAGGCCCTCAGTCGGGTGGGCACCACCATTGTACTATGCTTTCTAACTTTATACTGGTATCAACATGTTCTGCTGGTCTGCTGTACAGCTGAAAATTGACAGCCCTGACCTCATCAGCAAGTCCCATAATTGGTACCAGCTACTGGTGTATTACATGATGAGATTCATTGAGAATGCCATCCTCAGATGTGTATAAGAGACAGTTGGTACCAGCTACTGGTGTATTACATGATGAGATTCATTGAGAATGCCATCCTCCTCCTCCTGTGGTATCTTTTCAAGACTGACATCTATATGTATGTGTGCGCACCTCTGTTGGTCCTGCAGCTGCTCGTTGGGTACTACACAGCCATTCTCTTCATGCTTCTATTCTATCAGTTCTTCCACCCTTGCAAAAAGCTCTTTTCCTCCAGTGTTTCTGAAGGCTTTCAGAGGTGGCTCAGGTGTTTTTGCTGGGCCTGCAGGAGGCAAAAACCCTGTGAGCCAATAGGAAAGTCAGATCTACAGTCATCCAGAGATAGAGATGAGACACCTTCTAGCAGTAAAACAAGTCCTGAGCCTAGTCAGTTCTCGAATACTGAAAATCTTTGCTCTGCTTAATGGGACCCAAGGTCTCAGGGCACAGGCATATTATTTTCTGGGTTTGATACCCGTTATTCATACAAATAATGAGCCCTACACAGGGAACAAGGCAGGAAGTTAGCTGTTAATTCCTTGTGAGCTGCTCCTCTTTATAGAGCTCTTGGGTATGTAGAACTATATGGGAAGAAGCCAGGAAAACCTCTGAGTGTTGAAGGGGCAACCCAAGGCTTCACAGTTCACAGGTAACCATGTTATGTTCTTCTAGGCATTACTGGCCTTTTCACTGACAAGTTACCCCTCAAATCTGAATTGTACTGGTTAGATTCATTAGATAGAATGAGGAGAGGGGCTTACCTGTTCTCTAGTTTTCCAGAGTGCTGTTTGGGTAACCTGAAGTTTTATGATCCCTGAACATAGTTTTCACCCAAGAGCTGTCCTGGTGACCAAAAAAGATTACTAGGGTTTTGCCATCAGCAACATCATTCCCGTCAGAGCTTTCAGGGAGGGTTGTTCAAGTTTGGTTTTTGAATAGAGGTTTCATTTTCATCTTATTAGGGCTTTTTGTACATAGCCAACTGTAACCACCCTGGCATGCTGTCTCTAATTGATTCAAGAGCCTAGATTTGGAGACCTTGTCCCTTAGCATCCATGAATGCAGAAATGAGTGATAAATTTGGCTATGGAAGCCCTGGAATTTTAGGAAAGTTGTGATTCTTTGATATGTTGATGAAATTCTGGATCAGGAGGGGTGTTAAAACATCAAAATGATGGAGGCTTATGTAAGTAGATTTCTTACCATCTTACTCCTGCCTCCCCATTCCTTGCCTGTCAGGACCATTTTAGAAGAGTTACCTTGGTTAACTTAAGGGTTTTTTAGAAAGCCCCACAGAAATCTCTCACCCAGTTCCAGTGTATAGGGAATTTTCATTTTCATTATTTGAAGGAAGAGGGTTTTCCTTACCACCACCTGTAATTAGAGATTGATTCAGAAACTTTTTCTAAATTATAAAGACGGAATGACCAGAAAAGTTTTGTCTTTCATGGAATGCAATTTGACTTGTCATAATTGTGAGTTAATTTGATAAAGATCTCCAGTTTTATCCTCTGACACCCTTTAAAGTTCTATTTATTTTTTCCTTTAATCTGAGACCCTATTTGTTTCATAAAAGACGATTGAGTAGCATATCCTCAATTATCTTGGAAAAATGCCTAGATCTAGTGCCATTATTTCTACCATTAAAATCTTGAAAGTGAAATACTTGAAAACAGGTGAACATAAAGATCACACCAATTTAGAATGAATATTAAAGCCTGAGAAATTTACAAAAGGGACTCTATTTATGGACTCAATTTTACCATATGGAATAGGGATTCATTTCTCCGTGTTAACCTACAAAACGTATTTATCTGGCCATTGCACTTCGGATAATTGTCATTTTAAATTCTTCTTGGTGTCAAATTTTTAAGTAATTTCATGCACACAGGAGAAAATGCAATTTGGTAATCAGTTTCCACTACATTCAGAGGTCAAGAAAGCAGTATATATTCTTTCACAAGACATCCATATTGTTTAATATTTATAGAGTTCATAGAAATACATCAATAAGCTCCTAAACTATAAAGCCTCAATTTTAGTTTTTCTCATTTGAAATGTTTTTGATTTACCAATATTTGTGTCCAGACAGTAGATCATTTTTTGTCTATTTTTAACCAAATAAGAATAACACTCAAGACTGTGTTCTCCATCCCAACACATCACTTACCACTTGCACTATTCTTAATAGGCCTAAAATATTGAGCATATATAATCAAAATACTTCATACAACATATACTCCCATGCACTCTTCATGTAATCACATATGTGCATAGATACACAATTGTAATACATAAAACACCCTTGAAAATATATAATGACTTTGAATAAAATAAAGTTACCATGTTAATACATCATTTTTTGTTTTTTCCTGATTAACAAAAGGACTCTATAATGATTAGGAGAGCAGTAAGGCCATTCTTTAGTCATTCCAAGTGTATATTTGTATCACACCAGTTACTTGTGTTCATTGACACCAAATATTTTCAAGCTTTTTGTGAGAAAGAAATTCTTGCCTTGAGTCTCTGCAGTGGCAAATGGTAGGGGTGATAGTGCTCCCTTTTCACCTGAAATGACTCCACCTCAGGCCTTGGGAGTGAGGTGTGGGAGTAGCCACCAGCCTGCCACTGACTAGGCATGTTACGAATTAGACAGGGATGGAGAGACTGGATTTTTCCAGCTTTGGTTTGGAAGCTTGTCTCAAAAACCATTACAAAATCTTAACCTTCAAATACATTTTAAATCACTTTAATTTAAAACATAGGGGAGCAACTTGAGTGATCCCAAACCAAACTAACAGTGCTGGTTTGTCAGACACCCAAAACCCACTGCACACATTTATAAGGACAGAGGTTTGATAACTCATTTGGGTATTTTGTCAGTTTTAACCCTTGATACACAGGTATCCCAG